>NW_020172293.1:373446-403198 GCF_003031525.2 Neophocaena asiaeorientalis asiaeorientalis | reverse complement strand
TGTGCCTAGAGCCCATGCTCTGCAACAAGAGAAGCCACCACAATGAGAAGCCTGTGCTACCAAGAGTAGCCCCCACTCGCTGCAACTAGAGAAAGCCCACTTGCAGCAATGAAGACCCAATGCAGCCAATAAAGAAATAAATTTATTTATTTTAAAAAAAAGATCTTGCTGTGGTTTATGTCAAAGAGTGTTTTTCCTATGTTTTCCTCGGAGAGTTGTATAGTGTCTGGTCTTACATTTATGTTTTTAATCAATTTGGGGTTTATTTTTGTGTATGGTGTTAGGTAGTCTTCTAATTCTGGGTGTTGAATTTTGTCAAAAGCATTTTCTGCATCTACTGAGATGATCACATCATACGGTTTTTATTCCTTAATTTGTTAATGTGGTGTATCACATTGATTGATTTGCATATATTGAAGAATCCTTGCATCCCTGGGATAAATCCCACTTGATCGTGATGTATGATCCTTTTAATGTGCTGTTGGATTCTGTTTGCTAGTATTTTTTTCAGGATTTTTGCATCTATGTTTTATCAGTGATATTGGTCTATAATTTTCTTTTTTTGTGATATCTTTTTCTGGTTTTGGTATCAGGGTGATTATTTTATTTTTAATGAAAGCAGTCAAACACAACTGAGGAAACAGTGCAGCTTTCTTTACTAGATCTTCCAAATAAAAGAACCAGTCATGCCAAGTTAAACCAGGTATTTCTATAGACCAAAGTAACACCTGCATATGGAGCAGGCTTGGTGTTATTTACCTTCCCTGTGCTGAGCTCAGCAATTAGCCAGAAGACAAAACTGTGCTTGGAAAATCCAGTCAAATAAAATGAACTATTTAACCTAATAATGAAAAGAATGATTAATTCTAGGGTCCACTCTTGAATGAGACCTAAATGAGACCTAAATGAGACCTAAATGAAGACCAAGGTGCTTCATTTAGGGATAAACGAAAATCTTCCCCAATTACTTCTAATCATTAACCTTCTTAAATCAATCTAACCATTTGCCGTGAACTTCTTGAATAGGAATAGAAGTTTTCCTTTTATTCTCTGAAATGGAACTGATTAGAGGTAGCAGTTTCAATAAACAGTAATGAAAAAAAGTTTAGTGGGGGAACCTATTCAAGTATTTTTCTTAGGAAAACTTCATCAAGTCAGCAGGTTCCACATCAAGAACGGAACTTTTGCGTGTTTGTCTGAACCAAACCTAGAATGTACTCTTTGAAGTTAACTCTAGTATTGCCAATTTAACAGTAATCTGCAAGAGCACCAACATATAAATAAAATCAGTAAGTGTTTATTGGCTGACTACTCTTGTTCTGGGTGACAGAAGTAAATAAGAAACTCACAAATGTTCTCAGTCAGAAAAACACCAGTTAGTAGTCACTGAGTAGTGAAAATGCCACAGCCTCTGACCTAGGTGTTAGTCACTTAGAAACAAAGGAAACAGTCTAGAGGGAATATGACATTTGGCCTCAAGGAGCTCATTGATTGGAATCAGAATGTACACAATTATCTGTAATAAAATGTTTTGGCATGGACCTTTATAATAATCACATATTCCCAAGAGCAGACTTTATAGAAAGGGATCTTGGCATTGGAATCATGCCAATGAGATTGTAGATTATAGAGCTAGGATTTATTTTTTATTTCAGTTTGCATCCATCTCTACCCCCCTTCTCCTAACGACAAAAAAGATTATTTCTACTCATTCTCTGGGTGTGATTTGTTTAAAGTCCAACAGGTGTGATGAGGGGGGTGCAATCCTTTTGAATTAGGCTTCAAAAATACTCTTCCTTGAACTAGGAAAGAATAAAGAAAATGAATGTTATGAGACAAAATATTAACAGAGGCTCAGATTTTGAAAAGTTAGGGGAAAGGAGGTGGCAAACTAGGGTTTAGGAAACAGCTATACTAATTTTGTTGGGAATAAATAAATATCAGTATCTTCATCGTTTTTGAACTGCTAATCTCCTTGATCCTTTGATAATAAAGAATGAAATAATGTTTTGCTGTCTTTAGTTGATTAAGGCAGAGCATTTAGACTGTGATTGTTTTTGTATAAAGCACAAAAATATATTGTATTAAAATACTTTTATGAAAGAAATACAACAGGCTCAGTGGTTAAATGACTTTTTTCCCTTTAAAAGTTAAACGAATTTTCATTCTCATTTTATGCACATGTTGAAGATAAGATTTTTGCAATTGCGCTAACACAAATACTACGAACCTTCGTTACAGTAACATTGCTCTTTTCTTTGGAATAAATGAAGCCTCAAAACCAGTGAACCATTTCCTGCTATGTGTTGTTCTTGCAGTTTCATTACCTCCAGACCCACTGCCAGTTTGAACGCTCCTGTGCATAAAGCATTGCCAAGCTTGAACGTATAATAAACCTTCTGTAATATTCTTGGAAGCCAAAGACACTGAGCCCAGGGAGTGAAGCGTTTATATGTTTAAGTCAGGTATTGCAATTCTCCTAATCTCACGAGATTCTAAATAACCATTGGCTGAATAAAGCTGTTTTCTGCTGACATTAAAATTTCACCCAAGTCTGTCAATATAAAAATGAGAGGCTCCAAAGTAGAAGGCAGGGTTTGCATTCACAGAAGAGTGAGAAAACTTGAGTGGTGTCATGACTGAGAACAAACACTCTTAGGCTGTGGCCAGAAAGTACAAACCCAAGAGTTTTAGTGGGAAAAAAAAGAAAAAAATATTGAGCATACATTTACATGAGACAGTTTTTTTCAGGGATAAATCTGTGCTTTTGTGGTTCCTTTAAATCACTGAAAAACATTTTATTTTCTCACACAACCTTCCAGTCTGAGTAGAGGAAATTAGCGAATATAGAAATGTTCATCCTTGGTTGTTACAAGTCTCTGGCACCTATTGCGAATTTTCTTACTGTTATAATTTGCGTTCATTATGGCTCACAAATTACTCACTAGTCTAGTAGGATCCAGGTCTCAGACCTTAGACCAGACATGGAAAGACTGATCAAGCAAGCCTGGGTCCCTTCCTATTGCAAGAAAATATTAGGACTGAGGTTAAGGTCGAAGTTGAAGCTAGCGGGAGCGAGAGTTTAGATGTCCTCAAGACCCTAAATCATCATCTGGCTTTCTTCCCGCCACTGCTGGGGCAGTAGTCAAAAAGGTACAAGCATACATAATACTCCTCTAGAAAAACCAGAAGTAAGAACATTTCAGATAATAGACATCATAAGGCCCGAGAAAATTCTCCTTCTACAGAAATAGCATTTTCCTTATTTTTTTCAGACTGTCAAGGTAGTTTCAGAAGTCTAAGAAAACACATACCTGTTATTCGAATAACAGGATGCCTCACGTATATGTTACCGGTCCTAGTAATATGTTTGGGATTTTCATGGCTGAACCGACCTCTGCCTGACTCAGTTTCCTGTTCTGTACAAAGGGAATAAATCAGAACTCCAGAGGTTTAGTGACAGACTTAGCTCCTGTTCTCCTATTCTTGCAAAGTAGCCTCAAGCACTGTTTCCCAAATCCACCCTCCTTCCCGAGAACACCTGAAGTTTCATTTATGTCCACTGTGAACTGACCCTGAAGGTTGGTCGAGATACTGGCCCTTGCACTGTGAGTCACCTCTGCTTTCCTCTCCTCCTCCCACCATCTACATCCGAAGGTCCGAGTTGAAGCTGTTCAGGAACCAGCTGACAGTTGAAAGGAGTGGTGGCCTGTTGGAAGGTTGTTATTTTTCCCCACCCCCATCATTCTTCCTTTCCCTCTTCTTCCCTTCCTCAAATGGCTTGGCTGCTGTAGCATGAGACAAATAGTTGAGCTGTCTGCTCTCTGCATGAGGTGAGGTGAGGAGGGAGCAGTGACCGCCAGGCACCAGATTGATGGTGTGTGGAAACCAGAGCCAGGGCTGCCAGCGGCCAAGTGCTTCTCCGCGGGGATCCCACATAATACACTTTCCAGATTTCTGGGCCTCCATCCAGCCACACACTTCTGTGCCTGCAGCTCTCCCTTCATGAGAAAGGGGTGGAGGGGGAAGGATGGGGGCGAAGGCCTGTGTTTGCACTTGCTTACTTATTTACAACCTTAATAAATGTGTTTAACGTATGTTACTTTAAGAAGCAGCCAGGGAGAGGAAGGCAATCTGACTATCTCTTTCTACAAAGCCTCCACTCATCCCCTTCTGGGGTGGATGATTAAAGTTAGATAAGGGCCAGTCTAAAAGCGTGATGTCTTCCAGGGCTGACAGCCACTGAGGTAGGCTTATGTGAACACAGTGAAAACACCAATGATAAAGTCTCCTCCACTGTCAGTCCTGCTGCCACAAGCAATTAGGATTCCTATCCTAGACCATCACCTCTGCGCATAACTGCTGCTGTCTGGAAACACAGTGCTTCTGGAACATGCTTCACTTTGGAGCTCCAGAGAACTCTGCAGCTGGGAAAAGACTTACCTCCGAGGCCATAGGGGGACTAGATTATGTCCTTAGGAATTAACTGAGAATATCCCCTTTCCCAGCATCACCTGGTGTGGAATGCCTTTCTCTTCTCCAAAGTTCTTCAAAGCTAAAGTTGAAGCAGGCAAAATAAAAGTACAAGTCAATGAGAAGCAGTTGAGTGAATAGAGTCTTTTGAGAACAAATTGCATTTGTGCTCACAGGTGAATTTAAGCTATCAGTATAATCAAAAGTACAGAGACATTACAAGCTCCAAATCATGTTTTTAAAAATTGTCCCTACAGAGATGAGGTCTTCTCGCTCAAGGTCTCTGACTCGACATATACATTTTTCTCACCTCTTCTGAGACACCATTAAAAGGACACAGTAAATGAATTAAAAGTCATAAATCCATAATAACAAAAAGAAAAAGAAGGGATTCATGGTGAAGATGGAAAGTAGATAAAAGGATGGAAATGATTAAACTGAAATAAAATACGAAATCCATAATGCAAGAGGTGGGGACTACATAGACAAGGAAACATGTTTAATGAGACATGCAGAGAACAATGGAGGGTGGGAGTGAAAACACGGTGAAATATTAAAGGATAAATTAATTCCTTTAAAATATAGAGGAAATCATAGATTCCCTATCGATTCCTGCCTCTTCCCAACTTGTGCAGACCAGGAGTTTACCTCCAGGCAGCACATTGGAGAGTTGTTCTCTACAAAAACTGTCAAACAGTTTTGGAAACTAAGACACCTTAGATGGATATTGTCATTCTAGAATAAAGCACTAATAATTCTGGCATCTTTGAGAATCTCAAGGGTAAGGCCAGCATCTTTCTCACTCATACTAAAGCAAGTTTTTTTTTTAACATCTTCAGGCTTCCTCTCTGTCATCCTCATCTCTCAGTATAAAATATAAAACAACAATTAAAGATGACTAGATATTTGAAGCAAGCCTCCGGCATGAAAATAAAGACCTAGATAAAATTAACCTCAAAAGAAGCAAATATTCATGGAAATGGACATTTTAAAAAATCAAGAAAACCCAGCTCTACTCAGAAAAGTTTCAGTAAGTAATATGTGAAGGAAGAAAAGTCAACAGTAAGAAACATCCCAAAAAACTATAAGAAAAAAGTGTCAGGATTTGTTTTAAGGATGATTAATTAAATTAAAATCAATAGAACAACAACAAAAAAATCAGTAGAACACTGGGAAGATAAAATGAGGACCTCTCCAAGAGCTTAAGCTAAAGGACATAAAGTGTTAATCCAGAAAATTTAATATCTGACTAGCTAGTTTTCAAGAAAAAAAATTAGGGGAAAAAAACCAATTTAAAAATTACCAAAGAAATAATGGAAGAATTTCCCCAAATCTTAAATAAAACAGATTACTCTATGTTTTCATATTTAAAGGACACTTTAAGTGCCATTTAGTAAGAATTTGTGAAAGACGTACACCTAGAACTATTATCAATTATTAAAGTACTGAGTATATCAAAACAAGATGCTAGAACGTTTCACAGAGAAAAAACATCTTTTAAAAGAAACAAGATCAGTCTTGCATCTAATTTTTTCACAAAAACAATATATCCTAGAAGATAGAGAACAGAATTTTTTAAAGTATAGAGGGAGGGATATATTTAAGAAATTGAAATTATATTTTTAGCCAAAACATGCATCAAGCGTGAGTATGAATAAATTTTTTTTTTAAGATTTGTAAGTTTTATCTTACAAGCATCCTCCATGAGGAAGGTTTTGAAGTTGTACACTAGCAAAACAAGGCTGGGAAACAAGAAGGAAAAAGATGTAGCATACAAAAAATGCTGGTCTTGCTTAAGAGTCCACTTAAAAAATTCTTAGCCATGCTGGAGACCTGCAATTAATCTTTCCAAATTTGATCTAGAAGCCAGTTGCTTCTAAGAAGAATGTTTTCAATGTAAGAGAAGAGTATAGTACAAAAGAAGATTAATATTTGTAGGAACTTGGAAGAAGTTAGAAATAAATGTGGTATTGATTTTATCTCTCAATAAGAAAAAATAGAAGGCAATCTCAAATTCCAGGAAAAACAAAAACATGTCCAAGAAAAACATGATCTAAGCATGAAACAAAATAGAATGCGACTTAATATAAACAACTGATAGGCAAGAATGACAGGGAAATAATTTTTTTGATATTAGACATACCAGTTTTTGTGTGTGGCATAAGGCTTATAACAGCAGAACTGAAGAGAAGGAAGGGTAACAATAGCACACTGCTTCATCCTCGGTAAAAAATATTCACCTGATCATCATTATGTAAACATTTTGTTGGCTGTCAACTTTTAGAATCAGGATGAAGGACTTGATTTTTGTTATAGAACAGAAATAGGATGTGACAGAATTTGGAAGTAGAACTTGAGTAGAGGAGAGGTTACATTCAGAAAATTAATGTTCTCATCTTAAAAAGCAGCATCTCAAAAGACACCATGGAATGTTGATGAATTTTAAATGTACAAAATTATCCATAGTTATCCATGTAGTTACAAAGGTATCCATTAAAGGAACTAAAATCAGTAATATAACAAAATACAGAAGTAGAAGGAGGAATTATTGAGGTATTTGAATAAACAAAATTCTTATCTATTGGGACAGGAATGTATGAACATCAATACATAGTGATATTTTTATAACTTGAAGATAATCACAAAATACTGATAACAGAAATATTTCAAAATAATTGCATTTCCTATAAGAATCTGTTCTGTAATTAAGAGTCTGGGTGAGATGGTTACTCTTTTCTCTTCCCTATTGTGTTGTTCCATTTTTATACTACACGGCATAAATTAATTTTTAAAAAGTAACAAAAATAAGAAGTGTTTATGGATATGATTAAAATGTTTAATTTCCACATGACCAAGTCCACTGCTTTTATTCTCCACCTTCCACTCTCCCAACACTTACCATCAAAAGTGTTTAGAGCATTCAAACAAATATATGAAATTGAACATTTAGCCATATTAACAATACAAATTTGTTCAGCCACTTAATTTTTTCTCTTGCTGACTTCACAGCTGTCAGTCAGCAGGAGAAATCTCCCAACTATTCTAATATCAGCTTCCATATGGTTGATTCTTTTTCATCTTTAATGACTCCTGAGGGAGGTAGTAGATTTTTTTAATCAAAATTGATTTCAATATTTTGATCATCTTATTAAGCACACACACAAGAAAGCCACAAAATCTATTTTCTTTCCATCACACCTTCCCTATCCTTAAAGCATTTTTGTCTCTTGAATAATATAATACTATTTACCTTTCCTTCTTCCATTCTAAGGAGTGTCAGTAAAAATCGATGTCCACTACTGCAGTGGAACTCAAATGCCTTGTTGACAGGGCCTGGCATCATATCAATATATTAAGAAGGTAAAATTATTAAAAATACAATAACCTTCATATTTGAAATCGTAACTTGTCCATTTATTCTCTGCTTTATTTGTTAACTACATTCCTGATCATTTGGGCTTGTCTTGAAAATTTTATTTTTATGCCCTTTAGCTAAGTCAAATTTATATTTCTGGAATGTAGTTCATTAATTCTAAAACACTGTCAATTTTCAAAAGTGTTTTTGACATGTCCTCGTGTTATGGGAAATTGTCTAAGGGAAAGCTAAAGGGAAAAAAACAGAAAACAGATACTTGGAGTGGATTTTTAAAAATTACTTATTATGGTTACTCATTTCAAACTTTTAACACTTTCATCGAACAGGAAAGCGTGATTTTATCTAGACTATGATTTTTAGTTGCTTCACTATTTATTAAAAACGAGAAAAACATAGGGTATTCTAAGAGCTACTTGCTTTCTGTGTCAATTAAAAGAAAGCATTTTATTATCCCTATTTAGAGTAGATAAGATTTATTTTTTAATGTACTGAAATGTATTATAATTTTGTTCCTTTGGTAAATGACTTATTAACGGGAACTGAACCTAAATCCTGAGTAGATTGAGAACATGTCAGTTGTTTTCCTGCCTTGAGTTTTGAAAGTTAATTATTTTTGTTTCCCACTAGTTCTTTTTAAAACTGCTCTACTTCTTTCCACGATTATTTTACTGAGAACATTGCACTTCATTTTAAAAGCCCTTGGGGGAAAAAGTCTTTTCTATAGGGATTAGTTTAAATTTATACCATATATTAATGGAAATGAATAAACTGATTGGATGTAAGGATGAGAGGACAAAGTATGAGAAAACAGACTTTCAGTTTACAGTTATAACATATCTTGTTTAAATGATCCTCAACTGCTGCCCTCTCTAACCTGGATTGTGGCAGTCAACTTTTAAATAGCTTTCCCACTACCAGTGTGTTTCCAAACATGGCCCATCTACCTCACATTCTTATCAGTTATTTATCTATTTCATGAAAACCATTGTGTCATACTCCTGTGTAAAAAATATGTTAACTCCCAATGATAATGGGGCAAATTCCAATTTTCTTAGCAAAACTAACAAGGCCCTGTAGGGTCTGTACCCAACTGCCTCCGACCTCATTGCCCTTTCCACTCACACCAGATTTCTCAAGAGACCTGTTTGTCCTTTCTCCTTTTTCTTACCGCACACTCACTGCTTAGCGCAAGGCAATCTGCCTTCCACTTTTATTATCGTACTGAAATGTCACCAATGACACTTTTCCTTCCTAAAGCACTTTCTTGTGCTGCTTTTATTGACACAACTTCTGCCTGGTGTTTCTCTGTCTCCTTAGATGCTCCCTCACTGTCTCCCTTGGGTTGCTTCAGTTGCAAGCAGCCATTTAAAGGTCAGCAGCTCCTCAAAGCTTAGGGGTCAGCCTTCTCCTCTGGTCTCTGATCTCTTCCTAGGTGATTGTAACCACATCTACAGAGCAATGACCATGTACATACAGTTGACTCAGAAATCAGCATCTACACACTAGGCCATTGCACTGGGCCCTGGACCCTATGATCAAACTGCCCACTTGACACATGTCCTTGAATGTTGCAAAAGATCCTCAAAATCAACTTGTCCACAACCTAAATCATAAACTCATTCCAAAGCCTAGTCTATTTAATATAAGTTGCTACTTGCTATCCTGTTTTGAGAAGCAAAATGCTCTAGAGCAAGGCTTGATACTTTTCCCTCATCCCCCCCTTACTCCCTTAACCAGTAAATTAAGGATTTAATTATCATTCATAATTATCTATCCAGGGATTCGCAAGCTGCAGGTCCCAAGTTTTGATATAAGTTAAAAGGGTCAGGACCATCATTTTTTTTTATTTTAATGAAAAGGAATACAGTAAACTAAAGCTGAAAGAGATCAGTGTCAATTTTAAGTCACAAATATATATTTTCATTATAGACTTACATGTGCATGCATACACTGGGTTGAAATGGAGAAGAATATTTCTTATTCTAGACCATGGTCAAAATTTTGTTTCCTCTTCTTCTTTCCACACCTCTATCTACCACCACCATTCTAGTCCAAGTTACCAACAGATCCCTCATGGACCAATAAAATAACCTAATGGATTTACACTATAATCTTAGCACAGTGCCTGGGACATAAGAGTCACTCCATTAATATGAATGAATGACTCTAACTTTACCTTTTCAGTTTCACATCCTACTGGTCTCGTTCACAAGCTGTAGTACTTAATCACATCCAACTTCTCTCCATTCTGTAAATATGTGTGTCACGAGGTGTTACGGGGCTAGGGGGAGCGGGAGTGGGCTCTTGTCTAACACTTGGAAATGAATTGTCTGAGGAGACACACATACTGATATAAGGCAAAAGACTTTGTCCAACTCAGGGCCCTTCCTGGCACACATATCTCTCAGTCAAGTTGGTTTCCAGTGTGAGGGTTTCTGGGAGGTTGGCCCCTCCTGAATTTCTCCAGTTGGTTTTGGTGGCAGCTTGTCAGTGCTGTGTTCCTTATTGGGACCTCCTGTTGTGAGACTACTCATGCCAGCGTGCCTGGCCAGGGCAGGTGGTCTCGATCAAGACATCCCTAACAAACATACTCATCCATGCCATACTGTTTTCTCCATTTTATTTTATTTTTATTTTATTTATTTGTTTAGAGTGAAAGCAGATTTATTCAGGGAGATACGCACTCCATAGACGGAGTGTGGGCCATCTCGGAAGGCGAGAGTCCCCAGGGTACAATTGATAGGCTAACAAGTGAGAGGATTATTCCAACTATTTTGGGGAAGGGGAGGGGATTTCCAGGAACTGTCATGGCGGCTTTGGGCATGTCATTTAGATACTAATGTATTATAATACAATAAGCGTATAATGAGGCTCAAGCTTTTGTGGAGGTTGAATCTTCCACCATCTTCAGCTGTTTCCTGCATTTTATTTTATTTTATTTTATTTTTAATTTATTTTTGGCTGCGTTGGGTCTTCGTTGTGGTGCATGGGCTTCTCACTGTGGTGGCTTCTCTTGTTGCAGAGTACGGGCTCTAGGCTCAAGGGCTTCAGTAGTTGTGGCTTGTGGGCTCTAGAGTGCAGGCTCAGTAGTTGTGGCACGCAGGCTCAGTAGTTGTGGCACACAGGCTCTAGATGCAAGGGCTTCAGTAGTTGTGGCACATGGGCTTAGCTGCTCCATGGCGTGCAGGATCTTCCCAGACCAGGGTTTAAACCCGTGTCCCCTACATTGGCAGACGGATTCTTAACCACTGTGCCACCAGGGAAGCCCTGTTTCCTGCATTTTAAATGCCAGGTTCCCCTCATACACAACTGAAAATCTGTGAGGGCAAACTGGTCCTGCTCAGCAATGTATCTGGTGAGTCACGCGATAACTGGCAGATAATAAATGCTTCATACATAGCTTTTGAATGAGTGTAGGTATGAATAAAATGGTGTTAGAAAGTTGAATAATTTGAAGGGAGTCAAAACTGTTTACTTGACAACACAATTAAACAGCTGGTGGTTTGAAAGTCAAAATAGTTTGTAGGTCTTGCTATGTCTACATCTAAAATTTAAAATTCATGGGGATTCCCTGGTGGCACAGTGGTTGAGAGTCCGCCTGCCGATGCAGGGGACACGGGTTCGTGCCCCGGTCCGGGAAGATCCCACATGCCGCGGAGCGACTGGGCCCGTGAGCCATGGCCGCTGGGCCTGCACGTCCAGAGCCTGTGCTCCACAACGGGAGAGGCCACAACAGTGAGAGGCCCGCGTACCGCAAAAAAACAAAACAAAAAAAACAAAAAAAACAAATAAAATTCATGCTTCTTTTGAAAAATCAAACTGATTTGCTAAATAACTCAATGGAAAATCTTAGAAATGTACAAAATACTTGCTCGTATGATTTTATAAACTGTTTTATGCCAAATTCTTAATACTTTTTGCTTTCTCAATGCAATGAGATGTGTGTCTTATTTAAAAGCTTTTTGTTTCTCCATTAAAATATCTTATATTTCCATTTTACCTATATTCTGCCTTTCAAAACCATTACATTAACCTTTACTTTTTAATAAATTTTAATACTAAGGTTGAGGAACATAATTTGAACATTGGAAGCACATAGTATTCTAGACGTTATGATTTTACTGCATAAAAGAAAGAATAAACTATCCCAAACAATTTTACTTTTAGTCTGGTTCTAAAGCAATTTTCCTGGATTGCAATGAGTAAGGGTTCAAAGACACGTGAGGCCAGTTTGAAGTAACTTAAACTTCATGGATTTAAGACTTTGAATTAACTTCAAATCTTCCCAGAGTCAAATATGCTTTTTTTTTTTTTACTCTTTCAAAAATTGCTTTATATTTTTAATTTTTTTTTTTTTTGGGCAGGTAGGTGTATCAAGGTACATTTAATTTTAAAAATAACTATAGGGGGCTTCCCTGGTGGCACAGTGGTTGAGAGTCTGCCTGCCGATGCAGGGGACACGGGTTCGTGCCCCGGTCTGGGAAGATCCCACATGCCGCGGAGCGACTGGGCCCGTGAGCTATGGCTGCTGGGCCTGTGCGTCCGAAGCCTGTGCTCCGCGGCGGGAGAGACCACAACGGTGAGAGGCCTGCATACCACAAAAGAAAAAAAAAAAAACTATAAAAATTTGAGAAATATTTCTGAACATGAATTAGCTCTTACAAAAATGATTTTGCAAGTTAGTTGTAAGTAAAGAATATATATTTATATGTATATAAATGTATAATTTTCCTTACACTCTATATGGATTTAAGAATTTATATTATGTTATATTATATATCATGTATTGACAGTGCTCTTATCATCTTAAGAAGTCTACAAGAGACTGAAGAGTAAAAGAATCTACTCGTACAAAACTGATAACTTTCAATGTGTCTGTTTTGTCTTTGTACCTGTTCTTCAGTGCGTAAAACAGTAGTGATTCTAGCTTAAGTGAACAATAGTAATTCAGGAACATTAGACTCTCTTTAATACATGCAAATGTATGGACTGTTTGTTTAGCATGGCTCAATTCAGCAATTTGGTCAAACGTGTTTCCAACTTTTATGCTTGATCCATTTGTGTCTACATTCTGCTATATCCCGTGTGCCCTCAGTTTTATTATTTGCTTTGATTTTGTTTTTTAAATAAAATTCTGACCACTACACTCCCTTTTAAATTATCCAGTAGCTCCCTAAATCTTCCAGGATCATGTCCAAGTTTCTTACATGATATGTAAAGTTTTTAACCATATGGCCCCAATTTTTTATTCCAAACTTTTCTCTCACTAATCCTTGTCATACATTCTGTGTTCCTTTCAACTCCAATCCTGTTTATCTCCTAAAACAGTTCTACTTCTTTGCCTTTGCGCATGGTCTTTGTGGAATGCCCTCCTTTTTTCCACAGGATGCACCCAGCTTAATCCTCCAGGGTCAGTAGTGATGGTTCTTCTCTCTGGACCTTTTCTGTTTGTCTCTAGCAGTCAGGCTCAGTGGTTAGGAGCTCTTCGTCTGTTCTCCACAGCACTGTTTCAGATCCTTTATAGCATTGTCACTGCATTATGTGATATTCATTGGATTGCATCACATGACAGTGTTATTCTTTTTCTGCTGCAAATTCCTTGTGGGTAGAGAATTTGCTTTATTCATTTTATATCTAAAATATTCTATTTCTTCTCATATAACGAGCAATGAATCTTTAATGAATTGAATGATGTGTGAGAGAGTAAGCAGAAAAAATTGGGCTTGAAAATTACACAGTAACATATCTTATTTCTTACCATTTTCATAACTTCTGCCTATATTTTATTGATAACCAGGCCTTGAATATACATGACTAGATAATACGCGTCTGACATCTTGGGGAGGCTTGTAGCAAATTAATCTTCTAATTGTTTGTTTATATTGTTCTATTTGATCATCACAACTTAGTCTCCAACATGGAAAAGACAAGGAATTTCATCTACATGACAAATGAATAAACAGGAGATAAATGGGATGTGTTAATAATGGGATTTGTTAATACTCTGTTAAAAGCATGATAAATTTTTACTCTCCGTGATAGTAACAAAATGAAATAAGTTGTATTCCTAGAGTTTACTTATAAATTAAACATATTATTACCACTTTATTTCCTTATCTCATCTCTTTAAGAAAAATGTGTTACTTTAAAACGATCTATCAGTATAATTTTATATTGCAAGAACAATAAAATTATTCTTAAGGCAATTAGGGGCTTCATTGTAATGGCAACTGTAAAAACGGTTTCTCATTCACTGCAGGGTGCGTGGCACAGACCTTTAATACAGCCAGTGTCACTAAGAAGTTGAAAATACAGTACTACAGAATCAGTGGAAATCAAACAAACAAGTGTCCATCCTCTTTTCTTTGTCTAACATGTTTGGATATTAGTATTGAAAAAGCTCTGTAAAAAGTTGCAAATTATGTGTGAAATGAATCAGCTCTGCTCAGCATATAAGCAGAGAGTATAAAGCTACTTATGCAAATATAGTTCTGCTGTGTTAATTGCTATAGGACTCAGATCACATATGGCAGAAGGATAACCAAATTTAGGTGACTTATACACTGATGTCGCATTGAACTCCCTCCAAATGTCCCTATGAGATAAGAATTGTTATTACTGCCAATCTTAAAGATGAGGAAATTGAGCAGAAGGCCTAAATAACATGGCTAAGCTAGTAAGAGGCAACATCGGGGTCACCCCTCAGCATGCTGTCCCTAGATCCTGTCCTCTTCACCACTATTCCACCCAGCTTCTGACCACCTCTACGAGTTCTCATGATGCGTGCACGGGTGAGCGGGTGCAGTGGGTGGGGACACATCACATCGCTGCACTGACACCTGTGGCGCACTAACAAAGCGGCTGTGGGAAATACCAGTGTCCTTAAATAGATGAACCCTGCTGGGACCCCCTTAGAGCAGATACCCCCTGTCTGCAGAGAGCAGAGAGCGGACAGCCCTACCTCACACCAAGTCCTAGAGCCTCTAAGAAGACTCTTCTCTGTTGCTCTGGTGGGCCAGCTCTTAAACACACACAGTTTGTACACCCTACAAAGGGGATTTTTCTCATTCCATAGAATCTATATTACTCAGATCATCCCGAGTAACCCTCAAAATTGATGGCAATCTGTCTGTCTACTCACACATCCCTGGAGAGACAAAAAGACACTTATTTTGCATATATCGTTAAGACTTCTGTTTTCCTCTCTCTAGCCCACTGAGCCAAGACCAACTGCCCTGAGCCCCTTCCTGCTTATAGTTTTCTTCCTAAGCAGTGCCTGTCCTCACGGTCTCCTCTAGAGTCTTCCCTCTTTCTGTCACCCAATATCACTTGTTCTGCTAAATACCAAGAAAAAGAAAGACGAAAGTCTTGTGCCCTGTGCTACGCAATTTCACATACTTTCAGGAATCCAGCTATTGGGGAGCTTCCTGATGAACTCACATAGTACACTAGGGGGCAGAGCCAATCGGAATTCAAGCCACGCTAACCCCAAAGCCCATTTGCTTCCCACAGTCCCACTAGGAATCATCCTTTAAAGGAGGGGAACTTATGTAAAAATATGAAATATTTATAGGTCACATTTATTTTTCCTATTAAAAATGGAAATCATTGTATTATATTTAGTAGGGAAAACTATATATTCCTTCAGCTTAGATTTATTCCTTTTATGGAATAAAATTATGTGTATTAGATAACGGGCACTGTTTTTTAGCCTCTAACATGTAAATAGCTGAGATTATTTAATATATTATAACTCAAAGTCTGTTTTCTTATCTTTTATTTCTCATCTTTGTATAGTAAGTACGTAAAGTGTCCTCTTCATTTTTGGAAAAAAAGACAAAAAGACCCTCAAGATAATTCCTCCTGTTATAGAAGATGAATTTGAAGGAAAGCATTGGAAATTACTTATTGAAGCTGAAGTTGCAGAGCAGTGACTGAAGGTAGGTGGTGGCAACCATTACCGCATTCACCAAACAATTGCAGACTGTGCCGTCCCACTGGATGTGGATATAAGGAGATGTAAAGATGCGGTGCTTGTCTTTCCCCTACGAAAGTCCTTTCCTTTCTCTTGGCTATAAAACCACCTCTCTTTTGGAGTTAAACAGGGGAACAGAGAAGCCTAGAGAAGCCCCACACTGAAATTTTCTCGCAAACGTCTCTAGGTGTTCCAAACGGCAATCTGCTGTGTTGAGTTGGTTCCTGGGGCCTTGAGGTGCCAACCTAATGCAGGTGTATTGAACAGAGAAGCCTTACTCCCCAACTCTTAGAATGAACACCTTCCAAACCCATGAGCTTGAGTCTGTGGCTTAAGTTGCTCAAATAAATGCATGGGCCTACAGACATATATCATGCTTTCCTATACTATGCTAATTAGATAGTGAATTCAAGTTAATATGCTAATGACCAACAAGAACTTAAGGTTTCATGGTGTTCAAATAATGTTCACATTTATACAGGGGCTTCTGCCTAAGTTCAAAAGAACAAATAATGTAGAGGTTGTACAGGCGGCCAGGCTTAAAGTAAGTTTGTCATTTTCAGCTTTATATACATTTAATGCAAGAGTTGATTATAGGAGGTGATGGTATCCGTGTGAACAACATTCAATATTGTGGCCACACAAACACACTCAGGCACACACACCTCTTATAGTAATAACTCAAAGCGCCCAATATGTTCAATCTCCTATAAAATAGGAGATTCATTGATCAAAATGCTCATATGTATGAATCAGAGGTAAGTATATAAGTGGTAGTAATCTAAGTGATGTTAGAAGTAATCATTGCTGTCATTATTATGTTATTAGAAACGCTTCCTCTTTAAAGACTGTATAAAAGGATGCTATAATTTTGTGTGTGTGGTTTTTCTTTTAAGTCAAGGATCTTCTTCAGCATAGTGGTATATAGACCTCAGTGGTTAAATGATGGTGTTTCACATGGTTGGATATATATCACAGGGAGGGTGGGGAAGATCCATGAAGTTGTAATGCTAACCAATAAAAATTGTGTTACATTATCACTTTAATATGGTTTTATTCACAGTTCTTTTACAACATGTTCAAAAATATTTCAAGCAGGCTGAAAAGTATAAGTAGGCAACAATGTAAAAATTATTCAGATTTGTCCAATTTCAATGTTATTTTTTGTGATTTCAAACTTGACATGTAATATCTTAGAAAGTGGAATACACTGATATTATACTGGAAATATCATAAAACATGGTCCCTATCCTGAGGTTCTTAGTGCTTTAGTTTGAGAGAAATATGCATAAAAGAGAAGGGTATGGAATTCAGTGTGATAGGAATACAGTATAATGTTAGAAGCATGTGCTAAGTGTAGAGGTGAAGCAAGTGGGATACAATCTACTCTCCTCCATCAACAATGAAGAGTAACCATTATTCCTCGCCAACTCAATCTGCGTTCAACTCCCAGCAGTTTCTACCCTCTGGGAAAAAAGATTGTGTTTGACACTTTCTAAAATCCATACTCTCCAGCATCATCAGATATCCTTCACTGTCCCCTCACACTAACTTGAAATTTGTATGCTGTTGAAGCCCCTTCTTCCACATTTGTCTGTGTTTTCAGATTGACCTGTTGTACTTTCCATTAAGTACCTACTGGCAATTTTATTGTTCTACTGTCAGGGCCATTTGAGGCACCGATTCCTTTATTCTGCTTTTACCTCAGAGATGATGATACTGAATGGTGTCGTAGCTGTTGGCAGTTTGTATTTTTAGGTTCAGGAGAAATTCTTGTCACCTGGGTTTTTTGTAGACGTTATTTACAGGTGTTTCTTTCTGTCATTACTCTTACTCTGTTACTGTTTGTTCATCAGCGTCCCATAATCCTTCATTTAATTTTTTTTTTATTCATTTAATTCTGAGGGTTAGATTTACACATTTGGTCAAAGCTGTTTACCAGTCTAGGAGCAGAAGTTTTTAAGTATCATTACTCTTTTCTCTGTAGGCAACAATTAGAAATTGACATCATTCCCACAAGGAAAAATATAACTTCTTAAAAAGAATATTTTATACAATTTTGTAGTGCAACTACAACTAAATAGGCCATTTAATCATTTTAATCCAACAAAAAACATTTTAAGAAAAATAACAAAAGGAAAAAAATGGAGGTAGATTACGCTTTGTAGTGATAAGGCATTTCTTCTGGGAACCTAAACACTTTAAAATAGATTCAGTTAAATGTCAAAAAATTATGCATTATAGCCTGAAAATAAAAATCTACAGTACTACAAAATTCATGATCCTTTACACGCCTGACATAAAACCTTGGCATCGGCTGCCATGGTTGCAACCTAAGTCATACTTTCAAACGAGCCATATGAGTTATAAATAGTCTCATAAAAACACAGCATTTTTTTTAGTGACCAGAAAATGAAAACCTAGCTCTCTTCAATTCACCTCTATCCTTTTTCTCTTAATTTTATTAATGGCCCAAAGTGGGGATTAATGGAAAGTATAGTATGGCTCCATGATGGCAATAGACATTTGTTTTCTATGAAGTTAATTCATTTTCCAACAATAACAAAGCATTTTCCAATAGCAGAGTAGGAAAACAGAGGGGTTCTTTATATTCAAGCAGGATTTTTAGGTCTGTGCTCCTTTTAGATATCACTGAAATTAATATTGCCTGACAGCTTTAAGACTTGAGGGCTGATTAAGCTAGACAAGTGGTGGGAATAACAATGAGTTGTTCTTTATGGATAATTGGAACTGTGGTAACTTTTTCACTTGACATTCGGCATAGCCTGTTGGATGGAGTGTAACTGGGGATGGAATATTTGATCTCTTTGAGGAAAGTATAGTATTTTATTCATTTTTAAATGCTCAATGCCTAACAAAAAGCCTGGCACAGAATAAAAGCTAAAAATATTTGTTGCATTCGGACTGAATAAGTAGATGAATGAATGCATGAACTAATAAATAGAATTCACTTTTCACAAAGGAAACATTATGCTCTTCATCTATCCAGATATTGAACATAGTCCTTGGCAACTTGCTATCTGATATCCAATATATGATCACTTAAAGTAGAGTAGTCTACTTTGAGAATGCTGAATTTTGTGGTTAGAATGAACATAACCCCTGTAAGGCACCGTGCCACGAATAAAACAGAAAACAATAATGTGGAAAAATATTTTTCCCCCGAATGTTTCCTGTGCCCACATTCTATTTTAAAACATGATTGATGACCAATTTTGCTGAAGAAAGCTTAAAATAGAGAATTTGACAATTCAGCTTCTCGTATTTCTTTCCAACAGATGGCTGCTTTTCTGTTTGGAGAACCGTCATTTCTTCTTTGTCAGATGAAATGCAATGTAATAAGAGATTAGATTTCTCTTCTTTTCTCTTGATTTTTAGTACTTCAAAATTACTAAAGAGAAATTCAACACATAGGGAAAATTTGTTCAAAAAGAATAATAACACTATGTTGCAGTTTAATTAGGGCCATACTCCTTTGAGAATGGCAAGCAGATATTCTGCATTTATAAGCAGTTTTGTACAAATCCAAATGACCTGGAGGCGAAGACTACATGAATTAATTACATTCACTAAATATCCCAAATCTCAGTTTTGTCCAAAGGTTCAAATACCTCACAAGAGCTGTCAAAAAGTCACAAGACACTGTAAATCTAAAATCTTATTTTTTGTTCACATCCTGAGCTAGAAATACTAACTGGCACCAAAAAATACAAAAAATGAACAAGAAAAGGAGACAAAAAAATAAGTAGATTATTTTATCTGAGCAGCAAATAAGCTAGCTACACACAGGTGTGAAGTTTATTTTCCAATGGGTAAAAATTTTAACATTAAATTCTAATGGAAAGATAAATAGTTTGTTCATGCTTTAAACTATATCAAAAATAAAGACCAACACCCATAGCAACAGTAATAACTAAAGAGGTTAACATTTAACCTACATAATTTCACACTGTTTTAGATTTTCAAAAAATTATATTTTTTGTTAATGTTCCCCTAAATGCCTATTTTATGTATTCAGCCATGTCAGAAATTTACTTATTTATTTTTAATTTTTTTTCAATACCACAATAAGTTTAGTGAACATCCATCATCTCATATAGATACAAAACTAAAGAAGTTTAAAAAGTTGTTTTTCCTTGTGATGAGAACTCAGGATTTACTCTCTTAACAAATTTCATATATAACATACAGCAGTGTTAATTATGTTTACCATGTTGTACATTACATGCCTAGTACCTATTTATCTTATAACTGGAAGTTTGTACTTTTTGACTGCCTTCAACCAATTCCCCCTCCCCCAGCTCCTGTCTCTGGTAACCACAAATTTGACCTTTTTTCCTATGAGTTTGTTGGTTTGTTTCTGAAATATAATTGACCTACAACACTGTTAGTTTCTGTTACATTTGATATTTCTATACAATTCAAAATGATCACCATGATAAGTCTAGTTACCATCTGTTACCATAAAAAGATACTACATAATTATTGACTATATTCTTCACACTGTACATTTCATACTTGTAACATTTATTTTGCAGCTGGAAGTTTATATCTTTTAATCTCCCTCATCTCCAACTCCCTCCCCTCTGTCAACCATTATTGTCATAGATACAGAGAATCTGTAACTGTTTCTCTTCTGTTATGTTTTGTTCATTTGTTTTGTTTTTCTAGATTCCACATGTAAGTGAAATCATATAGTATTTGTCTTTCTCTGCCTGACTCATTTCACTTACAATAATACACTCTAGGTCAACCGATGATGTCATAAATGACAAGATTTTATTCTTTTTTATGTCATATTATGTCATATATATATCACATTTTCTTTATCCATTCTGTATCTTGACTATTGTAAATAATGATGCAATAAACATGGGAGTGTGTATATCTTTTCTAATTAGGATTTTAATTTTCTTCAGATAAATACCCAGGAGTGGAATTGCTGTATCATATGGTAGTTCTATTTTGAATTTTTTGAGGAACTTCCATATTGTTTTCCATAGTAGCTATACCAGTTTACATTCCCACCAACAGTGCCCAAGTGTTCCTTTTTCTTCATATCTTCACCAACACTTATTATTTGTTGTCTTTTTGTTAATAGCCATTCTGACATATGTGAAGTGTCTGATGATTTGTGATGTTGAGCATCTTTCATGTGCCTTTTGACCATATGTATGTCTTCTTTTAAAAAAATGTGTGTGTGTGTGTATACACACACACTATATCTGAAAAAAAAATTCAAAAAGATACATGCACCCCAGTATTCATAGCAGCATTATTTACAATAGCCAAGATATGAAAGCAACGAAAGTGTCAATAAACAGGTGAATGGATATAGAAGAAGTGGTATATATATATGGAATATTAGTCAGCCATAAAAAAGTGAAATTTTGCCATTTGCACCAACATGGATGGACCTGGATGGTATTATGCTTGGCAAAATAAATCAGAGGAAGACAGAGGAAGACAAATACTGTGTTATCACTTATATATGGAACATAAACAATAAAACAAATGAATGAATATAACAAAACAGAAAAAGACTCACAGATATAGAGAACAAACTAGTGGTTACCAGTGAGAAGAGGTAAAGGGGGGGCAAGATAGGAGTAGGAGAGCAATAGGTATAAACTACTATGTATAAAATGAATAAGCCACAAAAATATATTGTACAGCACACAGAATATAGACAATATTTTATAATAAATTTAAATGGAGTATGATCTATAAAAATATTGAATTACTATGCTGTATACCTGAAACTAATATATTGTAAATCAACTATACTTCAGTAAAAAAAAAAAAATTCAATCTAGTTTAAATGTGAAAAAAAATTGGAAACAAAGAAATAAAACTGTTACTGTTTGCAGTTGACATGATATTAAGAAAATCCTATAGACGCCACAGAAAAAACTACTAGAACTCAATGAATTTGGTAAAGTTGCAGGACACAAAATTAATATACAGAAATCTGTTGCATTTCTATATACTAACAACGAAATGTCAACTTGCAACAGCAATTAATTGGAACAAATTCATACTTTAACTTCTCCTTGAGGTGATTATGATTCCCATAACTCTAAAGGGCCTCTGTCGAATAATTAGAATAAAATATTTTGCCTGACACCAAAACCTGGATCATTTCTCTTACAGTCAATTATACGTGCTAAATAGACTATTTTTCCTTTAGAATTGGTCTGGGAGTACATCAGACCACTATTTTCAAAGTGGGCAATAGTAAAAGTGTCACTTTCTCACCTTTTTTGATCTCTCATGTTTGTAATCTGGTATCATGCCTTGTACATGAGACATATTCATTAAATTTATCTTGAATTGAACTGCTTACAAACTATAATCCCAAGATGTTTTTATGCAATGGATTATTTCCCCATAAGCATTTTTTTCTCTCTTCTCCGCAGGGTAAGATGAGACAGAAAGTAATTCATATCCAGATGATAAATATGTATAAATTGTATGTTTTGTGTTTAGTATGAAGGAGAAATCTTCTTCATCATTATCAAATGTTGCAAAGTAACAAAGTTTTCTGAAAGGTTTTAAGAGAAAATTTTCAGTTAAGTAGAAAATTTCATATCAAAATATTGTGATATATTTTTAAGTTCCCTTTTCTGTTAAAAGAGAAAAGTCAACAGGTCAAGAGAGAGTGAAAATTCATTGTTTAAATTCTTCTCTATGCTCCAAACACATCAGATTGATACATAGAATATTTTTAAAGTAAATGACATAGAACAAGTAAAAATAAAATTAATATCACCTTGGATCAAGTGTTACACAGAGAGAAGGGGGCATTAACTATCAGCTAATTAAAAACAAGTAGAGAATGTTAAAAACTAGACTCCTTGCAAAGACGTATGCATCCCCATGTTCATTACAGCATTATTTACAATAGTCAAGATATGGAAACAATCTAAGTGTTCATACTAGATGAATGGATAAAGAAAATGTGCTGTATATATATATATATATATGTATACACAATGGAATATTATTTGGCCATAAAAAGGATAAAATCTATGTTGTCATTTGCAACAACATGGATGGATCTTGAGGGCATTATGCTAAGTAAAATAAGACAAATATCATTATAATCTCAATTATGTGTAGAATCTAAAAACAAAACAAAAAAGAAAAACAAATAAAAAAAACAAGGTCATAGATACAGAGAACAGATTAGTTGGCACCAGAGGCAAGGGGTTGGAAGTGGGTGAAACAGATGGAGTCAAAAGGTACAAACTTCCAGTTATAAAGTAAATGTCATGAGGATATAATGTACAGCATGGTGACTGTAGTTAATAATACTGTACTGCATATTTGAAAGTTGCTAAAAGAATAGATTTTTATTTATTTATTTATTTTGGGCTGTGTTGGGTCTTCATTGCTGCGTGCAGGTTTTCTCTACTTGTGGCGAGTGGGGGCTACTCTTCCTTGCGGGGTGCAGGCTTCTCATTGCAGTGGCTTCTCTTGTTGCAGAGCACGGGCTCTAGGCATGTGGGCTTCAGTAGTTGTGGAACACAGGCTCAGTAGATGTGGCTTGCAGATTCTAGAGTGCAGGCTCAGTAGCTGTGGCGCACGGGCTTAGTTGCTCCATGGCATGTGGGATCTTCCCAGACCAGGGTTTGAACCCACATCCCCTGCATTGGCAGGCAGATTCTTAACCACTGTGCCACCAGGGAAGCCGCAAGAATAGATCTTAAAAGTTTTCATCACAAGAAAAAAATTCTGTAACTATGTGAACCGATGGATATTAATTAGACTTACTGTGGTGATCATTTCACAATATATACAAATATCAAATTATTATGTTGTACACATGAAACTAATATAATGTGGTATGTCAATTACACCTCAATAAAAAAATTGACTCTTAAATGGGCTAATAAGGCCAAAAGTACCCTGTTTGTGGTGGAGAACTAAGAAAAATCTACTACATAAGATAAGGAGTTTCAGGGCATCCCTGGTGGCGCAGTAGCTGGGAGTCCGCCTGCCGATGCAGGGGATTTTTCCCAAAAAAAAAAAAAAAAAAAAAAAAAAAAAAAGATAAGGAGTTTCAGTCAACCTTTCCAGACCTTGAAAAAAATACAAAAATGTATGTGATTTCTCCTCTGCACTGTAGGGTTTATAAAGCTGTGAGAGAAAGAAATGAGATCAGCACCCAAGACTTGGGCATTCACCTTCCACACTCAATAATTGTATTGTGACTTTCCCTAAGTATCTGCTGGACAGAAACCCCAAGGTCCTGTCCTGGCCCGGTTCTGAGCTCCAAGTAGCCAGGTGGAGTAACTAATATCCTTATCATGAAAGGTGAGTTCAGAGAGAATGTGAGGACTTCCACACAAATGGCCTTTAACTAAAATTGTAAAATGCCACGATAGATGCTAACACTAAAGAAAATCAGCAAATAGAAGAATCTTTTCTCATTACATGGAATTAATTGAGTAATATGAAAATTACTTTAAAATAAATATTATACATACACAGACATAAGGAGACACCAATGAAAAGATGAAGGAGTGTCTTGACCAACCTGAAAATCTAAATTTTAAAAGTTATTGAAAAAAGTGTACTTATAATCAATCTATTAATTAATTAATTTACACATGAATATTTAAAATCACATATTACACAAATACATTAATTTGGAAATATTACATTTTCACTCATATTAACTAAAATAATTTAATACAAATTTGTCACATGTGTCTTCAAATATATAACAAAAAAGAGTTTTGTCTACTTGGAAATATAAACGATGAAGCATGTAGATAAAAGTCAACTATTCAATTATAAAATTTATTTAATTTAGTTACATGTAAATATTCACATTGCATATTATATAAAATAATAATTGAAAATAGTCCTCTTTCCACTCATATTTCACAAAACAAATGTTCTCCAATGTCTCACGTGCATTTTTAACATCTCTTTTCTCATTGACTTAAAGCCAGTTATCACTATTAAACAGTTTTACCTAGCCCATCATCTTCAGTTATAGCTTCATTATTTGAAATACAGTACATTTCTATTACTGTATTATCTTATTCCTAAAAATTGTATCCTGAGTCACAGGTACTCATTCCCAACACACTAGCAGTTTGTTGTTTTTCATGTCATATAGGTCTTTACTTGTGATTTATATAACATAAAAAATCAGCATATTCTTTTTATGTGGATCTTAAAAGTTTTCCAGCTCTTCTTCATTAGTAATAGTATCATTATGATTTCATCACATATATACGTGTAATGTTCTTAGTCTAATATTCTTCTCCCATATAAAAGATGTTAGACTTTATTAAAAACTTGACAATACGGTAGACACCCAAACCAAAATGCACTGCTACCAAATGCTTAGGTGGTAAACAAACTACACTAAGAATATATTTAAATATCTGGGGGGCAGTCACAATTAGGGGAAATCTTAAGAGCCAAACTAGCTGAAACCACAGAAGAAGATCTGGGATTCCTGAAATAGCTATATTCTCAGTGAAGCCTGAGCAAGAAAAAAAACTCCCTCTGTACAAAGAGGAGTAACAGGAACCAGGCTTTCTCTGATCTATCTTAGAGCAAATACTACCATTAATATTACCACTAATATGACTGAAACAAATGACTATGAGCACCACTTCTACTCCAGTATGATTGTCTATGCTACCAGTCTAATACTACAGTAAGTACTACTACTAATATATTGTCATAATCATAATCATATGTATAAGCAGAAGTATAGAACACATAGGAAACAAGACATTATAGATGAGAGTCAACAGAAAATAAAACAACAAACTTAGTCACTCTGCTCATGACTTCTGATAATGAGATGATCAGGTAGAATTTAAGATAGTTATGTATGCAATATATGTTTCCTAAAAATATTTTTTCTGAAAAAAACACACAGGGATGATAAAAAGAAATATAAAACAGACCAAGCAGATTTTTTCCGGCTGTATTGAGGTATAGCTGAGAAATAAAATTGTATATTTTTAAAGCGTACTTGAGAGGATTTGATATATGTATACTTTGCACAATGATTACCACAAAAGATTAACACATCCATATCTCTTATCGATACCTTTGTGTGTGAGGGGTGAGAAGGCTTAAGATCTACTCTATTAGCAAATTTTAGGTGCACAACAAAATTTTATTAATTATAGTCATCATGAGGTATATTAGATTCCAAAGCTTATTCATCTTGTAACTGAAGGCTTGTACCCTTTAACCAGCATCTTCCAATTTCCTTCAGGTGTCAGTTCCTGGTAGCTACCATTTTACTCTCTGTTCCACAGTGTGAAATATTTTTAAAGTTAGATTCCACATATGAGATCATGGAATATTTGTCTTTGTCTGACTGACTTATTTAGCTTAGCATAATGTCCTCTAAGTTCATCATATGTACCTCTAATTTTATCCAAATGACTATGTATTCTTCCTTCTTGGAGCTAAATTACATACGTATATCTCACATCTTCTTTATCTATTCATCTGTCCGTCGACCCGTAGGCTGTTTCCATATCCGGCCTATTGTGAATAATATAGTAGTGCACGTGGGCATACAGGTGTCTTTTTGAGATACTACTATCATTTCCTTCAGATATAACCCAGAAGTGTGACTGCTGGATAATACAGTAGATAAGCTGGTTTTTTTTGTTTTCTGGGTTGTTTTGTTTTGTTTTAGAACCTGCATTCTGTTTTCCATAGGAGTTGTATCATTTTGCATTCCCACCAATAGTGAGTAAGGGTTCACATCCTCACCAACAACTTGTTATCTCTTGTCATTTTGATAATAAAGCTATCCTAAGTGGTGTGAGGTGATAGCTCATTGTGGTTTTGACTTACATTTCCCTGATGACTAGTGATGTTGAGCACATTTCCATGCACCCGATGGCTATTTCTATGTCTTCTTTGGACATTTTTTTATTTAGGTTCTTTGCCCTTTTTTAATCAGTTTGTTTGTGTGTTTGTTTGGGAGTGGGTTGGTTTGGTTTGGGGGTTTTGTTTCTGTTTTGTTTTTTTGGTGTTGACGTTTATAAGTTTTAGGGAGTGTGATGCCTCTCCAACTTTTTCCTTTTCCTCAAGATTGCTTTGTCTATTCAGGGTCTTTTGTGGTTCTATACAAATTTTTTTACTGTGAAAAATGTCACTGAAATTTTGATAGATATTTCACTGAATCTATAGATGGCTTTGGATAGTATACACATTTTAACAATATTAATTCTTCCAGTCCATGAACATAGGTATCTTTCCATTTATTTGTGTTAGCCTCAATTTCTTTCATCAATGTCTTATAGGTTTTAGTGTAAAGGTCCTCCTGGGTTGAACTTATTCCTAAATATCTTATTGTTTTTAGTGGTACTGAAAATGAGATTATTTTCTTAGTTTCTCTTTCTATTAGTTCATTGTTAGTGTTTAGAAACACAACCAATTTTTCATATTGATTTTATATCCTGCAACACTATCAATTTATTGATTGATTATAACAGTTTTTTGTGGGGGTGGAGACTTCAGGCTTTTTTATATGTAAGATTATGTCATCTGCACACAGACAATTTTACTTGTTTCTTACCAACTTGAATATATTTTATTTATTTTTCTTATCTAATTGCTCTGGCTAGGAATTCTACCACCATGTTGAATAGAAGTAACAAGAGTGGGCATCATTATCTTTTTCCTGATCTTAGAGGAGAATCTTTAAGTTTTTCACCATTGATTATGATGTTAGCTATGGACTTGTCATATATGCCCTTTATTATGTTGAGGTACATTTCCTCTATACCTAAGTTGTTGAGAGTTATTATCATGAAAGGATGTTGAATTTTGTCAAGTGATTTCTCTGCATGAACTGAGGTGATCATATGAGTTTTATCTTCCATTTTGTTAACGTGGTGTATCACCTTGATTGATTTGCATATATTGAAATACACTTCATCTGAGTGATAAATCCATGATCACGGTGTAGGCTCTTTTTAATGTGGTGTTGAATACGGCTCACCAATATCTTGTTGAGGATGTTTCCATCTAAGTACAATACATTAGAGATTTTGAACTGCAATTTTTTTCTTCTTATAGTGCCTTTATCTGGCTTTGAATGAGGATAATGCCAGCCTCATAAAATGAATTTGGAAGTGATCTTCCTCTTCAGTTTTTAAGAAGAGTTTGAGAAGAATTGATATTAAGTCTTTAAATATGTGATATAATTCAACAGTGAAGACTTCAGGTTCTGGTTTTCTTTGTTAGGAGATTTTAATTACTGCTACAAACACCTTACGATTATTTGTTTCTTCATATTTTCCATTTATTCATGATTAAGCATTTGTGGGTTGTATGTCTTTCGGAAATTATCTTTTTTTTTTTGATTGTCCAATTTTTTGGCATATAGTTGTTCATAGTAGTCTCATGTAATTCTTTGCATTTGTATTAGTTGTAATGTTTTCTCTTTCGTTTCTGATGTTTAAATTTTGAGTGTTCTCTCTTTTTTTTATTAGTCTAGCTAAAGGTTTGTCAATTTTGTTTTTCTTTATATAAACAACAGCTCTTATTTTTGTTGATCTTTTCTATTGTTTTTCTGATCTTTATTTTATTTCTACTATGATCTTTGATATTTTCATCCTTCTGCTAATTTGGGGCTCGGTTGCTCTTCTTTTTCTACTTCCTTGAGATACAAAGTTAGGTTATTTATTTGCAATCTTTCTTTTTTCTTCTGTGTGTGTTTATTACTGTAAACTTTCCTCTTAGAACTGCATTTGCTGATCCCATAATTTTTGGTATGTTGTGTATTCATTTTTATTTATTTCAAATTTTTAAAATTTAATCTTTGACCATCGGTTGTTCAGGAGTATATTGTTTAACTTCCCTGTATTCATGAATTTTCCAGTTTTCCTCTTGTTATTTTCAGGTTTTTTACCATTATGGTTAGAAAAAAATACTTAGTTGGACTACAACTCTTAATTTTGTTAAGACTTATTCTTTGACATAATATATGATCTACTCCTGGAAAATATTCCATGTAGCCTTGTAAAAGACTTTTATTTTGCAGCTGTGGTTTAGAATGTTCCGTATATGTCTTTAGGTCCCTTTGGTCTAAAGTATAACTCAAGTCAAAAGATTTCAGTATTGATTTTTTTTTGTCTGGATGATCTATCCACTGTTGAATGTGGGTCAAAATCCACTTCTATGATTGAATTATTGTCTAATACTTTCTTTAGAACTGTTAGTATTGGCTTAGTATATTTAGGTGACCTGTTGTTGGGTACATACATGTTTACATTGTTTTAGAGTTAGGTGATTAATACACCACCATATTATAGTAATATAGTATTATAAATTTGCTTATATACTTACTTTTACCAGTGTGTTGTATATTTTTGAATGTTTTCATGTTACTAATTAGCATCTGTTCATTTATTCTTGAGGAATTTCTTCCGGTGGTTCTTGTAAGTCAGTTCTAGTGGTGATAAATTTTCTCACATTTTCTTTGTCTGGGAAAGTCTTTTATCTGTTGGACAACTTTGCTGGGTAAAGTATTTGGTTTGCAGTTTTTTCTTTCAACATTTTGAATATAACATCCAAATTTCTCTTGGCCTACAAAGTTTCTGCTAAGGAATCTGCTTATAGCTTTATATCTGGGAGATGTTCATTTTGTAATGAGTCATATTGGGGACATATAAGCTTCATAAATTTGGATGTTTAAATCTTTCCAAATATAGTAAGTTCTCAGCCATTATTTCTTTTTTTTTTAATAGATCTTTATTGGAGTATAATTGCTTCACAATACTGTGTTAGTTTCTGTTGTACAACAAAGTGAATGAACCATATGCATACATATATACCCATATCCTCTCCCTCTTGAGCTTCCCTCCCACCCTCCCTATCCCACATCTCTAGGTCATCGCAAAGCA
>NW_020172293.1:324806-373300 GCF_003031525.2 Neophocaena asiaeorientalis asiaeorientalis | reverse complement strand
TGTGTGTTTTTTTTAAATAGATCTTTATTGGAGTATAATTGCTTCACAATACTGTGTTAGTTTCTGTTGTACAACAAAGTGAATGAGCCATATGCATACATATATACCCATATCCTCTCCCTCTTGAGCTTCCCTCCCACCCTCCCTATCCCACATCTCTAGGTCATCGCAAAGCACCGAGCTGATCTCCCTGTGATATGCTACTGCTTCCCACTAGCTATTTTACATTCAGTAGTGTATATACGTTGATGCTACTCTCACTTCGTTCCAGCATCCCCCTCTGCCCCCTGCATCCTCAAGTTCATTCTCTATGTGTATGTCTTTATTCCTGCCCTGCCACTAACTTCATCAGTACCATTTTTTTTTGATTCCATATATATGTGTTAGCATACAGTATTTGTTTTTCTCTTTCTGACTTACTTCACTCTGTATGACAGACTCTAGGTCCATCCACCTCACTAAAAATAACGCAGTTTTGTTTCTTTTTATGGCTGAGTAATATTCCATTGTATATAAGTGCCACATCACGGATTGAGAAAATACAAGAAATGTTTAACAAAAATCCAGAAGAACTAAAAAACAAACAGATATGGACAACACAAGAACTGAAATGAAAAATACACTAGAAGGAATCAATAACAGAATAACTGAGGCAGAAGAACAAATAAGTGAGCTGGAAGACAAAATGGTGGAACTATCTGCTGAGGAGCAGAATAAAGAAGAATGAAAAGAATTGAAGGCAATCTTAGAGACAACACTAAACACACCAACATTCAAATTATAGGGGTCCCAGAAGAAGAAGAGAAAAAGAAAGGGTCTGAGAAAATTTTGAAGAGATTATAGTGGAAAACTTCCCTAACATGGGAAAGGAAGTCCAGGAAGCCAAGTCCAGGAAGCACAGAGAGTCCCATACAGGACAAACCCTAGGAGAAACACACCATGACACATATTAATCAAACTAACAAAAATTAAATTCAAAGAAAAAGATATTAAAAAGAGCAAGGGAAAAACAAAAAATAACATACAAAGGAATCCCCATAAGGTTATCAGCTGATTTTTCAGCAGAAAGTCTGCAGGCCAGAAGGTAGTGGCAGGATATACCTAAAGTGATGAAAGAGAAAAAACTACAACAAAGATTACTCTACCCAGCAAGGATCTTATTCAAATCAGTCAATGTGATACACCATATCAACAAATTAAGGAATAAAAACCATATGATCACCTCAGTAGATGCAGAAAAAGCTTTTGACAAAATTCAACACCCATTTATGATAAAAACTCTCCAGAAAATGGGCATAGAGGGAACCTACCTCAACATAATAAAGGCCATATATGACAAACCCACAGCAAACATCGTGCTCAATGGTGGAAAACTGAAAGCATTTCCTCTAAGATCAGGAACAAGACAAGGATGTCCAGTCTTTCCTCTCTTATTCAACATAGTTTTGGAAGTCCTAGCCATTGCAATCAGAGAAGAAAAAGAAATAAAAGAATACAAATTGGAAAAGAAGAAGTAAAACTGTCACTGTTTGCAAATAACATTATACTATACATAGAAAATCCTAAAGATGCCAACAGAAAACTACTAGAACTAATCAATGAATTTGGTAGGGTTGCAGGATACAAAATTAATGCACAGAAATCTCAGCCATTATTTCTTTAAATAAGCTCTCTGCCCCATTTTCTCTCTTTCCTTTTTCTGGATTCAGTAGATAACACGTAGATTATTTCCTTTAAGCGATCCTATAATTAATGTGTTTTTTTTTCACTCTTTTCATTCATTTTTCTTTGTTTTCCTCTGACTGGATAATTTCAAATGACCTCCCTTTGACTTAACATTTTCTTTTTTCTGCTTGATCAAGTCTGATGTTGATGCACTTTATTGCAATTTTTATTTCATTTATTATATTCTCTAGCTTCAGAGTTTTTGTTTGATTCTTTTTTGTGATTTCCATCACTCTATTAAACTCTCATTTTATTTGTGCATTTTTCTCCTGATTTTATTTAGTTATCTTTCTTTGTTTCCTGTAGTTCACTGAGTTTCCTTAATTCAACTCTTTGGAATTATTTATCACAGATCTTGACTTCTTTGGGGTTGGTTACTGGAAAATTTTTATGTTCCTTGGGTGGTGTCATGTTCCTTAAAGGCTTATATAGCTGTCTTCACATTTGAAGAAGGAGCCACCTACTCCAGTCATTACTGACAGCTTTGGTGAGAGAACTACATTCTATCAGTCCTGCAAGGAATTCTGAAGCTTTCTTAGACCTTTACTATGATACACTTGTTCCACACTTCTTGTTCCCTGTTGGGGGAGAATTATTAATTTTGAATGCCTTCTCTCAATCCTGAAAATCCAGCCCAGGTGCAGACAACCTCCCACTTGCTTTCTCTGAGGCAGTGATTAATGCTCGTTTGTGTGCTTTCTCCCAGTCCCACAGACTTTGGTTTGTGTTTTGCACGTGCTTACTAGCCACCTGCAACCACTTGCACTTGCCTCCCTTGGGCCCCGTACAGGGAGCTGGCCAAGGTGTGGGGATCTGTGTGGAGTGCTAATGGTGCTCCTGGGCAAGTTGAGGATATCCACAGACAAGGTATTCCGGGGCCTCATAGGAGGGCTTTCTTATGGGGTCCATGAAAAGACTCTTCATATTTATCATGTTCTTTAAGAGCCCTGACTGCAGACTTCTCAGCCCCTCTGTACCCTCCAGTGTTACAATACAACTCAGTACTCTAAATGAATTGAGAAAGAATTGTAGTTCATTGTCAGCATCCAACACGGATGAGGGAGACAGGCATTCACTCACACAACCTAATTTTCCCCTGTGGGAGCAATTTCATGCCAAGAAGTCCTTGGCACTGAGCTGTGCTGCCTTGAAGGATGGCTCACACAGGGAATTTGAAACTATTCCTCTTACCCTCTCCAATGTATCCAGTCTCTGGGAGTTTTTTGCTCCAACTGTGTGCTGGCATATTGTCACAAAAATCCTGGACTTCCAAAATGTCACTCTCATTCAAGGGTGATTGTCAATATTGGTGTTCTTTGGGGGGAAAGACAGGAGAAAAATCCCTATTTTGACATTTTTCTGATGACACTCCAGACCAAGAAGTTTAAAGAAGAACAAAAATGAAAATATAAGAATGATGGGGGAAAAAAAAAAAATGAAATAATCGATTTAAAGAGCTGAGATTAAAAAAAGAAATGGCAAAAGAGCCCAACTGGAAATCCTAAAGATGAAGAATACAATAATAGTACTAAAGAATTCAACAGAGATATTCAATAACAGACTTGACAAAATAGAATAAAGAATAAAGAACCAGTGAACTTAAGGTAGATAAGTTGAAAATATCCAGTCAGAAGAGCAAAAAGAAAAATGAATGAAAAAGTATGAAGAAACCTTACAGGACTTATGGGACTCCACCAAAAAAAAAAAAAAAAGGGGGGGGGGGGGTAGAAATATAAACACTATGGGAATCCCAGAAGGAAATGTTTGATTCTTTTTTGTGATTTCCATCACTCTATTAAACTCTCATTTTATTTGTGCATTTTTCTCCTGATTTTATTTAGTTATCTTTCTTTGTTTCCTGTAGTTCACTGAGTTTCCTTAATTCAACTCTTTGGAATTATTTATCACAGATCTTGACTTCTTTGGGGTTGGTTACTGGAAAATTTTTATGTTCCTTGGGTGGTGTCATGTTCCTTAAAGGCTTATATAGCTGTCTTCACATTTGAAGAAGGAGCCACCTACTCCAGTCATTACTGACAGCTTTGGTGAGAGAACTACATTCTATCAGTCCTGCAAGGAATTCTGAAGCTTTCTTAGACCTTTACTATGATACACTTGTTCCACACTTCTTGTTCCCTGTTGGGGGAGAATTATTAATTTTGAATGCCTTCTCTCAATCCTGAAAATCCAGCCCAGGTGCAGACAACCTCCCACTTGCTTTCTCTGAGGCAGTGATTAATGCTCGTTTGTGTGCTTTCTCCCAGTCCCACAGACTTTGGTTTGTGTTTTGCACGTGCTTACTAGCCACCTGCAACCACTTGCACTTGCCTCCCTTGGGCCCCGTACAGGGAGCTGGCCAAGGTGTGGGGATCTGTGTGGAGTGCTAATGGTGCTCCTGGGCAAGTTGAGGATATCCACAGACAAGGTATTCCGGGGCCTCATAGGAGGGCTTTCTTATGGGGTCCATGAAAAGACTCTTCATATTTATCATGTTCTTTAAGAGCCCTGACTGCAGACTTCTCAGCCCCTCTGTACCCTCCAGTGTTACAATACAACTCAGTACTCTAAATGAATTGAGAAAGAATTGTAGTTCATTGTCAGCATCCAACACGGATGAGGGAGACAGGCATTCACTCACACAACCTAATTTTCCCCTGTGGGAGCAATTTCATGCCAAGAAGTCCTTGGCACTGAGCTGTGCTGCCTTGAAGGATGGCTCACACAGGGAATTTGAAACTATTCCTCTTACCCTCTCCAATGTATCCAGTCTCTGGGAGTTTTTTGCTCCAACTGTGTGCTGGCATATTGTCACAAAAATCCTGGACTTCCAAAATGTCACTCTCATTCAAGGGTGATTGTCAATATTGGTGTTCTTTGGGGGGAAAGACAGGAGAAAAATCCCTATTTTGACATTTTTCTGATGACACTCCAGACCAAGAAGTTTAAAGAAGAACAAAAAAGAAAATATAAGAATGATGGGGGAAAAAAAAAAAATGAAATAATCGATTTAAAGAGCTGAGATTAAAAAAAGAAATGGCAAAAGAGCCCAACTGGAAATCCTAAAGATGAAGAATACAATAATAGTACTAAAGAATTCAACAGAGATATTCAATAACAGACTTGACAAAATAGAATAAAGAATAAAGAACCAGTGAACTTAAGGTAGATAAGTTGAAAATATCCAGTCAGAAGAGCAAAAAGAAAAATGAATGAAAAAGTATGAAGAAACCTTACAGGACTTATGGGTCAAAAAAAAAAAAAAAAAAAAAGGTGGTGGGGGGGTAGAAATACAAACACTATGGGAATCCCAGAAGGAAAAGAGAAAGGGAAAGAAAGTATATCTAAAACAAAAATCGCTCAAAACTTCCCAAACCTGGAGAGAGAAATGGGAACACAGATTCATGTACCTCATAGAACATTTAAAATGTTGAGCCCATAAATCACAACAGTATTTTTTTTGATTCATCTCCTAGAGTAATGGAAGTAAAAACAAAAATAAACAAATGGGACTTAAAAGCTTTTGCACAGCAAAAGAAACCATAAACAAAATGAAAAGACAACCTATAGAATGGGAGAAAATGTTTGCAAAAAATGCTACTGACATGGGATTAATTTCCAAAATATACAAACAGCTCATACAGCTTAATATAAAAAAAAAATCATAAAATGGGCAGAAGACCTAAATAGACATTTCTCCAAAGAAGACATACACATGGCCAATGAGCACATGAAAAGATGTTGAGTATCACTAATTATTAGAGAAACACAAATCAAAACTACAATGAGGTATATCACATCACAGAATGGCCATCATTTAAAAGTCTACAAAAAATAAATGCCAGAGAGGGTGTTGAGAAAAAGGAACCCTCCTGCACTGTTGGTGGGAATGTAAATTGGTGCAGCCACTATGGAGAAAGCATGGAGATTCCTTAAAAAAATAAAAATAGAGTTACCATATGATCCTGCAGTCCCACTCCTGGGCATATATCCAAGAAAACAGTAATTCGAAAAGATACATGTACCCCAGTGTTCATAGCAACACTATTTACAATAGCCAAGTCATGGAAGCAACCTAAATGTCCATTGACAGATGAATGGACAAAGAAGATGTGGTACATATGTACAGTGGAATATTATTCAACCATAAAAAGAATGAAATAATGCCATTTGCAGCAACATGGATGGACTTAGAGATTATCATATTAAGTGAAGTAAGTCAGACAGAGAAAGACAAATATCATATCCACTTATGTGTGGAATCTAAAGAACTGATACAAATGAACATACTTACAAAATAGAAATAGACCCACAGGCATAGAAGACAAACTTATGGTTACCAAAGGGGATAGTGGGGGGTGGGGGAGATAAAGTAGGAGTTTGGGATTATCATATACACACTATATATATGAAATAGATAAACATCAGGGACCTATTATATAGCACAGGGAACTATATTCAATATCTTGTAATAATCTATAATGGAAAAGAATCTGAAAAAGAATAGATATATATGTACATGTATAACTGAATCACTTTGCTGTACACCTTAAACTAACATAGCATTGTAAATTAACTATACGTCAATGAAAGAGTAGTTACATTTTTAAAAGTAACCCTCCAAAGAGACAGTTCCATATGTATGTAATTTCTTTGGATCGGCTGTCTTCTAGCACTTTTATGTAGATGGGTCAGTTATCTAGGTTTTCTTTTGGCAAGTACCTGATTGTTGAACTGCATAGGGGAAAAAAGAGTAACTGAAAACAAAATTCATGATCCTCGGAAAGCACTATAGATGTACCACATACCTTATTGAGGTTGTGGTCGATTGTCAAAGGGTAAATGGTAGTAGTTGTTTGTCAGGCTCCCAGTGAGAGAAAAAACGAAGGAAGTTTCACAGATCAAGAGCAATAATATTGCCTATATTGAGATTAGAGATGTCCTGGTATGGAGCATGGACTTGCATTTCTGCCTTACTACCTCAGATCCCCAAGCTCAAGTGCAGTGTCATGAAGCTGTAATTGGCAAGAGTAAACTCCTCAGGATAAAGGGGGTTAAATGTACCTGCCATGGATACCTGGGTAAGCACTGCACACTCTCACTTCTTATTAGATGTCTTGCCAGAATCAAAGTCCCTGGATTAATATTTCATCATATCAGGGCCAGAAGTGTTTTGCATCCTCCAGACATGCCTAGTAGCATACCTTAGGCATCTGGGCTGGCCTCAGAGTCTTTGCAATGGGTTTCGAGGCATTCACACGTGTAAGAGAAGCAGACAGTTTTACACAGTGTTTGAAATAAAAGATCTTCTAAACACCCCTCTTGCCCCAACATATTTACCCAAATCGAAGAACCTGTCCTTCACTTTTGGTTTAAATGTTGCTATCAGCAGGTCCTAGTCTACCCTGCATCCCTTTTCCTGTAAAGAGGGCAACACACCAAGATGAATACTAACACGCTAAAAACTATTTTTAATCAGAATTATTAAGATTATTATCTTCCAAAGATAAAAGAATGAGCAAGGTGGGTGGAAAGGATGATAGAAGAGAAAGGACTGGGAAGAAAAGGTGAAGTACACTTAGTCCTCCTTGTCTGCAGATGTGCCTCAGTTCTCGCTTTTATCTCTCTGAAGGCAGGCAAATGAGATTTTGTGTGGGCGAATGTGTGTGTGTGTGCGCGTGCGCGCATGAGAGAAGGAGAGTGAGAGGATATTGCGTGCGTGTCCGAGTCTTTTTCAGAGGAACAGGCTTTGCGAGTTTCCATTTTCTTCAGGAGCCCAGTGTTTTTAGCAGCCCTGGCACAGTTCTGAGTGAAGAGGCACCGGAGACGCAGCAGCTGTGCTACGGCTGCCCCGTTGCAGCTATTGAATGGCTGTACTCCCACCTGTGCTACTCGTGGGGTCTTTCCTACGTGAGTTCTGGTAAACTTGGCCCAGAAGAAGCATTCTGGGGAAATACAGTATAACTCTAATGATTCACCAGTTACTAATCAATCGATTGAATACACATAAATGTATGTATGTGAGTGTTTTGTCTCTGTATTTTCAAGCTGTTTTATAACATTCGAATGTGGAACAATGGTAAGTACAGTAGACTTTCTTAAGACTTTAGTAATCAGTACTAGCAATAAAAGGCAAAAAAGGAGGAACAAGAATAACAACTAAAATTCATTCCAGGGCTCACAGTTTACCAGGCACTGTTAAGGGTATTAGCCCATTTAACCCTCCCAATCTTGCGAGTAAGGTTTTACTATTTTCCCATTTTATGGATGATGAAACTGAGGTAAGGTTTAACAGTAAACCACCTCTATGAAAGCACATATTTAATATTCTTAGAAATAGGTCATTCTGTGAAATAGCAAAAACTATTTTTGCCTTTAAAATATACTTACAAATTTCAACTCAATAGGAAATAAGTGCAAAAACACTGTGCTGAGCTCTGTATGTTTTAATAAGCTTAGAAAGTGTCTACTCTTGAGGAGTAAATTGCAACCCAGTAGTGCCCAAGCTTGTGTTCAGAATGGATTTTAAGAAGGTAGATGTCTCCATGCAGAAGATAAGCTCAGTTTTACTAGCCCAAGACAACTCCTGGACTATGTGAAAATGCAAGTGGCTAGTATTTGTATGAATATACTTACGTCTTCTTTAATTGCTTGTCCTGAACCATATATAGAACTGAAATGATTTCCCTCAGATTCTCTGTGTGCGATGGTATCTGAGTTCATCATTTTTTCGTTAGGCGTTTCTGCCAGTTTGTTTGACTTCTCAAGGAAGCATTGTCTTGACAGCGTCCGGGGTCATCCTCCATAGTGGAGCTCATTAGAACAGTGCAGACACAAAGAGCACACCGAAGAAAAAAGGCAAGGCTGTAACGGGAATAACAGTGGTTTGGATAATCCAATTTACCTTCTTCTGGGGAAAAAAGAAATTCAACCTCATGGATAGAGTATCTTTCCCCAGAGTAATTCCTGGATGTTAGACAAGTTTATTCACTAAAAAAAGATGACTGTGAGTACAGAAATGCCATTTAAGACATACAATGGAGGCCAAGGAGAAGAAACCATCTAGTTTATTTTCAGGACCATTATTAATTCCTACGGAATCTGTAAAGCAACACTTTTATAACAATGTAATTTAAAGGCTATCTCGTGATGTTACATCTTGGACTGAGAGGGTAGTAACTGCTTGCTTTTTTTTTAGTGTTCAGCACAATAATTTCCCTGAAGTTAAATGCTGTGTTATATAATATTTTATTTTTTACTGTTAAAATCTTCATTTACAAAGAGTTTTTAATAGAATTATAATGGTGAGAAATCAATGTTAATATAATCGAAGGACTGATTATGAAAAGGGAATATTCACTGTGTGAATTTGCCTAGGTGTTTATAAGAAAATTCAATGACATGGATTTCATCATGAATTCAACTCGCTTTGAGGAACATTTCCTAAATGCTAACTCTATGACAACATGAGCTAAGTAATATTAAAAAAAAAAAAAAGGAGACTCACTATTTTCTCTGAGCTCTGGGTATTTATGGAATGTTAGATAATGTAGGCTTTAATTTTCTTATCTGTTAAATAAGAAAGTTAAACTAAAATTAGAAAGAAATAGTGGAGGCATTTCTCTGAATTTTGTATGCTTGTGCTCCTGTTTCTACAATTCAGCTTCCCTTCTACTCCAAACCTCATTAATAAGCAAGAATTCTCATGAAACATTAGAAATCATCTAATGGAAATGTATGTGCACAGCTTACATCACACTATCACAACTGGATGACTTGAGAAGTTGTTTGGTTGCCAAGATGTAGTTTGCATGGAGGTCACACAGACTTAAAACTTATTATTAGTTACATTTATCCACACTACTAATAGAATAGTGTCCACACGACTGTGTTGCTTTGGAAAATAGCCCCAAACCCACCGGCTTCATATTTTTGGACTTTCAGCCTGGAGATGATTTTACTTGTTCTCCAACTTAGATGTGTGCTAAGGCCAAATACATTGTTTAAACAACCTTAAGGAGCCCAAACTAATAAATTACTAGGCTGTGCCTAAAAATATGAGATATTTTTGTTTTATTTAATCATTGGGATCAAGCAATTCTAGTTGTCCAGAGGTACTAGGTATTGGATCATCTCAGTGAAGAGCTTGAACAAAACAGATGCTGTAAAATTTGGTCTTTATTGCTAAAAATGGAAAGTCTGAAGATTGGAAATTTGACCTAATATTGGCCTCAAATGGAAGCAAATTCAAACCAGAGCATAGGGATGGGAGACGTCCGTGATGTCATTACCATTCCAAGTCTATTGTGAAACGAGGAAGATCACCTCCTGATCTCAGCTCGATGCCTGAGGATGCAAAGTCCAAGGGGAGGCCTAGGTTCTTTCTTTATCATTGCTTCTGTATTTATCCCTAAACTTATTCTGAACACGTTTTCCCAAAAATACACAAATATGTGCTTCAGTGTACAAACAGGTGATAAAGGGAAAGAAAAGGGCATGTGGAGGAGTTAGAGGGACCAGTGTTTGAAGCCTATTCCCACTTACTTGCTGTGTGACACATATTTAATCTTTCTGAGACTTCATTTCCAAATGTATGAAAGGGAGACTTTCGCATGGGCAGCATCTGACACAAAGTAAAGCTGTCAGAAATCATTGCCTCCTTCTCTCCTTTCTATTCTGCCACCTGCTTCTACACTGCTACACTGTCTGGTCCCATTCCCAGAACCATCTTCTCCACGGCATTGGCACTAGTGAGACTTGCTGTGTTTTGTTACTTGATTAATATAGCCATAAACAATGCATCCACCTACTTGGAGATTGCTGCATTCCAGGCTGCTGACTTATCTTGAGAGTCACAGACAGCCCAGCCTCTCTGGGGTCAATAAGGGTGGGGATGAGCTCTGAGATCCTGGGGTAAAGCAGGTGGAGTGGAGGGTGGGGGTGGAGATAAGTCTACGTGAAGCAGAGCTAGTGATGTTGGTCAACCAGAAATTAGAGAGCAAAGGAAGAAGCAGATGCAGTTTGCAACTAGAGTGAGAAGAAACAAGCAGAAAACAGGAGATCAATGTGAATATATTCTCTCTTTTTGTGTGGATGATATGATGAGAGGCTAACTATACATTACCTGAAATTCCTTAATGAGATCAAATAAAAAGGGACTATGGATTACTACGTCCATCTAGAGATTAAACAGGAGGTTCATAATGGCAGAAGCCCTGTGCACAGAAGTGGACTATCTTGTGATAGTCCTGGGTGAGGAAGCACATCTTGAGGAAGGCTGCTGCGTCAGTGTACTTGTATTAGGGTAGGACCTTCCTGTCCTTCCAGGATTAGATATTGTTTTGGGTATCATGAATTTATGGGTAACTTTATATATGACATTCATGAGACCAAATCTGCTAGGGACTGGCTTCAATTGGCTTCAGAAGTGCAGGGAGCAGAGGGGAGTATAAAAGAAAGATGGGTCTTGGCTTTCTGTAGTTTCTTCACAGTTACAAGGTAGTGATTTTCTGCAACTTGTTTACAAAATATATGCTTTAGAAAATGGAAATGAGATCTAGCAATTATGGATTCCAGTGTTCATGCTAATATGACCTGACCCAGACGGTGAATTGGCGAGAATTGCTAGAGTAAAGTTGATGCAGGAGAGTGGGACTTAGTTGTGAGTGGTCTCAGTTGCAGATTATGGCTAATTTTAGGACCCAGTGGTCTTTACTAAGGAAAGAAGTGCAAATTCCACAATTATAAACAGCAAGAGAAATGCTGTTTTTAGGTTCTTAACTTCAGGAGTTTCTGTTTAGTTTAGTAAAAGAATGCTTACATTCCATTGATACTGAGGGTCCAGGATAACTCAGTTATGTAATGAAGTCCCAACTGATGATGAAACAGTATCCACATTGGCTTTAGTGACAATATTGTTGAAAAGATAAAAGACACAACTAAAAGACACATGATCCCTTGAAATAATGGCACTGTGTCTCATCAGCAATATAATTTCCCAAATCATAAGGGATGGAAGGGAAGAAGTTTTGGTGCAGGACAGCGGCTCTGGTATGAAAGGAAGATTAGTTGAAACAAATTACTTAAGTCTTCAAAGAGTATAGAGTATTTATAGTTCAGATTTACCCATAGTTTAGAGCACAGAGCAAATCCTATCTTTTCCGTGATGCTTTCTTGGACTTCTTACTAATGTCTTCCATTATATTAAAAAAAAAATCTGAGTTAGAGCATTTTGCATAATCTAGTTTGTGATCCTACTTAATGCTTTATGATAATCTTTTCTTCTTTAGAGCAGTGCTATCCAATGGAAATATAATGTGAGTCACATTTGTCACTTAATTTTTTTAGTAGTCATATTTAAAAGGTAAAAAGAAATGGAGATTTTTTTTTGCTTTACTTCAATGAACATTTTATTGAAGTTTATTATATTGTATTATGTGTTATTATGTTATAAACTTTTTATATACATATAGAAACATTTACAGTCTTAAGTGTGCAGCTTGAGGAATCACCACTAAGTGAATCCATTTATGTAACTACCACCCAAATCAAGAAATAGAACATCTTGGAAGACCCGCTTATGTCCCCTCCTAATCATGACCCTCTCTCTTCTCCTAAGAGGTAACTCTGTCCTAACTTCTAACACCACAGATTATTTTTACCTATTTTTGAACTTCATATAAACGGAATCATATCGTACATATTCTTTCATATATACATTCTTTCACAAAACACTGTGTTCGTGAGATCCATCTATCCTGATGTTGATTTTCAGCGTTGTATACTTATGCCATTGTGTGAATAGACCACAATTTATTTATCCATTTTTGACCATTTTAAATAGTGCTGCTAGAATCATTCTTCTGCGTTTCTCCTGGAGCATGTATGTGGGCATTTCTTTGGGTATTTATCGAGGAGCTGAATGAATACATACTTCAGCATTCTTAATTTCAGTTATCATATTTTTTTATTCTAGAATTTCCATTTGATTTTTTTTACAGTTTCAATTCCTCAGCTGAAATTTTCTTTCTTGTTATCTGATTTTTCAAATGTATTAATAAAGTTATTTGAAAGACCATGGATCATAATTCGAATACCTGACTCCCCATGGTTGGCGATATTAATTTTAATAGTATCTTTATCTTATCCAAGATCTTATCATTTCAGAATATAATCAATATAAAATTATTTTATATTGATATTTTATAATCTTTTTTCATACTAATTTGATAGAACCCAGTGTGCATTTTATAATTATAGCATGTCTCAGTTTGGACCAACCATATTTCAAGTATCAATAGCCACATGTGGGTAGTGGCTATGGCATTGGACAGCACAACTCTAGAAATGAGCTCCTGTCTGACTTCTTTATTATTTTCAGAATCTCCTGTAACGCCATGAGTGACATGGCACATAAGAGACACTCAGTATAAAAATTCATTGAATTGGGCTTCCCTGGTGGCGCAGTGGTTGAGAATCTGCCTGCCAATGCAGGGGACACGGGTTCGTGCCCCGGTCCGGGAAGATCCCACATGCCGCGGAGCGACTAGACCCGTGAGCCACAACTGCTGAGCCTGCGCGTCTGGAGCCTGTGCTCCGCAACAAGAGGGGCCGTGACAGTGAGAGGCCCGCGCACCGCGATGAAGAGTGACCCCCGCTCGCCACAACTAGAGAAAGCCCTCGTACAGAAACGAAGACCCAACACAGCCATAAATAAATAAATTTAAGACAGCAAAAGGCAACACAAATAACTGTACCTTCAGATTTAAAAAATATATACATTGAATTAAACTCATCTTAGTTATTCGTGATGTGAAGTCAGTGAGACTCTATCAGGAGATTTAACCAGGTAGAAAGGGTGTTTGCCTCAAATAGGAGCACTGATCTGGGCTAAAATCCTCCAGTCAAATGAAACTTCATGAAGCATATGAAGACAGAAGGTTGCTAGTAAAAGACAGAAGAGCCTGGGAGCTGGTGCTGGGAACCTGGATGACAGCCCAATGCATTTTGCCTTGATGCCAGCGCTGAGTGTGAGCTGTAAGCCATCCCCTCCTGGACTCTGGATTGAGTATCTGGGCCCTGGAGCATCACTCTCTCACTGCATATCTGTTCATGGACCTTGGGCTAACCTTCCCTTTCCCTTTCCTATGAAGTAGCACTGATTCTTGCACCCTGGGTGAGGAAAGGACACTAAATAGTATCCTTTATCCCTTAAGCCCTAAGTGATAACCAGAAAAGTCCAACAGAAAAGTGACTGGTGTTAAGTTGCTTCTTTCAAAGAGTAGTTCTCCAAGCCTCTTCTGAAGCTCATGTGATAATATAGCTTTACTCGACCTGAGGTCTTAGGCTAAGGTGTCAAAAAGCCAGAGTGTGCTGCTGTGTTGATCATGAGCTGTAATTCCACTGACAGTTTCTCCAATTTATAGATCCTTGTCTCTGACCCAAGACTTGTTTGAATTCCCTGATGGAAAGCTGACAGTTTGCCAACAATTCATTATTTTGGGGACCAGTTAAGGCTTCATAGGAGCACATGCATTTAAATACATTTTTAAAAAAAATCTCCAGTATTCCTCAGATCTTAGTTTCTTTAATACTTCTTTTGTTTACTTGCTTTACTGGTTGCCATAGAGCTTACAATATACATTTACTACTAATCCAAGCCCACTTAAAAATAACACTATACCACTTTACCAGCAGTGTGAGTACCTTATAACAAAATAGTTCTACTTCCTCCCTATTTCTCCCCCTGTCCCTTATAGTACTGCCATCATTCATTTCACCTGTATATAAACATATATGTGATATTTATATAAGCATACACAACCATATACATTGTTGCTCTAATTATTTTGAACAAACTTTTACCTGTTAGATAGATGAAGAATAAGAAAAATGAGTTATTATTTTACCATCACTAATTCTTCTTCAGTGTTCTTCCTTCCTTTATGCAGATCCAAGTTTCTGACCTATATTATTTTCTTTCTCTCTAAAAAAACCTTACTTTAACATTTCTTGCATGGCACATCTACTGGCAACAAATTTCCTCAATTTTTGTTTGCCTGATAAAATCTTTATTTCTCTTTAACTTTTAAAGGATAATTTCATAGGGTACAAATTCTAGGGTGGTGGGGTTTTTCTCTCAACACTTTAAATATTTCACTCCAGTCTCTTCTTACTTGCATGCTTTCTAAGGAGAAGTTGGATGTAATTCTTACCTTAGTTCCTCTATAGGTAAAGCATTTTTTCCTCTGGCTTCTTTCATCTTTGATTTTCTACAGTTTGAATATGACATGCCTAGGTGTAGTTTTGGGTTTGTTTGGGAGTTTTCTGGCATTTATCCTGCTTAGTGTTCTCTGAGCTTCCTAGATCTGTGATTTGATGACTAACATTAATTTGGGGAAATTCTCAGTCATTATTGTTTCAAAAATCTCTTCTATTCCTTTCTCCCCTTCTTTGGAACCAAGCAGAACCCTGCAGGGCTCTCCCTAAATACAAAGGACCCTCTATGTCCCCTGCTTCTTGTCTGTAGAAAGCTGAAGTCTCCCAGGCCTCCCAGAGTCTCAAAAGCGTAGGCTCAAGTAGTTAATGATTAGGACCTTAGAGTCACAGAATCAGTGTCTGATGAAATAATGAGATTAACAGTATTGCACATAATTATATCTTTGTGGGTGTTAGAACAGCTTGCTCTGCCCATATATGTAAGCAGGAAACTAAAACTGTCAGCAAAGAGATGCTGGAGACCCATGTCAATATCTTCCACTCAGAAAATACGGTGCCCTATGTCAGCACAAAGAAGTTACAGAAGATGGACCTAGCCCCTAATCCCATAAAAATGGAATGATGTCTGACAAGTGGGGACTTGTAAGCAGCTCTTTTGCCCCTTTCCTGTGTGTCTATGTCTGTTCCCCGTAAACCTTAATTATAAAAATGAGATCACTAGGTAACATTTAGCCTAACTCCTGACTTGTGCTCTACTGAATGTACACAATGCCTTTCCTAACCTGTCGACTCCTTTCCTGGATTAAAAGGAGTATGAATGAAATCCAGCAGCTAAAGAATAACTGACTCTCTACCCCAGCTTCCCCTTAGCAAATTTGCAGGCAGACCATGCAGGCAAGAGAGCATCCAAAGGAAGATCAGGAGAAGTCAGCAGTCTGCACACAATGGAAAAATGATGAACAATCTGACCTCCTACCTTAATGATTAACTGAGACTGTTTCTCCTTTTTCCCTTTAAAAATTGTCACGGCTGAGAAGAATCTTTGGAGTTGGTGTCCAGACATGAGTCCAACTTCTCCCCAGATTGCTGGCTTTTCTGAATAAAGCACCTTTCATTTCTACCAACACTTACCCCTCAATTACTGGCTTTTGAGCATTGAGCATCCGAACCTGTGTTTGGTAACATCTTCTCCTGTGTATTCACATTACTTATGTGTTACTCCTTTCTGCAGTTTTCTCACAGTCCTAGGATTCCTTCTGTTTTGTTTGTTTGTTTGTCTCTTTGCTTTTCAGCTTTCAAGGATTCTATGGATAGATCTCCTAGCTCTGATATTCTTTCCTCAGCCATGTCCAGTTTACTAGCAAGCCCATCAAAGGCATTCTTTATTTCTGTTTTAATGTTTTTGACCATTAGCATTTCTTTTCGGTTGTTTCCTAGAACTTCTGTCTCTCTGCTCACATTACCCACCTGTTTTTTGTGTGTTGTCTACCCACTAGAGTCTTAGCATATTTGTCAGAGTTGTTTTAAATTCCCAGTCTAATAATTCTAACATCCCTGCCGCATCTGGTTCTGATGCTTCCTCTGTGTCTTCAAATTGTGTTACTTGCCTTCCGGTATGTTTTATAATTTTTTTCTTAATACTCGGACATGATGTACTGGGCAAAAAGGAACTGCTATAAATAGGCCTTAGTAATGTGGAGGTGAGGTGTGGGGCGATAGGAGACACTCTATGGTCCTGTGTTAGGTCTCAGGCTTTTAGTGAGCCTGTGTCTCCAGACCATGAACTTCACAAGAGTTTCTCAGTTTTTTTCTCCCCACTTAGGTAGGACAGGATGGCTAAAGTGGGCTGGAGTTGAGTGTTTCCCTTCCTTGGTTAGTTAGGCTGTGATAAAACCCCAGCAGGTTAGGCTCTGGTTAACTAGTTTTCCCTGAGGGCAACCCTTGTTAAGAAGAACAGAATATCCAGGCATATTTCAAACTGGTTTTTTCCCTTTCCCCCAGCAGGAATGCTTAGGAGATTTTTCTCCTATATTTACTATGGGAATCTGGTTATATTCCTGGAGGTAAATCTCACAGTATTGACTATGACTGGGTACCCCTGATGCCTTTTAACTCTCAGAGGAGGCGGCACTGAGCCTCCAGCAGTTTGTAAATTACAGCGCTGATGTCCTACCCCAGCACTGGAATCTGCTCTGGTGAGCTGAGACTCCCTCTATTTGCCTGTCTCTCTCTCCAATCTTGGGAGCAGCTGTTTGCCCTGGGAATTCAGGAAGAGTTAATTTTCCAGTCTGTTTAGCTTTTTACTTATTAGGGTGGAGTGGTGACTTCCAAGCTCCTTATATGCAGAACTGGACACTTAGTTTCTTTTAAGACACTATAATATTTTATGATATGATATTGATATGATATTCTACCTGTGGTAAGAATGAATAAATAATATATAGATCTTAATAGTCTCATCAGTAACATTCTGAATTTCATCTCAGTTTGCTTTCTGTTTACTTCATTAGAGACTAGACTTTATTTTTCTTTTTAACTGTTTGAATCCCTGTGCTATCTATTGCTAATTTTGTCTCTCCGATTTGCACATTGTAAAATACATCCTCATTGAATTATACCTTCATGGAAATTTCAGTTTTGTGACTAATAATTTTAGCTTCTATTAGTTGTTTTGTATTTCTTTATTTACATTTAAAATGCCTTAGTATCATAGAATTATAGTCTGTCAGAATCTTGGAAATTTTCTGATACAATTTCTTAATTTTATATCCAAGACATTAAGACACATATAATTATGCTTTTTGTGCAGGTCCATGCAGCACACATTCATAATCCAAACTAGAACTGACTTGCCATTTTGCTCTGAATAAAAGCTAACATCATGCAAGACATACAGGACTGGTGCCTGGCATCTCTGGTTTCACACATAATACTTTCCCCTGTGCTGGGCCGCTCCTCCTGCTGTTCCCCAGACACCAGGTACATGGGCTGCTGGGGGCCTCTGCCTGGATGCTCCCTCTTCACAGAACTTTCTTCCCCCACTTATCTGCACAGGTAATGCTACATCTTCTTCAAGCCTTTGCTCATTGTCACCTTCTCTATAAGACTAACTCTCACCACCCAGGTTTAAATTTCACCTTCCCACAAAAATGCACACCGCATCTCCCTTACTAGGCTCCCATTTGTCTTTTTCTTTTTACCACTTTTGAACATACCGTATCTGATACTGAACTCAGGTTCAGCTGCTCGCCACCCAAAAGCCAATAATCAAGGGGCAAGTGTCAGTAGCAAGGAAAGTGCTTTATTCAGAAAACCCAGCAATCTGGGGAGAAGTTGGACTCATGTCTGGACACCAACTCCAAAGATTCTGCTCAGCCGTAACAATTTTTAAAGGGAAAAAAATCTCAGTTAATCATTAAGGCAGAAGCTCAGATTCTTCATCATTTTTCCATTGTGTGCAGACTGCTGACTTCCCCTGATCTTCCTTTGGATGCTCTCTTGCCCGCGTGGTCCGCCTGCAAATTTGTTAAGGGGAGGCTGGGGGTAGAGAGGCAGCCATTCTTTAACCACTTAATTCTTTATTCTTATTCCTTCTAATCCAGGGAAGGAATCAACAGGTTAGGCAAGGCATTGTGTACATTCAATAGAGCAGAAATCAGGAGTTAGTTTAAATGTTGCCTAGTGATCTCATCTTTGTGATTAAGGTCTGAGGAAACAGAAATGAACAAACAGAGCCACTTACATATCTTCTCTTCTTTGCAGTCTGTCTCCCTTACTTAGCGTGTGTGTCCCACAAGGGCACAGGCTTTTCTCTACATCTGTTCACTTATGCAGCCCAAGACCTAAAACAGAACCAGGCACCCGATAGTAACTTTGTTAGCATTTGTTGAATGGATGAATGACTGAATTCCAGTTGATTGATTATTTAATTTTTATGGCAACTTGATGTATTCAGCTTATATCTTATAAGAGCATTTAATTCAATAGCATCTAACAGCCATTTTAAAATGACATTAGCAAGCAGGAACGATTGAGCTGGAAAAAATAATGAAAATTAATGTGGTCAACATAAATGTAGGTTAAAGTATTCAAATTAGTTATTTACCTTAGTGAGAACAACCTGGGGGATTAGGGAACAGAAGGTCGATGTGTAAATTCAGTTCAGGAAAGTAGTTCTCAAAATGTGATCTTATCTGTCAAAACACTGCTTGTATTAATACTAAGAAGTCATTTCCTTTTTTCACTCTTATTCTCCCCCAAGTGTACAGTGAAGTTTTCTTGAGACTACATGATGTATAATATCACAACAGATTGAATGCAGACACAGATTTGAGAATCCAGCTGTCTTCTATGGAAGAAGACATAAAAGCAAGTTACAAAAATGTAAAATAGTGCTTTTCTTCGCACTCTATATTTATTTTATTTTATCAGTATAGTTAATTTTCATTACAATATTATTTATAGTGACATGTAATGGTATCATTATTTCAAAATTAATTAATATATAGGTTTGTTTTTTAATCCTCAGTTTTAATTTCTAAAATGGTAACTATTAAGGGATATAACCCATATAAACAAAAGCTCTTTGAGGCCCCCCAATAACTTTTTAAAAGTGTAAAATTTTCTTAAGACCGAACTTTGAGGAACACTGATCTACAACAATATTGAGCTGCTTTTACAGAGTTTAATGACTGTATCACTGAAATATTCTGGCCAGTTTGGAGCATTGGTCAGATTAAATATGGACAGGCATGAATTTCAAGACCCTTACTTCAAGAGTGACGTAGTCAGACAGCCAATAAATCAGAAAAACACAGTGTAGTGGCTAAGAGTTTGGACTCTGAGGCCAGACTACCTGGGTTTGAATCTTACCTCTACTAACTTCCTGGTTGTGTGGTCTGTGCATTTTTCTTATCTATAAAAAAAATCATAGATATGTCATACAGTCGTGAAAATTAAATGATTTAATATATGAGAAGCCCTTAAAACAGTGCCCAGCACATATAGACACTATGTAAATTTTACGTATTGTTGTTGTTACCGTTATTAGTTTCTGCAGGCATAATTTGCACTTCCTGAAAAGAAGCAGTAACAGGAAAGAGTCTTGCGGGGCTACATCATAGTAAGAAGGGCCAGTAGACAACTAATAAACACACAAATAATAGCAAATATTATTGGAAGTAATGATAAGGGCTGTGAATAAGATAACAGTATTGGGATGCAGAATTACCAGGAGGCAGATGTCTCCTTTTAGCTGGAATGATCAGGGAAGGATTTTGAAATTTTTTTTTTTTTTTTTTTTTTTTGTGGTACGTGGGCCTCTCACCGCTGTGGCCTCTCCCATTGCGGAGCAACAGGCTCCGGACGAGCAGGCTCAGCGGCCATGGCTCACGGGCCCAGCCGCTCCGCGGCATGTGGGATCTTCCCGGACCGGGGCACGAACCCGTGCCCCCTGCATCGGCAGGCGGACTCTCAACCACTGCGCCACCAGGAAAGCCCTGCTTTTGAAAATTTAACATTTGAATAGAGACTGGAATTATGAGCAAGGAGGAAACCACATGAAGATCATTAAGAGAATAATTATACAAGTAAAGGTGAGCATCAGAGGCCCTAGAGTGGGAATGGCACTGACATGTTCAAGAGGCAGCTTTTAAGGTAATTGTTGCCAAAACAATAAATTCTGGGGAAAATGGAAGGAGATGGGGTTAGTACCGTGGTACAAATTAAATATTTTCCTGCATTCTGTGGAAAACTGTTACAGGGTATTGAATGTGGAGTGACTGGAAGGGAAGTCTGTAGGGTGGAGGATGACTTTACAGGTGAAGGGGGAGGTGAACAAAGGCAAGGAGGCTGGTTAAGAGGCTGTGGCTTAGAGATGACGGTGGCTTGATCTGGATTGTAATAATAGGGATGGTGAAGTGGTCATGTTTTATCGTATGTTTTGAAAGTAGAACCAGTCGGATATATTGGGTTGGCCAAAAGGTTTGTTCGGTTTTTTCCATAAGATGGCTCTAGTAGTACTTAGTTGTCTTTAACTTCATTGGAAACAATTTTGTTAGATTGTATGTAACAGCTGTCATATCAGCGTGCATTTAAAAAAAGACGTATCAAAATTGGTGAATTTTTGTGTAGCCGTTTTAATATTGAAGATGGAAGAAAACAAAGCAACATTTTCGGCATATTATGTTTTATTATTTCAAGAAAGGTAAAAACGCACCTGAAACGCAAAAGAAGATTTGTGCAGTATACGGAGAAGGTGTTGTGACTGATCGAACGTGTCAAAAGTGGTTTGCGAAGTTTCATGCTGGAGATTTCTCTCTGGACGATGCACCACGGTCAGGTAGACCAGTTGAAGTTGATAGCGATCAAATCGAGACATTAACTGAAACAATCAACATTATACCATGCAGGAGATAGCCGACATACTCAACATACCCAAATCAAGCGTGGAAAATCACTTGCACCAGCTTGGTCATGTTCATCGCTTTGATGTTTGTGTTCCTCATAAGTTAAGCAAAAAAAAACCTTCTTGACCGTATTTCCACATGCGATGCTCCACTTAAATGTAATGAAAACGTTCCATTTTTATTATATTTATTTTTTGAAAACATTCAATTTTTAAAACAAATTGTGACAGGCAATGAAAAGTAGATACTGTATAATAATGTGGAACGGAAGAGATCGTGGGGCAAGTGAAATGAACCACCACCAACCACACCAAAGGCCGGTCTTCATCCAAAGAAGGTGAAATTGTGTATACAGTGGGATTGGAAGGGAGTCCTCTCTCATGAGCTCCTTCTGGAAAACCAAACAGTTAATTCCAACAAGTACTGCTCCCAGTTAGACCAACTGAAAGCAGCACTCGACGAAAAGCATCCAGAATAAGTCAATAGAAAACACGTAATCTTCCATCAGGATAACACAAGACCGCATGTTTGATGACCAGGCAAAAACTCTTACGGCTTGTCTGGGAAATTCTGATTTACCGCCGTATTCACCGGACATCGCACCTTTGAATTTCCATTTATTTAGGTCTTTACAAAATTCTCTTAATGGAAAAAATTTCAATTCCCTGGAAGACTGTAAAAGGCATCTGGCACAGTTCTTTGCTCAAAAAGATAAAAAGTTTTGGGAAGATGGAATCATGAAGTTGCCTGGAAAATGGCAGAAGGTAGTGGAACGAAAGGGTGAATACATTGTTCAATAAAGTTCTTGGTGAAAATGAAAGATTTGTCTTTTATTTTTACTTAAAAACTGAAGGCACTTTTTGGTCAACCCAATAATAAAAGGATTAAATATAAGTGTAGAGGAGAGAGAGAAATCAGGAATGATTTCTAGCTTTTGGACTTAAATACTGAATGAATAATAGTATTGTTTATTGAGATGGGGAGTTTGGGAATAAAAGAAATTTTAATAGAAAATCAGTAGTTTTGTTTGGACTATGTTGATTCTGTGACATCAGAATAGAATTTCAAGTAAACAAGTGTACAAATGAATTTGAGATGCATGAGAGAAGCCCAGGCTACACTTCACATTGGAGAGTCTTAGATTACTTAGAAAGGAGTATAACATATAAAAGAATGGTAAGGACAGGATTCTGGGCAAGCCAGTATTTAATAGTAGAGGACAATTATCCAGCATATGATTTGAGAGGAAGAGCCAATAAATTATAAAGAAAACGAGGAGGGTATGGTGTCTGGGACTCCAGCAGATCAAAGTGGCGCTTTCAAAGGAATGTCTATAATTAATACTACCAAAAGCAACTGAGATGAGGACAAAGAATAGACCATTGGCTTTGTCAAATATTAATGATTTTGTTAAAGTTTCTTTGAGTAGAATGATGAGGACAAAGGCCCAACTGTAGTGATTAGAAGGTGGTTAAGTGAAAACAGAAACTTCATACAATTCTTTTGCAAAATTTGGGGCTGTAAATCGGGAGATTGCAGGAGCTAGACACGAGGTCTAAGAAGACTTTCTTAAATGTGAGAGTGAGGGAAGAACAGGTGATAATGGGTAGTGAAAAGAATCGACAAATTTGAAGTCTCAGTGAAAATGCTGGAATGGTTATAGTACAATAAATGCTCTGAAATAAAAGGTGAGAGTCCAAGACTGTCTTCATATTTGAAATCAAGATTTCAGAAGCAATGCAGTCATTGGTCATGACCAGATCTGGATCCTTGTGAGATCCTTGGCATCATGAGAGATGAGGTGGAGAAAAAGTTCACTGAGGATATGGAGTTTAAGGACCTGAGGGGCCAGAGTTTTAGGTGAGTCATATATCTGGATGTTTGAGATCACCAAGCTTCCAGGAAGGGGAAGACAGGGGCTGAGAGATGGTAGAACACACTGACGAGGAGAGGAAATGATAAAGACTGGCAACAAACACTTCAAAGGAGCTTCTGTTTTTGAAAGGCCAGAAGATTCTGGAAGTAACAAATAGAAGCAGGGATCCTATCAAATCCACAAGCACATCTTGAAGCATGAGGGAAGAAAAGAAGAAAAAGCTTTTATTTTCTAGGACTTGAAGGGAAGGAGTGTCCTCAGGGGACAACTAAGTTTCCATTGGAATAATAAACAGAAGTGAATGCTTAAAGGAACAGAATTTGCTTTTAACAGACCAAGAGAACTAAGTGGAAGATTTGGGGAGGAAGGTCTGGGAGTTTGGGTGGAACACATGATTTACACAAGGAATTGGGAACATGAATCTACATGATGACAATTTATCTGAGAGTCTTGTTTTTCTGACAATGACTGAGGAGTGGAGAGATGCGAGGAATGATGGGTTTCATCCTGGAAGTCTTTGAGCTAAAATGATTGAGAATTCAGGGAACCTGGAGAGAAGTGGATCCAGAGCACATGGCAATTGAGTGTCTCGGCGGGGGGGCACTGTCTAACCAGCAGGAAGTCTGGAAGTCAGGGGGCTTCCCTGGACACGCAAGCTGAAAATGTCGAGGCTGCTGGTCTTGCTGCCAGACAGGTTTTCAGCACCTGAAGGATGAGAAACTCAGGGCAACTGGTCTGGAACAGAGACCATTACTGAGACATTTGGGGTTTGAGAGCTGTACAGTAATGTCAATGTCTCATCTGGGGAACTTCAGGAAGGCAGTGCTTTTCCAAATGTTTGGGTATAAAAATAAAATCTGGGGATATAATTATGATCCTTGTTCTATAGACAGTGAGGCTGCTGTTAAACCACTTCAACAAATTCTACTTCAATATTCTGGATAAGTTCTCGACCCACAAATCCAAATCTTAGAATCTCAGATAGCTATGTGCTTAGATGGTTAATATCATTGCTGTTACTATGACTCTATTTGTAGTTTGAAGTAAATGTCTTTTCCTCTGTTTCTCTCAGGAACATTTTGGTGAGACGTATCCTTTCCTTTCCTTTCTCAATTTTAAGATGTCAGTGGAACAGTATTAGCTCCTCTATGTAGAGGACCTGAGACTCGCGGGAGGGAAGTGAGAGGCAGATGACACAGATTCCCAACTGGTAAAGACCAGCAGCCGTGGGCTAGGTTGAAGGGAAAGATTGAGCTCTTCTGACACTTGAAAGGTTCTAAGAACGTGCATCTTAGTAGACACTGCAAATAGGAATCTGGGGTTTTCTGAGCAAAAAGAGTAAGTGGAGGATTCGCACCCATTTTTTCTAAGTGGAGGTTTGGAGACAGGGAAGCAAGAAGCCCTGATCCAGACTGCAGACTCTGATCAGTATTCACCACTGAATGTGTATGGTGGTGGCAACAATGAATCAAGATTCGAGGCTGGGGACCAGGTTGGTTTTGAAGGTCCCACTGTTTTAGTAGCCTTCTCAGTTTAAGCTCTCGCCCCTGTACTTTCGTGAACCAAGAGTTTCAGTAGTCTTTCCGTCGTTACCCCAGGGGACTTGCTTGGCAAAACTAAAAAATCAAGCTGCTTTTACAAATCAACAACAAGGCCTGCTAGGTTTCTGCCTCTGCCCAGGGCTGCCAGGTTCCTAACAAGCACCAGGAGATGGAAGGAGGCAGATGGCAGGAAGCACACTTGGCCCTTGCGCTAGAGAGGCCACTGCTTGCTATACAACGCCTTCCTCCCTTCATTCTTTTCCAAGGAAAATAAACCAAGTAGCCCTGAGGGGAATTGAAACATACCTTAACAAAACAGAGTTGGCCATGAAGAAATATATTTAAACTGCATTTTCTGTTGGAAAGCAAGCACTGGAGAAATATCCTTTTTACTCTTGTCTATCCTCTGCTTCCAAATGAAGGAAATAAGAAAATGTCAGGAAGAATACACAGCTGATCTCTACAGATTGGGCTGGGTTAGATTCCAGTGTGTTCTGTGAGCAGCTTAATCAATAGTCCCAAAGACTCCTTGACTACTTTGTGTATCTCACACTGTATCATTTTCCATCTCAAGGCCAAGTTCTAAGATGTCAGTCTATGTCTGCCTAATTGACTGTGCTCAGGAACCTCTGACACTGAGAATTACTGCTAGTCTAGCCCAATGAAGAATTATATTGCTCACAAGAGATTAAAAAAGAATTAAAATATACTTTAAAAACCTAAAACTAAATTTTAGGTAATATTTTCTGATGATCTTGGTAGTTTGAAGTGAATCAGTTACCAGGCATAGACCTAAGTATTATTTTACATACCAGTATTTGGGATTGCAGGCATTTGGATAGGATTTACATTTTTCACTAATATTTTTATGGACCTAGTGGCTCATCTAAGAGTTTTAAACAGCGTTAAGGGCTACTATCATGCAAATATTTTAAAACTAGATTTTTTTCAAGGTCCAAGTAGCAGAAGGAAGTGAAGATTAAGGAAAAGGAAAAGGGTGTTTCAGTAGGAGTCAATTGGTTAGTAAGAATGGACTGAAAAGTAAAGTGCAGAATTTGAAACGATATTTAGCATCCCTAGCTTATTCCAACACTTGCATAATGATCCAATATACTCATTGTAATAACCTATGCTTAGTATTAAAGAGATAATCATCACATACGATTGTAAAGATCTTTCAGTTTGAACAACATGAGATGAGTATTCAAACCTCTTCAAATCTCATATAAATTAGGAGACCTAGGGGGCTTCCCTGGTGGCGCAGTGGTTGAGAGTCTGCCTGCTGATGCAGGGGACGCGGGTTCGTGCCCCGGTCCGCGAAGATCCCACGTGCCGCGGAGCGGCTGGGCCCGTGAGCCATGGCCGCTGAGCTTGCGCGTCCGGAGCCTGTGCTCCGCAACGGGAGAGGCCGCAACAGCCCGCGTACCGCAAAAAAAAAAAAAAAAAAAAAATTATGAGACCTATATAGCTCTGATTGCCTAACCTGTCTGCCCAGCAGAATCACCTGGCAAATTAAAAAAGTGTTCCTGAACCTCCCCACGACCTTCATTTTGGGCACCTAGGAACCTCATTAATTCAGCGCTCCCCAGAAGATTCTGCTAAGCACTCACATTTGAGAAACATTCCAGCATAGAATTCCGATCTTCCTCTTGCTTCTGACTGGGAGCCTATTTGCAAGTCAGGACTGGCATTGTAGCACGTGATCTGTACAGTTACATGGACTCAGTCCTAGGAGGAACTCACACGCAGTTCAATGCAGGCGGCCGGGGGGCGGGTTGCCATCTTGAAATTCTTAATAATTTTTGAACAAAAAGCAGAGCATTTCCATTTTGCATTGGGTGCACATACTATGTAGCCAGTCTTGCCCCTTGTGTTTTTCTCATCAGCAGTATCACTCTTGAAAGAAGCAACCAGAGGGTCCTAGGAAAGGATGAGTCCAGGAGACTCTGAAAGCTCTACTAACCCAGACTGTTACTAATACACCCACACTTTAATATAACAATTCTCCCACAGTGGTGGGATTCAGGGTGTCTCATCTCAAGGAAGGAAGGCGGCTCCTGCCCCAGCTGAGAGTTCTGATTGTGTTTGGCTCTCTGCAGTCTCCATTGCCCTGTGTCACCATCTTGTTCCACCTCCCAGAGGACACTCCTAAGATCCCTGTGGTCAATCTTCCTTCTCTGGAGAGTTCCTCACAGCAGGACACGTATTCCTGTCAGTTGTTCCTGCCTCCCTTCATGAGAAGAGTGATAAATTCTTTGTCAGTATGTGTTTTGCAAATATTTTTGCCAGTTAATATCTTAATTTTTCATTTTTGTAAATGTGTGTCTCATAGAAATAAAAATTTTATTATAATAAACTTTATCATTTCATTGATTTCCTTTTTGTTAGGTCCGTTATAAGAACTCTTTTGCTAGCCAATGCCACATAGATTTTATGCTATATATTCCACTAGAAATGTAATAACTTGGACTCTTACATTTAGGTCAACCAACAATTTTGATTTATTTTTTGTGCATGGTGTGAGTTAAGAGTCAATGTTAATTTTATCCACACAGATATACAATAATTCTAGCAACATTTCTTGAAAAATATATCTTTTCCAAATTGAATTATCTTGGCACTTTCTAAAAAATCAATTGTTCACTTAATGGTGAGTCTATTTCTGGATTGTCTATACTGTTTACACTATTCTGTTGATCTACATGCCTATCTTTATGTCTGTTCTTACTGTCTTGATTACTGAAGCTTTATAGTAAGTTTTGAAATCGTATAAGATAAATCCTCCAATCATGTCCTTCTATTTCAAAACTGCTTTGGCTGTTATATATATATATATTTTTTTTTTCCATGTAAGTTTTAACATTATCTTGTCAGTTTCTTCCAAAATCCTGTTAAGATTTGATTGGGTGGGACTTCCCTGGTGACGCAGTGGTTAGGAATCCGCCTTCCAATGCAGGGGACAGGGGTTTGATCCCTGGTCCGGGAAGGTCCCAAATGCCGCGGAGCAACTAAGCCCTTGTGCCACAACTACTGAGCCTGCGCTCTAGAGCCCAAGAGCCAGAACTACTAGATCCTACATGCATGCCGCAACTAAGAGTTCGCATGCCACAACTAAGGAGCCGACAAGCTGCAACTAAGGAGCCTGTGAGCCACAACTAAGGAGACTGCCTGCCGCAACTAAGACCACAGTGCAACCAAAATAAATAAATTTTTTAAAAAAGAATTAAATGCTCTCATTATTTAAAAAGAAAGATTTGATTGGGTAATATTAGCCTCATAAAGTAAGCTGACATATTCCCTTATTCTTTCTTTTTGAATAGTTTGTGTAAGAATGATAGTATTTATTCCTATAATATTTCTGGACCTCAACAATTTTTTATTGAAAAGTTATTGTTTTTGTTTTTGTTTTTTTGTGGTACGTGTGCCTCTCACTGTTGCGGCCTCTCCCGTTGCGGAGCACAGGCTCCGTATGCGCAGGCTCAGCGGCCATGGCTCATGGGCCCAGCTGCTCCGCGGCATGTGGGATCTTCCCGGACCAGGGCACGAACCCGTGTCCCTTGCATCGGCAGGCGTACTCTCAATCACTGTGCCACCAGGGAAGCCCTATTTGTTTTTTTTTTAATTGGAGTATAGTTGATTTACAATGTTGTGTTAGTTTCAGGTGTACATCAAAGTTATTCAGTTATACAAAGATATATATCTTTTTTTCAGATTCTTTTCCCTTATAGGTATTAAAAAATATTGAGTATAGTTCCCTATGCTATACAGTAGGTCTTTGTTGGTTATCTATTTTATATATACTAGTGTGTTTATGTTATGTCCCAAACTCCTAATTTATCTCCCCACCCTTTCCCCTTTGGTAACCATAAGTTGCTTTTTTGTTTTGTGCGACACTCGGGATCTTAGTTCCCCTACCAGGGATTGAACCCATGCCCCTGCAGTGGAAATGAGGGGACCGTTTAACCACTTAACCACTGGACCACCAGGGAAGTCCCCATAAGTTTGTTTCATATATCTGTGGGTCTATTTCTGTTTTGTATATAACTTCATTTGTATCTTGTTTTTTTTGGATTCCACATATAATGATATATGATATTTGTCTTTTTCTGTCTGGCTTACTTCACTTAATATGATAATCTCTAGGTCCAACCATGTTGCTGCAAATGGCATTATTTCATTCTTTTTTATGGCTGAGTAATATTCCATTGTAAAAATATACCACATTTTCTTTCTCCATTCATCTGTTGATGGACATTTAGGTTGCTTCCATGTCTTGGCTATTGTAAATAGTGCTACTGTGAACATAGGTGTGCATGTATCTTTTCGAATTACGGTTTTCTCTGAATATATGCCCACGAGTGGAATTGCTCGATCATATGGTAACTTTATTTTTAGTTTTTTAAGGACCCTCCATACTGTTTTCCATAATGACTGCACCAGTTTCATTCCCACCAACAGTGTAGGAGGATTTCTTTTTCTCCACACCCTTTCCAGCATTTATTATTTGTAGACTTTTTGATGATGGCCATTCTGACTGGTGTGAAGTGGTACCTCACTGTAGTTTTGATTTGCATTTCTCTAATAATTAGCGACGTTGAGCATCTTTTCATGTGTCTTTTGGCCATCTGTATGTCTTCTTTTTGATTATAAATTAAATGTTTTAAATCACTAGAAGGCTATTCAAGTTCATTTTTTTGTTTCTTCTTGAGTCAGTTTTATTATACAGCCTTTTTCAAGGAATTGTGCATTTAATGTAGGCAGTCAAAATTATTGGCAAGAGTTTTTTTTATAATATTTTCACATTTTTGTATATCTGCAGGATCTATAGTGACGTTTCCTATGTCATTTCTGATCTTGACAATATGTACCTTCTCTATTTCTTACTTAACCAGTTAAGCTAGAAGCTTATCAATTTTATTGATTCTCTCAAAGGACCAGCTTTTGTTTCACTGATTTTTCTCTTTTGTTTTTTCCTTTTTAAAATTTCATTGATTTTTACTATTATAAAATATTATATGTATTATTTCCTTCTATCTACTTAATTGGGTTTAATTGTTATTTTAGTCTAATTTTATAAACTCAATCCAGATCATTGACTTGAAATCATTATTTTTTCTAATATATGCACTGCATTTAAATAATAGGTTTTACCCCAAGCACTGTTTTGACTGTGTCCTAAAATTTTTGCTCTAATTCCATTCAATTCAAAACATTCTCTAACTTCCTTTTTGATTTTTTTCTTTGACCCATGGAATATTTATAAGTGTGTTGTTGAATTTTCAAATATTTGGGGTTTCCTCATTATCTTATTTTGGTAAATTTTTAATGCAATTGCATTTTGGTTAGATGTTATACCTGAATGATTTCAATCTTTTTATTTATTTAATTTTTTTTTTTAAAAATTTTTTGGCCACGCCTCACATCATGTGGAATCTTAGTCCCCCGACCAGGGATCAAACCCATAGCCCCTGCAGTGGAAGTGTGGAGTCTTAACCAATGACACCAGGGAAGTCCCTCAATCTTTTTAAATCAATGGAATTTTTATGACCCTGCATATGATCTAGTCTGATAGATATTTTATGTGCCCTTAAAAGGTATGTGTAATCTGCATGTGTCATGTTTTATATTGTGCAGGTATCATGTTTTATAAACATAAATTGTCAGTGTTGTTGATTAGATGGTTCAGATCCTCTATATCTTTCTTATTTTTTCCCCTAATTTGACCACAAATTTCTGAGAGGAGGCATTTATTCTCTTTAGTGCATTGAATAGTGGCCCCCAAAAGAGATGTTAACTCAGAACCTTAGAATGTAACCTTATTTGAAATAAAGGTCTTTGTAGATATAATTAAGGTAAGGCTTTTGAGATAAGATTATCCTAGATTAGAATGGGACCTAAAACCAATGATAGACGTCTTTGTAAGAGACAGAAAAGGAGAACACATACACAGCGGGCAGAGGCCATGTGAAGATGGAGGCAAAGACTGGAATTATGCTTCCACAAGCCAAGGAATGCCAGGGACCACCAGAAGCCAGGAAAGGCAAGTGAATATTTCTCCCCTAGAGCGTGCAGAGAAATCATGGTTCAGCTGAAACCGTGACTTCAGACGTCTAAACTCCAGAACTGTAAGAAAATAAATTTAGGTTGTTTTAAGCTACAAAATTTGTGGTGATTTGTTCTAGAAGCCCTAAGAAACTAACACACTCTCCATCTATGATTGTGGAATTTTCTACTTCTGTGTTCAATTCTGTCAATTTTTGCTATTTGTATTTTGCAACTCTTTTAATGATTGCATAGATACTTAATGATTGTTATGTCTTCTTGTTTAATTAACCACTTTTTATTAGGAAATGTTTTGTCTCTATTAATACTCTTCATATTAAAAATGTAATTTTTTTCTGATTTCTATATAGTTACTCCTACACACATAAGCTTACTATTGGCATGGTAAATACTTCCCATGCATTTACAGTCAACTATTTGTGTCTTGTAATTTAAAGTTTGCTGTCTTATGGACAACATATACTTGGGTCTTGTTTTACTTAAATACTTTTAAATTTTGTGGTATTTTATTGAAAAATTTAGTCCATTAACATTTAATGTAGTCATTCATACCATTAGGTTTAGGTGTATAATTTCAATATCTGTTTCTTCTATGTCTCTTCTATTTTTATTTCCCCCCATCATGTGTTTTAAGGAATATTTAAATAGCTTTTAGAATTTAATTTAAATTTACTGTTGATTTTCAGCTATACTGCTTTTCAATCTTTAAAAATGTGGTTGGATCATAATATACATCTGTAAGTTTTCACACTCCACTTACAGTAAATATTGTACCAAGTCATTAAAAATATAGAAAGCTTGCCCCAATATTCAAATCTGTACCCCCCATCCCTTATGTTATAATTACTTTATGTATTACACTGATATACTATATAAACCTCACAAGGCCATGTTGTTGTGTTTGTTTTAAGCTCTTCTGCGAAAGTGCTAGGAGGGACAAAAAATTAAAATGTACTGATTGTTTTCTATTTAACCAGATATTTACCATTTCTAATGTTCTTCCTTCTCTTCTGATGATCCAAGATTCTATCTGGTGTGATTTACCTTCAATCTGAGTAATGATTTCTTATAGTGAAGAACTGTTGGCAATGAATTCTCTTAGGTTTTTTTTATCTAAAATTATCTACTTGTGATTTTTTTTGTTGAAGGATATTTTCAATGTATGTAGACTCTTAAATTTTCAGTTTTTATTTTAAAGTATTGTTCCACTTTTATCTGTTCTCACTGATTTTTAACAAGAAGTTAGCTGTTAGTGAGAGCATTGTTCTCCTGTATATAAAATTTCCCTTTTCTCTTTCTGTTTTTGAGATATTCTGTTTATTTTGACTTTCAGCAATGTGACAACAATGTGTCTCAACCTGGATTTCTTTGTGTTTATTCTGCTTGGTCTTCATTGAGACTCTTATATCTATAAATTTTTGTCTTTCATCAAATTTGGGGTAATAGTAGACATTGTTCCTTTAAATATTTCCTGTTCCATTTTCTCTCTGTGCTGCTTCTGAAATTCTAACTACATGTATACTGAGCTGTGTAGTATTATCTAAAAAGTTCCTGAGGCTCTGTTCATATTTTTTCAGTCATCTTTTCTTCTGTTCTTCACATCTACTGATCAGTATTCAGGTTCACTTACTCCTTCCTCTGAATCTCTGATTGCTGATTATAATTGCATCCAGTGAACTTTTTAGTTCAGATATTGTTTCTTTTCAGTTGTAGTATTTTTGTTTTGTTCTTTTTTATTGTTTCTGTTTCTCTGCTCGGGTATTGTACCTTTTTATACACTTCAAGCATATGTTACCTTACTTCATTTAGGGTAGTTAAAATGGCTTATTTAAAGTGCTTTTCTGCTAATTCCAGTTTCTTACTCATTGCAGTGTTGGAATAGGTGGATTTTCTTTTCTCTTGAAAATGTGTTCTATTTTCTTGGTTCTTTGCATGTCAGTAATTTTCTTTCTTTCTTTCCTTTTTTTTTTTTTTGCCACGCCACATGGCTTGTGGGATCTTATTTCCCTGGCCATGCATTGAACCCGGGTCCATGGCAGTGAAAGCACCGAGTCCTAACCACTGGACCACCAGGGAATTCCCCCAAGTAATTTTTAATTGCATCCTACACACTATTAATATTTAATTGTAGAGAATCTAAATTGTTTGTTTTGGGGTTTTTTGATAAATGTTTTATTTTTTGTTTCAACAGACAATTAACTTTGCAGGATTTGAATAACAAACTCTATTTCTTGGGCAGCAGCTCTAGTGTCAATTCAAATCTTTTATGTTTAGTTGAAATACTTTAGTCTTTTCTGCAAATACGTGACTCAGGAGACAACCATAAATATGGGTAGACCAAATTATGGGATTCTTTCTACAGATCTTCCTCTTCCATTATTTCCTCACTCTCTTAAGCCATCATGGTTTCCCAGGCTATATTTTTTTTCTGAGGCTTCTTCTGATGCGTTCAGAAGAATGCATATTTCCCATTGTGTCTTACCACTCAAGTGCACTTAGCTCCAGGCGAAAAGCCACAGCTGGGAGCTTATTTCATCCCCATCTCTTCCTCCCTTCCATCAGTCTATCTAGTTCTGATCATTCTTCATTGTCTTCAGATTTTTTTTTTTATTATGCCTGCATTTTATGGTTGTTTTCTTTAGGGAAGGGGTTTTGTTAGGGCTTTAGACCATCAACACCAAAAGTAGAAGTCCACATATAATTTATCTTGGATTGAGCCCTTTCTACAGGTTAAGCAATATGTACTTTATATATAGCAGCATATTTAACACAGACCATATTTCTGTAGTACAGGTAGATTAATCCCATTTTCTAGATGAGGAAACTGAGTCTCAGGTAAAGCAGCTTGATGAATACCATACATTTAATAAGAGTTGGAGATGGATTTGAAACCTTAGTTCTCTGAATCCACTGTTCATGTCCTCAAATTTTGCTGTGATGTGCTGGCCAATATTCTAGCTGGTGCACTATTGTAAGGAAATGTTATTCAATATTTGGTACATATGTACAGCAACAGAGTAAAAAGCTATGATTCTTCTTTATAATGATAGAACTTGAGGTTGCAAGTGAAGTAACTTTGCTCTTTTATATTTTGGCTGGAGATTGGTTTCCTATAAAATGTCAGAAGGAAAGCATATTTCCATTGGTTTATATGAAGTGATAATGAGACAGTTTTTATTCTGTTAGGGGAAAAAATTTAATTATGCAGGAATTCTCTATATTGTAACCATAGCTAAATTTGCCCATGTATGAAGAGAGCAATTATGGACTGTCATTGTTCTCCTTTGCATACATTATTTCCCTACAGACAAGAAAGAAGATGGGCAGAGCCAAGCAATGTCCTCACCCTCAATAGAGAAAAGTTCTTAACTAGCCAGTACTTCTCAGTGTTCTTGAACCTGCATTAGTATGCAAATAGTTAACTAGTTCATCCGCAAGGCTGAGTCAGGAAGGACCTGAAACAGAAGGGTTAAATCATGGTGAATTACAGGAGTCAGGCAACAGAGCAAAAATATTGTGAGTAAAGCTTCCTGAAGGCATATGTTATACATGGACCTTATGACTAAATGATTTAAACAAAATGATTCATTTTGTCGAAACAGTTCATCATTCCTGACTCCCCTGTTCACAAAAGCTATTACATGTGGTGATAATGAGAAATTTCCTTCCGCATATTTGCTTATCTCAAGAAGTTACTTGTGTTGGTAAAAATGAGAAGCAGCATCATTAAGTAAGAAGGAATAATATTCAGCATAAATACAGTTTTATGAAAGATGCCAAATAAAAGCTATTCCAGATGAAATCTATTTAAACTTATAATAAGTTAATTAATGTAAGTAGTAAATGCAATTATAAGAAATGCTGGAGTGTTGCGAATAATTTCTAGTTTAAGATGACATATGGTAATGTTTTTGCTGTAGTACAGGTTTATTTTTTTAACAGATTGGAAGTTTGGCAGGAATATCAATGAGCTTCTCTCTCAGCCCCGACCCCCTGCACACATACACATTCTCCTTCTTGGCAGCACTGCTACCAAATCTCAAACTCTACGACAAAATTAGTGTTTTATTTTGAAGAATATCTGGGTCTCCAAGGTCTACACTTGAACCTGGATGATGGGCGTATACTAAACATTTTCCTTCATCTCTTAAGTAAAACCCTCTAAAGAATATTCATTTTTATCATTCTCCCTGATCATCTGTTAATGTTGCATTTTCACAGCAGATAAAGTGAGAATCTCAGGGTCGCTGTTCTCACCATAAGACAATGTAGATGCTCATTCAATTTTATTATTATTATGTTTTCAGTCCACAAAGGAGATTCAGGTATCAGCTTATTTTAATCACACAATGTTCAGAGATGCTGGTGTCAATTTTTTAGACTTATCACCAGTAAACATAGCAAATCCACCTGCTTTGTCTACTATTGTGAGTTCTAGTTTTTGGTTTACATAACATAACTCATATATAAAGAAAACAATATATATTGCAAAAGGGTTTATATACATTTAGTCCAATAATAACACAAGCAACCCCATATCTACCACCTGGTTTGAGAATTAGAATATGTTGAATTGTGTGACCCCCTCCCCTGAGATTACCATTATCCCAAGTTTTGTGCCTATTTTCTTGCTTTTTAAAGAAATAATTTTACCACCCTGATAAGAATATAAATAAGTTCAAAATTAAATGACCTTCCGAATAAGGTTTCCTATTCTTAATTTTCCCCAATCTATTATTCTAGGTCTTTCTTGTTTGCCTATATTTTCTCTCTTTTTTCTTTTTTTTTTGCGATACGCGGGCCTCTCACTGTTGTGACCTCTCCCGCTGCGGAGCACAGGCTCCGGACGTGCAGGGGCCCAGCGGCCATTGCTCACGGGACCAGCCGCTCTGTGGCATGTGGGATCCTCCCAGACCAAGGCACGAACCTGCGTCCCTTGCATCAACAGGCGGACTCCCAACCACTGCACCACCAGGGAAGCCCATACATATATTTTAAAACAGTTCAATTTTGCACAGTTTTGAACTTTATATAAGTGAATGAGTTGCTAATATTCTTCTGTAACTTGCTGAGGAATATTAAAGTAATATTTAAGGTTTTTAAAGCTATTTTCATAAAAGGATTGGCATTTAATTGCTATTTCCCATATTAACTCTGGTTTGGGTTTTGTGGTTGTGCAAACCTCATAAAATGAGTGGAGACATGATTCCTCTTTTATTTTTTTCTTCTCTATTTTAAGGTTTGGCTAAGATTTAACAATGCATTTCTCACATATTTGATGAACATATAAAATCAGTTAAGCTTGCTCTTTCCTGGGGAAAAACTATTTAACAATTAATTCAATTTCTGTATTATGGGACATTTTAATTTATTTCATATTGAGTCAGTTTTGGTATTTTATATTTTACCTGAGACATTTATTTTCTTCTAAGTTTTAAAATTTATTACCATAAAGTTTGTACATGATTTCTTGTTTTTAATCTGTTGTATCTACAGTTATGTCCCTCTTTTTTATCTCCTAATGTTTTAAATTTATATTGCCTACTCTCCTGTTTTATTTTGACCTTACTAGATTTCTATCAATTTTATTAGTCCTTTTAAAGAATAAATTTAGCTTCTTTTGAAGTTTTGTACTCTATTTCCTTAACATCTATTCTTATTTTTAAATTTGTCTTCTGTGTCTTTGTGCTATATTTGTTGTAATTTTTCTAATTTTTTGTTTGTTTCCTAGCTCATTAATTTTCTACCTTTCCTCTTCTTTCTGATAAGATTTTGTCTGAAAGCTTCTTTCTAATACTGTAAGCTTTAACATATTAATTACTTCATTTAGTTGCCATAGTAATTTACTTTATTATGAGTTTGTTTAAAATGTTTTAAAATTTTCAAACATATGAGGTTTTTAAAAGTTATCTCTTTATTATGGATTTCTAAATTAATTATGTATATTAATGAGTTTTTAAGACTCATAACCTAGCACAAGACTGATTTTAAAAATGAAGCGTGGGGGGCTTCCCTGGTGGCACAGTGGTTGAGAGTCCGCCTGCCGATGCAGGGGACACGGGTTCGTGCCCCGGTCTGGGAAGATCCCACATGCCGCGGAATGGCTGGGCCCGTGAGCCATGGCCACTGAGCGTGTGCGTCCGGAGCCTGTGCTCCGCGGCGGGAGAGGCCACAACAGTGAGAGGCCTGCATACCGCACAAAAAAAAAGAAGCATGGGGAATTCCCTGGCGGTCCAGAGGTTAGGACTCTGTGCTTCCACTTCAGGGGGCAGAGGTTGGATCCCTGGCTGGGGAACTAAAATCCTGAATGCTGTGGGGAGTGGCCAAAAAAAAATAATATAAAAAAAAATGAAGCATGAAAAGAGTATCTATCATCAGGTAACAAGTATGATATTCTTTTTTTCAAATATTTATTTATTTATTCATTTGGCTACACCGGGTCTTAGTTGCAGCATGCTGGATCTTTGTTGCCGCATGCAGGATCTTCATTGTGGCATGAGAGATGTTTTTAGTTGCAGCATGTGGGACCTTTAGTTGCAGCATGTGCGCAGAGTCTTAGCCACTGGACCACAAGGGAAGTCCCAAGTATGATATTCTAAACAGGATTATTACAGGATTATTATTATTTACATATTTATTCATTCAAGTATTCTGTAACTTTCTCATTGGGGTTTGCTTGAATTACCAATTAGATATACCAAACTGAAAGATGTATTACAAACTCACTTTAAGGTGCTGAATTTTTCCTTATTGTTTTTAGTTCCCTAATGTTTGCCTTGCATAATTTAAGAAATTATATTAGGTGCATACAGATTTTAAGTTATCTTCCTAGTGTAATTTATCATGTGTGTTGGACATACTTATATCTGATAATGGTTTTGCTTCAAAGCCTATTCTGTCTAATATTAAAATATCTATTTAGCTTCCTTGTATGTGATATTTGCCTACTATTTTTGTGTAATTACCTGTCATTTTCTTTCAATCATAATATACTTCTTATTTTAGTTGTGTCTTTTATAAAAAACACATAACTCATTTTTGTTATTAACCCACCCAATTTTTAAAAAATTTTAACTAGCAAGCTTAGTTCACAAACATTTATTTTTTTTTTATTGTAATTTCTATTGGTTTTGTTTTTCTGGTTTTTCTTTTATCTCTTCTGACATTTTTTATATTGATTATAAGTTTTATTTCCCAATTCTGAAGCTTCTGGAAAATTCTCCATCTTTTTTACTCCTTAAATTCTACTCCTCTTCCCACATTCTTTCTTCTCTCCTAGAACTCTAGTCAGAATCCTGTTAGACACTTACAGTCTGTTTGTCAAGAACTTTGACCATTCTCCCCTGTTGTACTGTCTGTATGCACATGCTTCTTTCTTAATATCTTCATCTAAATTCTTCAATCCATGAATTTTCTCTTCAGCAGAGACTAATTTTGGTCTGCAATCTAGCTATTGAAATTTAATTTAAATTATGTTCTCACGTTCCCAGAACATCTATCTTCTTCTTTTCTAATTTACCTGGTCATTTTTTATTTTTCTCATATACATGTATAGGCTTCCACATCCCTGCTTTATTTCTTTAAACATATCCTATATAGCTATTTTATACCTGTATTCACTAATTGTAGCATCTGAAGCCTTGAGGGGTTCTGTTTGTCTTTTGGCTGTCTCTCCTTAGTGGTATCTTTCTTTCATATGTCTTGTAATTTTTAATCGGGAGCTTATTTTTGTGTGACTTTGATAAGTAGAATCTTGAAGTGTCTGGGTGGGGTAGTGATACCTATGGAGATAATTTCCCTGTGTTCCTACCTTGCACCTGGCCTACATTAAATATATTTCTAGGCTGGAGGTTTACCAGAGCACATAGGTGGTAACGGTTGGAATCTCAGACCTTTGTGAGAGTAAAACTGTCATTGTGAATTTTCAGAGCAGATATCTAGAATGTTTTTTGTTTTACACCAGAATCAAGGTGAAGATCAACCAATCTTCCTTTGCTTAGAAAATATTTTTCTACCTTGCCCTTCCATTGAGAGTTTAGTTTGCTGAGCCTTCCAATACTATGAGAGTCTCAGTTACAAACCACCCCCCCCGCTCCCCCCTACCCATTATGTGGACCAAGTGTTTGTCTCTTGTTCCCTGTGTGGTCAGTGAAGTGTGCGGCACTTGGTGACAGGAAGATTTCTCACAGCAGAAGTGGTTTCAGTGCCTCATTAGCAGACTGATATGCAGCCCCCTCTTTGTTTTGAGACTTGTATGTTTTCCTAACATTTTGAAGTGCTCAGCTATATATTTAAAGTTATCTTTTTGGTATTTTAGTCAGAATTCTTAGATCTTTGGTGGTGGGAATATTTTTCTTTGTGAGTCCCTACTCCATCATTGCTTGAGTGGAAATACAATAAGTATTTATCAATCAGGAGATCCTGAATGTTCATCATGTTTTTCACCGTGAAGATGCCACAGTGCTTTGAAAGAGAAAAAAAAAACCTTGCATTTCCTACAGCTCTGGTGTGCACTAACCACACTGCCTTGCATCCTGCCTTCCTTTTACTCACTTTCCTTTTCCACTTGACTCCACATGCTTATATTCAGATATATCAAACTGACATTTCCCTCCACACGCAAAACACAAACACACACACACACACACACACACACAATATACTCACCCAACTCCTTCAAAAACTTACATTCGTGTCAGAACGGAGAGAAACCCGTTTCTGTTCTTTTACTGACCTATTGTAAGGGTGCCATAGTGACTTTAGATGAGCCAAGAAGCTTTGATTTGAATAATAGCTCTGTCCGTATTAGCTATACAGGAATCTGAGTTTGTGATCCAACCCATATAAGCCTAGGTATCCTTTTCTGGAAAAATGAGGAGTGGAGCTGGTGAAGGAGGTGGTGAGGAGTTGTTCCTTCCTGTCAAGTTCCAGTCATGAAGGGCGGAGGCAACTCTAGGGTCTGCTACCTGGTGTGTGTGTGTGTAATTGGAGGTTTTGTACTGCTCACTTGGAAACTGCTGGGAAGGGGAATTTTAGTTATGCATTTTTTGGTCATGATAAATAAATAAACATAAATTTAAGAAATGAAGAGGAAGACTTAAATAATCTCTGAAACTTTTCAAATATAATAACAACTGAATCTATACATCTGACATTTGAACAAGCATTGAAGAAGTTTTAAAATCAGGGTTCATATGATCCTACAACTTACATGAGTTTGCTCCTCAATCAACATCTGTTAGTAGAAGCCTTGCTTTAAAAACTAAAAACAGAGTTACCATATGATCATGCAATCCCACTCCTGGGCATATATCCAGAGAAAACTATAATTTAAAAATATACACCCCAAAGTTCATAGAAGCACTATTTACAATAGCCAAGACATGGAAGAAACCTAAATGGATAATATATAATGGAACATTACTCAGCCATAAAAAAGAATGAAATAATGCCATTTACAGCAACATGGACAGACCTAACAATTATTACACTAGGTTAAGTAAGTCAGATAGAGAAAGACAAATATCATATGATATCACTTATATGTGGAATCTGAAAAAAATACAAATGAACTTATTTACAAAACAGAAATAGACCCACAGACATAGAAAACAAACTTATGGTTACCAAAGGGGAAGGAGAGGGAGGGATAAATTAGCAGAATGGGATTCACATGTACACACTACTATATATAAAACAGATAAACAAGGTCCTACTGTAGAGCACAGGGAACTATACTCAATATTTTGTAATCACCTATAAGGGAAAAGAATCTATATATTCACTGTGCTGTACACCTGAAACTAATTCAACATTGCAAATCAACTATACTTCAGTTTAAAAAACAAGAAAAAAAATGCAGAAGCCTGGCTGAGTGAGAAGCACCACGTCTCGTGAGCAGAGGTGGTGAAATGGCTAGTTTCTGGGCTTCCTTTGTGGCACATCCCAAGGTGAAACGCTTGTGCTCAACTTCAGAAGCTGTTGCCTTGGAAAATGTTATTTAAAACCTTTCACTTACAGATATCTGCATCTGATTAATCAACTCATAAACACTAAGGCCTAGATTCTGAGTTGGTCATGAATGAATAAATTAATTGTATGAGAATAAATGACAGTCTGTTCAATAGAGTTCTAAGGATCTGAGACAAAAATATTGGTGGAAGGGAAGTGTAAAATGCTTGGACAGGTGAAAACCCAGAAGAGCTGTCCATGTAAATTGTGCCATTTTTTGTGGACAAACTACCCAGTTTTAATGCTCAGTGTACCCTGGAGCATTTTGGTTATTCATTTTCCCCCAAAGTTGTTGCTAAGTAGAGCCCTCAAATGTCTTCCCCTTGATCGGCTCTCTCCCTTTCATCTCCTGCTCTCCATTAGCTGAATCTCTCCCAGAAGGAAGGCAGGGCTCTGCCAGACCAAGGCCAAGGGCTCTGAGTGCTCAAACAAAGCCTCCAGGTTGTAGCTCCCTCCCGGCTCCTGGGAGGCGCACTCCATCCAACACAACAGCGGCCAAAATGGAAAGTGGGAAAAAACAATCTTCTTTGGCAGGAACAGTAGTGCATGCACTGCCAAGTCTTATGAATTCATGTCAGTGAAGACTGGCATTTCTTGAAATTCTCCAAACAAATAAAAGGGAGAACCTTGCTGCATTTGCATGCAGAACATATTCAGTCCAGACGACTGCTAATTTTCTTCCAAGAGTCAAAACACAAGATCCTGACATCTTGCAGATTAGCCCCTTGTCACATTGTTTTTCTCTGTCCTGTCTCCTATTTATTCCACTGGCAGAGGGGAACCATATTTTACTTTCCTAAGAAGCTACTCTCCTAAAATCAAAGACCAGACTTTGTCATGAATTTACAACAGGGATGTGCTCTAAGACCATCTCAGGAAGAAGGCATTCAGGAAAGCAGGTCTGGGTGGAAAAGCCCTCATTAGTGCGCAAACACTACTTACTTACCCAGGGCCGGCCTGTGTGTTTTCGTTCCTGTTGCTACAGATTTCAGAGATGGACTTCAGGTAATACAGTACCTGGAAAAACACACAGTGAAGCATTAACTTTTTACAAAAACGGATAATTAGGACTCAGGTTCACTCTCAGGTTACACACTGGATCCGCTCTGCAGAACAAACTGGTCAAATCAGCATAAACCCAGGATCCCCGAACCAAGATAAATTAAGCCAAGGTTGAAGAGACAGGTTCTAGAAAAAAATTTTTGAAAGGAAATATGGTCATAATTATGCTAATTTTAAATAATTGCATTAATAATCAGTCTGAGAAAGGTTCAGGTACCATATAGTGGCCTAATACGGAACTTGTATAGAGAATGACGGACTCTAGAGAATGAAATATATCAAGTAGAAATAATTTCTAGGTCCTCAATGTCCTGTCTTTCATCATTGATGCTAAAACAGTTCTACCAAACAGGATAATAGGATAATTGTTTTAAGATTTTTACTGAAAATATCTTGTTTGTTTCTAATATTTTCACTACTTTCTAATTTGTAACCTACTTCTAAGGTGAATACTACTTACATGCTTATTTTAGAGGTAAACCATGAATATTTTACTGAGTATGCTTATATATGTACATCACTGAACTAGGTACTATGAGAGGTAATGAAGGATAAGACATGATTTCTAATGTTAATGAGATTAGTACTAATAGAAGAGGGGGGCACATTATGAGGGGCCAGCATCAGAAGAACAATTAATTGGAGGGGATCTGACACAGAGGCCAGTTCAGATGAAGGGCTGGGTGTCGCTAAATGTAAATTATCTCCTTTCTCATAAATCTCACTCTAATCATATATAAAATACGAGAACTGGTTTTAAATTTTAATGAGTGATTGTGTAACTGAACATGTATTTGGAGTTCCCAGAATCTGTGTAACACATTAGTTTTTTATTTTCATGACACTCCCACTAGTGTCCCACATAAGGGGTGGAGAAAATGCCATCAAATGTCGCACAGCGCGTCTCCAAACCTTTTAAACCGACTGTCGTAATCTTTATTGAAAAGACTTCTTTGAGGCTCATGCCATTCAGCTCTGCTGTTTTCTGTTTCTCCTTGTCACAGTCATTTTTACACGTTAGCTTTCTCTGCATAACAACTGACCTAAAACTTAGTGGCTTAAAGCAAAACTCATTTACACAACTCATATTTCTGCAGGGCAGCGACTTGGACTGTGCTCACGTGGGGTTTTCTTCTGGTCTCAGCTGGACTCATTTCCTGCTGCGAGGGTGCCTGAGGGATGACTAGACCAGGCCGACCTCAGAGGGTACAGTGTATTTCTGCTCCATGTGGACTAGTGCAGCAGACTAGCCAGGGCTGGCGGGGGGAGCTGGGAAGAACCAGGAGAAACAAGTGGAAGAAGCAGTCAAAGGTTTTGAGGCCTTGGCTCCACACCATCAACTGCACCACACTCCATACGTCCACTGATGCAAGTTATGAGACCGACACAAATTCAAGGGGAAGGGAAGAGATTTCTCTTCTGCCTGGGAAGGTGGGAAGGGCTACAGTCACCAGTGGCATGGATGCAGGGAGAGATGCAGCGTGGGGTCATGTCTGCATCTCTCCTACCTGATCTTCTGGTCCCTCCTCCCCAGTCCCTGAGGAGCCCTTGGAGTCATGGTCCACGTCATCTCTATGTCCGTCATCTCCATCCTCTGACTGACTTCAGGATCTCCATCCAGCCTTCTATTTCCCAGGTTCTGAACCTCTTCATCACCAAAGACTCCCACCTCCATGTCCCTTTGCTCATCTGCTGCCTTACCATGCCCTGAACTTCGTCTACACTGGAACAGATCCACCTCGGAAATAGTAGAAGTGAACACCCCATTTCCTGACAAAATCTCAACACTTTGTGTTCTCATGATGACCTGACCCTTTTCCATGGGCATTCTCGGCCTTTCTTCTGGGCCTTTAAAACTTCTCCCCGTATATCAGTTCCCTTTCTGGTCACCTCCTGTGCTGTTCAATTCTATGCTACATCATTTCAATCACTCTCCTGGTTATATCTTCAAATTCTTTCAAAAATACATCACGGCAGGGACTTCCCTGGTGGTGCAGGGGTTAAGAAGCCACCTGACATTACAGGGGACACGGGTTCGAGCCCTGGTCCGGGAAGATCCCACATGCCGTGGAGCAACTAAGCCTGTGCACCACAACTACTGAGCCCACGCTCTAGAGCCCGCGAGCTACAACTACTGAGCCCGCATGCTACAACTACTAAAGCCCGCGTGCCTAGAGCCCGTGCTCCACAACAAGAGAAGCCACCAGAATGAGAAGGCTGCACACTGCAACGAAGAGTAGGCCCCGCTCGCCACAGCTAGAGAAAACCCATGCACAGCAATGAAGACCCAACGCAGCCTAAAATAAAAATTAAAAAAAAAAACAAAACATCACAGCAATGTGGCAGCTTAGGTGTTGTTCCCTAAAGAGGCCACAACACACCCCAATATTCAGCGGGACATTAGAGACAAACCTGGGCCCACAAACCACACATCTCACACTGGGGCCTGTGCAGAGTCAGCCCTGGCCTGCTTTGCCGTTCACATTCTTCGACCTCTGCCACAGTGGTTGTTATTGTCTGGAGTTTATGGAGCCCTTACATGTGTTCCTTGTTTATTGTGGTATTTTAGCTCAGCCAGGGCATTAGTAAAGCAAAGAAGACTAAGCATATTTACAAAGGGACATAGAAAGGAAACTTTTTTCCTATGAGCTTTTGGCAAATAAACTTGAAACAGCACTAGGAAAATTCGATGGTTTCCACTCCACCCTCCTAAGCCTCTTACCATCCTAATCTCGCCTCACCTACCTGAAGAGGGCTGAAGGAGCACAGTAAAGCCTTGGCTATTTCCTGAGCCAGTAGTCATTTTTAACTTCTCAGAAATAGAGGAACAAAATACTAACAATATATAAAAAGCCATAAACACAGAAAATGAGTTTCTATTCATGGAGGCCAAAGTGGTAAAATGTGGCATTTGTTTAAGAAGGACAGAGTGAGTTCCCAAGTTACGTTAGCTGTAATTGAATGTGTTGAAATCCTCAGACTGGTAAAATCTTCTGGTTATACAAGGGCAAAACCTCCTTGTGGGGAATGGACCTCATTTTCTCCCTCTGACGCTAACTGCTACCAGGCGTTCATTTCACCTAAAAAAAATAAATACACTGTGTTCTTTTACCTCAGACTTCACTATTTTATTTCAAATTTTTTGTAAACAAATAGAGCATTGAAAACAGAGGAGAATACTTAGGCCCATGAAAATGATCCTTTTATCCATATCACAGTGCTAATAAGTTTTATACTCAACTTGAACGCAAATCTTCAGCATCTACTTCCTCTTCCTGTACTACAAGGTCAGAACAAACCCAGTTATGTATCACTTTCTTAATATACTTGTTTTCTTTTTTTGTATTGCCCTTCTTGGTAGCTATATACCTAAACATCACAGTCTAAGACAAAGTGAATCAACAAGCAGAATAAAACAAAACAAAATAATATTCCTCCTACTCTCCTGTCCCTTTCACTTTATTGCTCTAGTACCGTTTTTTTTTTTGTTTTTTTGTTTTTTTGTTTTTTTGTTTTTTTGTTTTTTTGTTTTTTTGTTTTTTTGCGGTACGCGGGCCTCTCACTGTTGTGGTCTGTCCCGTTGCGGAGCACAGGCTCCGGACGCGCAGGCTCAGCGGCCATGGCTCACGGGCCCAGCCGCTCCGTGGCATGAACCTGTGTCCCCTGCATTGGCAGGTGAACTCTCAACCACTGCGCCACTAGGGAAGCCCGCTCTGTGCCTTTTAATTTATGCATTCTTGCTCAGCCCCGAAGGCAGAACTATCTTAAAGGAAAATGGTCATCAGTGAGTGATTACTCCAGCATCCGTTGATGACTCACTGAAGGGTCAGCAACCCAATCAGCAGAAATATACCCTTTTAAAAATAACTAAAATATGGCTAACAAACGAGTCTCCAGTGAGGAACAGAAGGGGAATATTACAGGCAATCACTCGCTTAGGAACAGGCTACACTATAAACCTTTGTGTTTTAATTAGCTATTTTAAAAAGAAGAGGTTTTTAAATTTTTTCAAATGAAGAACATTTTGAATCATACTAGTTCCCAATATCAACCTTAGAACAGTGTCCACAGAGATGGACAGTATTTAACCCAACTCTGATCTCCAGGGTGGTGGGTTTCAAAATCAGGTTCAGGTACCACTTACATGGAAGCACTTGCAGAGGGAGTTGCCAAAGACGATGCCTGGACCAACAACAGACCCACCAGGTCACGCTTCCTGTGGGAAAGCCCTGGGGGATAAGGGTGGAGGGGTGGGCTGGGAAGAGAAATTGTGGAAAACTAGTCATGTATGGCATCATTCTAGGTCATTTGCATCTCAGATATTGTGGGGATTTTTCCCAGAGAGTGGAGTTGGTAAGTCTAAAAAGACCTGCCTCTCAACCACACAACGGATGCATTTATAATTTGAATAGTCATAATTTGGGTATTGCTTCTACATGTAAACCTCAGTATCTTTTAAGGAACACATCTGAGCTCTTCAACACTAGCCACTACTACATTATACATACTTAGAATCTGGGTTTTAACATGCATAAGGAACTTAAGGTAAAAAAAATTTTGAATCAATTCTCAAAGAAACATGGCTATGAGCTCTAAATGACTGACAGGAAACTAGTGCTAGACTTGGAAATAATGCCTCAGACAACCTCAAGCTCGAGGCAAAGAAGGAAATTTTCCACTGGCATAAGCAGTTTTCAAACTTCTTTCCTGTCTATGCACCACCATCCCTCCAAACCCACCCCTCACCTCAACAATGGCAGCTTTATAGAGAGAATCAAAATGCAAATTTGAATCATAATTTAAAACGAGTAGTTGCAGAAAACAAGGATACTGGAGACTCTGTTACAGCAATGAAAAAAAAATCATACCGAGAAAGTAGGAAATAATTAGTGAATGTAGGTTACCTGCTTAGAATTAGAAGTAATTAAAAAGTTTTAAGTGTAAACTAATATTTTTATTGGTGAAAAAAGTGAGGTTCCAAAAGCTGATTTTGTTAAACTACAAATAATATGTCTTTAGTGGCAGAATTGCTCTTAGAACCTGAACTTTTCATAAATGGTAGCTTTCAGACATAAAAAGGCACCTATTAAATAAATATTAAATAATTAATAATTATTTAACATCTTATCGATTAAATAATTAAATGGGGGAAGATATAAAGAAATCACATAATAGAGTTGAGCAAAAAAACAAATTATGAAAAGGGTAATATCTAATTTACTGTCCACTGCTGGTTATTTGAGAGTGATTAAATTAAATTGTATATTTTATGAAATATTTAATGAATACCAATTGGCATTGATACATTGCTATATTGACTATTCAGAACCTATTTTCAGAAGTAAAATTATTTCTAAAAGTGAGCTATACATATTTATTAAAGGAAAAAATTTTACAGCCGTTACTTGCTTTGACTATTAAAAATAGAAAACAGAATAATTATATATATATTTGTATTTTATCCATTTATTAGTATCCATGTCACTAGCATTTTTCTGAAAAATATATATTTTCTTAGTATGGTATTTTACATACTTATCATCTGCTTTCTTGAGAAATGAAAAGCCAGTTCTGACTTGATTTTTTTAATTAAAATGTATTTTTTCAGATAATTTCCACTGGAAGTGGTTATTGCAGAAAGAGAACAAGTTACGAACAATAAAATAGTTACAGATTTAGTCCACACAAAGCCACTACAGCAAGATCTTCTTAGCCTTTGTTATTTTTTCTTACACTTTTAGTTTCCCAAGTTTCCCTCTGACTTTTCTACCTGATCTTGTGTGTCTCCCAGGCCCCTTAGAAAGGACCATGCACAAGTGGCTGAGGTGAGCTGACATGGGGCAGGCGCCAGGGACAGCAGCAAAGAATGGGAGGATTCCTCCACCCCAGACTTTTATGTCATCTCACAACCTGCTTACAGCTGTTGGCAACCAGCTTGCTGTCCGTTAAACTGAGCAGTTAGATCAGATTTGGAAAAGAGACACAGGCTACCGTTGGCCCCCTTCAGATTTTTTTTTTTTTTTTAGAGTTTTTATTGAATTTGTTACAATATTGCTTCTGTTTTATGGCTGCGAGGCCTGTGGGATCCTAGCTCCCAGACCAGGGACTGAACCTGCACCCCCTGCATTGGAAGACAAAGTCTCAACCACTGGACCACCAGGGAAGTCCCTCCCTTCAGATTTAACTACATACGCTTCTTGCATGCTGTGAGACAAGCAATGGCAGAAGTTGGAAGTGAAAAGTGGACAGTAGCCAAGTCCATCCCAGATTATTATAATGCAATAGTTACATGTTATTTTCTTTTAAATGATAAAGCATCAAGATTAGTGCTAAATGGACAGACATGGTTCAGGAGGCATAAACCAATACTGTCTAGGACATCCTAATTATGAGATTTCTAGGACCAAGACCAGGAGAGGTTCTTGTCTGTGCCTTATTAAGGTGCTGATACAGTAAATGGTGTTTCTGGTATAATTGGCAACAACAAAGCATGCAATGTATGGTATTTGTCCCACAGCGTCTTTTGAAAGAGCCTCCTTCCACCCTTTAAATATCCCCTTTAAGAATGAATCTGGCCTTGACTCTAAGGATTTT
>NW_020172293.1:271728-324665 GCF_003031525.2 Neophocaena asiaeorientalis asiaeorientalis | reverse complement strand
TTGCGGTATGCAGGCCTCTCACTGCTGTGGCCTCTCCCGCCGCGGAGCACAGGCTCCGGACGCGCAGGCTCAGCAGCCACGGCTCACAGGCCCAGCCGCTCTGCTGCACGTGGGATCCTCCCGGACCGGGGCACGAACCCGTGTCCCCTGCATCGGCAGGCGGATTCTCAACCACTGCGCCACCAGGGAAGCCCGACTCTAAGGATTTTAGGATCTTAGTGTGGTTTCCTCTCAATCCGTTCCGTTGGAGGATATTTCATCAGAAGCCTCCACTAACTTAGTGAAATCACCTTGGAAGGTAACCCTAAGCTTTAGACAAGATTGCAGCCCCGGCCAAGACTTTGGTTTCAGCTGGGTGCAACCCTGAATCAAGGACCTTGCTAACCTGTGCTCAGATTCCCGACCAAGGAAAACTGTGAGATAATAAATTTGTGTTGTTTTAAGCTGCTAAATTTTGATAACAGAAAATAAATACAATTTTAAATTAATATAAATTTCAATAAATTGATTTTATTTATGTATGTATATATAATATATATGCATATATAGTAAACAGATAAAATGCACACAGTCTATTCAGATACTCATGGGCCATTTGTGAGGCCCTATACAGCATGCTGTAGCATATGTATTATATGCATACATACATACATACATTACATATTGGAGAAGTGTGGAGTTTCCTATGAATTTACCAGGTATAAATTTTTAAGACCAACATGCAAAAGGGCTCATTCATTACTCATAGATGAAGCTTCAGATATCTGCCAGTGCAAGATGGTGATTTGTTTATTTTTTTTAATTTTCTTTTATTTTAATCGAAGTATAGTTGATTTACAATGTGGTATTAATTTCTGCTGTACAGCAAAATAATTCAGTTATACATATATATACATTCTTTTTTATATATTCTTTTCCACTATGGTTAGTCATAGGATATTGAATATAGTAGAACCTTGTTGTTTATCCATTCTCTATATAATAGCTTACATCTGCTGACCCCAACCTCCCACTCCATCCCTCCCCCAACCCCCTCCCCCTTGGCAACCACCAGTCTGTTCTCTATGTCTGTGAGTCTGTTTCTGTTTCATAGATAGATTCATTTGTGTCATACTTCAGATTCCACATATAAGTGATATCATTAGGTATTTGTCTTTCTCTTTCTGACTTACTTCACTTAGTATGATAATCTCTAGTTGCAACCATGTTGCTGTAAATGGCATTATTTCATTCTTTTTTATAGCTGAGAAGATGGTGATTTAGATTTAATTTCATAGTCTAGCATTTAGCCTTTTATGAAGAATTTTTTAAAATAGAACAGTTGCATGTTCTACTCTGTTTTGCATATTATATAAAATATAATCCTTTTTCTACATAACAGAGTAAATATTATTCAGCAACAAATTAATGTGAATACAACACTTAAGACCAGGCTAAAGCCTATGGATTCTGCATCACCCATTTGTAGAAGTGTAACAATTGGCCTATGTTGGTGATATACCAAATGTTTTCTAGAAAATGCACGTGGATAAAACATCGCACAGCCATGTAACTTTGGGAAAGACAATGCTCTTTTCTTCCCTTGGGAATTTATTTGTAATATATAGCAGCATTCTAAAGATTCTGAGAAATCGTGTGAGTTAACACAGAGGATGAGATTGTTACTTCAAACACACAAATCAGAGATCTTTCCTGAGCTTTACAAATAATTTCTTAAAAGTGGTCAAATGGCACAAGTGAAACAGGAAGAAGGCTGGGGCATAGAGAGTGATGCCCCATGTGTTTCCTTCCCACATCACATGCATGCTCTCTGGCTCATAATATTGATGAGCTTTTAGAATCAGATACACATATTATTACCTCACAAACTTAGAGTATGTCGATTGTAAAATGACTCCATCTTGTATACCAGGTAGTTTTATATTTTATATGACATTTCTGGAGGGCACGCTTTTTAAACCCATAGATTCTAAGCTTGTTTTCTATAAGCAATTCTGAACCACAGACTTCCTAAAAGCATTTCACAGGTAAGGACTCTACTCCTGGCAAAGACTATGGGTCTATTTACCAGGAGGTTGGGTTTCAGCCAGGTTAACATGAAAGAATGAGTCTCCCACTCTAACAGTAATGGGAGAGAAATAGATCATGGGCCAGCTGCCTTAATTCCTTTCACTCCACAATGAAGTTTAAAAATATCTATCTGTTCAATTTGTTTAATCTAGTTTTCAACACCTTATTTAACGAAGGAATAATTTTCTAAATATTAATATACAAGGAACACATTTTGGGGAACATTGGATTAAATAATTCTGAGATTCTTTTTAGTTATGTAATCATATAAGTTATTTGAAACCTCAGACAAGATACTTAACCTCTTTAAACCTCTCATTTCACATCTGTAATGATACTTATTTTTTGCAGAATTATAGTAGGTGTTAGGAATAATACATAAAATACCTATTATAGTTTAGCATATGACCTGTTATACTTTGGCATTAAATATGTAGTAGCCTTTTGCTCATTGGTATTTGAGTTCAGGTATCAATTTGTAAGTTTTAATTAAAAAATAACTCTTTGTATTCAGTTAACTCAGATTCCACTCTCTCACTTTGTGGTTCTGCACTCTGAGATGTCCCTCCTTGTTTACGGTTGGTAACCAGTGTTTGCGGCTGAGTAGTTTTATCAACCCGCTTCATGCCAGTAGAATTTGGGGGAATCTAACAGCTTCTTTTCATTTTGTACTGTCTCTATTCAATTTAGTCCAAACAGACATGTTTCTGCTGGAACAGTTTTCTCAGAAACCTTGTGGGTCTTCCATGTATTTCACAGGAGTTCACATCACTGAACAAAAACAAGGCCCGAAGATTTTTTTCAAGATAATCTATTGTCTATCTTGGTGCCCTACTGAGATGATTGAGCAACAACACACTAAATCTTCCAGAAGATTAAACACTCTGGTCTGATGGAGAGGTTCTGTGAAGAACACTTTTAATCTCTTGAAAGGGCCCTTTGTGTGATTGTGTGACTAAATACTTCGACGTTTTGACCTGTCGGAGGTTTTAGCAAAAGGTTGGATCATCACACATCAGTCTCTTCTCTATGCCATAACTTTGGCTGCCATTTCTAAATTTTAGTGTCTTTTGTTATATGAAAGGTCTTTCAGAAAGTCCTGGTTCCTCTTTGTTTAACATTTTCCCCCTAAATTTTTCTCTCACCTTTCACAGTTTACCATATACAGCAAAAAGAAATCAGACAGTGCTGTCAACAAAATCATTAGGAATTTCCTTAGCTACTTAACAAGTTGCTTCTTTCCACATAACTGCAGAAGACAATTTCATTATGTTTTCTGCCACTAAAGAGCATAACAAGGATCCTTCATTCCTCTAGCTTTTGAAAACATATTCCTCACCTCCTTCTGAACCCTCACCAAAGTGTCCATAAGTCCAACTTTCTACTAACAATCTGTTCAAGGCAATCTATGCTTTCTCTGTCATATGCGTCAAAATTCTTCCACCCTATTCTAAAGCTACTGCCACATTTTAGGTTTTGTTACAGCAGCACTTCATTTCCAGGTACCAAAATGTGTTAGTTTTTCACTGGTCCATTACAAATTACCACAAATTTAGTGGTTTAAATCAACATAAATGTATTATCTCACAGTGTCCTTGGTCAGGAATCTGGGCTGAAAATCAAGGTGAAAATCGAGTCTCAGCCAAAAATCAAGGTGTTGGCTGAGGCTGCAACCTTGTATGAGGCTTTGGGCTCTCCTTAGGCTCACTAGCTGTTGACAGGATCCAGTGCTCATGGCTGTAGGACTCCTGGTGATTCATTTTTTCAAACCAGCAGGATTGTCGCTGCTGTGGGCTAGGCCAGTGCCAACTTTACACAGCCAAGTAACCAAGTTGAGGGCAGCTAATCCATCATAATCACAGGTCCCATCACACTCAAGGGGAGGGAATATATACACTGAGGGGCGGAAACCTTGGGGGCCTTCTTAGGTTTCTCCTTACAACAAATACATTTGTATTTTTGTCTCTTTTACATGTTCCAATTCTGAGTTCACTTGTCTCCCACAGTTACTGTGGTTTTATCATGTTATGTTTTCAGATTAGGATAATTAAGATTAACTAGCATTTAGTTAATTCTCCTAACCTAGAGACTCATATCTACTCTCAGTTCAAACAAATCTGTTCTGTCATGTCATTCACTATTTTCTTTTCTCCATCTATGTGGTTTGTTCCTTCTGGAAGCCCTAATGAAAGTATTGTGAACCTCCTGGGTCTAACCTTCATGCTTCTTAAGTTCTCTTTTATAACTTTCTTATGTTGGAGAAGAATTTCTCAAGTTACATAAAAAATATTCTCAAATTTCACTGAGCTTTTAATTTGGTTTTTTTTTAATTTCTTTTAGAAATTTTCTTCTAACACTCAGTTTAATCAATTATAAAATGGGTAGATTAATAATTGTAGAGATATGGCATGGTTTAGAAATAACATTTAAAGCTGTGAGATCGGGCTTCCCTGGTGGCGCAGTGGTTGAGAGTCTGCCTGCCGATGCAGGGGACACAGGTTCGTGCCCCAGTCCGGGAATATCCCACATGCCATGGAGCGGCTGGGCCCGTGAGCCATGGCCACTGAGCCTGTGCGTCAAAGCTGTGAGATCATGGCTTGCTACAATAGGTTTTCAAACTTTTCTGTTATCACAAAATAAATAGAGGATTAGAAAATATTAGCATTTGATCTTTGTATTCAGTCATTGAATAAATATTTATTATGTTAACACATTATTCTAGTACTTAGGTATCCAGAAGTGGATAAAAGAAATTTCAAAAAGAAAAGCAGTTCAAAGGAAAAAGACAAAAACTCTGCTCCCATAAACTCCCATTCTAGAATCATTTTAGGGTATTTTCTCTAGTTGTACAGCGTGGCCCTTCCCTTTTATGCCGTAATTTTTCTATATCTGTTTACTGATTACGTTAAAAATAAACTGACATTGAAGATCAGTGAAAAGGGTAGAATTAGTTAACAAATCATATAAGAATTTGCTTATTCATAGAAAAAAATTGGTTTCCTTTCTTACATCATACAAACGAAAGTAATTCCCTGTAGATCCAGGACTTCAATGTGAGCTATATTAAGAGATTAAATCTTTTAGAAGAAAATAGAATATATTTATTTTCCTGAGGAAAGAAAAGATTTCTTAAATAAGAGCCAGAAGAGTACATGTTAACTAAGGCAAATGTGAAAGTATTCAGTTACACTAAAATTAGAACAAACTACAAGATCATAATTACGATACATGTAACCAATTACAGTTTAGTACTTGGATCAAAGAAATCAAAGAATTTCTTTGAATCTATAAAAAAAGTATAAACCCAATGAAGACATAGTCATTTCATAGCAGAGGACAAAGAAATGACTAATAAAGATATGAAAATTTCCTCAAGTCAATTTATAATCAAGGACAGGAAAATGAAACCACAAAGAGAAACAAACTCTCATGTATTAGGCTGACAGAAAGTTTTGATGAGTGTTCGGAGCAATGACATCTCTCATGCACGGACAAAGGCTGTGTAACTTGGCATAGCATTGTGGAAAACAATCTGGCATTATCTAGAAAAGGTGAGGATATGTACCCCAGAATTAAACTTTCAGTTCTAGAATAACCGGGGAAAACAATGCGTGTTCAAGATGTGCACACAAGTGCAAGGGTGTGCACGTCAGCATTGCCTATATTAGAATCTGTGTGTAAGCCGCCCAGACATACATCAACAATAGAATGAACGAAGAACACGTGGACTATTCATACAATGGAATAACATCTAGTGGTAAAGATGAAAGGACTAGAGTTTTAAGGAACCGCTCTGATACATCTGAGGAAACCAATGACTGAGCGATAAACGCAAGTAAAGAAAATCATCCAGCACGTTTCCATTTGCATATTAAAAATAGACAAATTTAATCATTATTTTGTTTGGGGATACACTTCTGTGAAGAAGAGAAAGTGGCATTAATGATGAATGATTATAGAGACAGGAAAACATAGTGGGTTTTTTTGTTTGTTTGTTTGTTTGTTTTTGTGGTACGCGGGCCTCTCACTGTTGTGGCCTCTCCCGCTGCGGAGCACAGGCTCCGGACGCGCAGGCTCAGCGGCCACGGCTCACGGGCCCAGCCGCTCCGCGGCACGTGGGATCTTCCCGGACCGGGGCACGGACCCGCGTCCCCTACATCGGCAGGCCGACTCTCAACCACTGCACCACCAGGGAAGCCCAAACATAGTGGTTTTCAGCACAGACTCAGGAATTAAACTGCTCCGGTTCCAGATCTGCCACTAATTCACTGTGTGACCTTGGTCAGTTGCCCTACCTCTCTGTGCCTCAGTTTCCTCATCTAAAAATGGGGTAATAATTGTACCTGTTTCATAAGATTATATATGGGTAGTTCAGTTTGGATTGCTCTACGTGTTTGTTCTCTCTTGTTCGGACTAAATGCTGTGTGGTGCTCACCGTTAGTGGAGATGAGGCATATAGGGGTACAATCTGAAACGAGCCCACAGGGACTCCAAACGCTTTCTTAAATCATCGCCATAAGGTGGTTGGCACACTCCCAGTGACATTTTATTCCATTCTTTAAGCAGCGCATATACACCATGTACCTCTTTTATGAGTCCTACATCTTATATGTTTAAAGATACAAACATAAAGGTTTTAGACTATAAAACCATTTGCCCATTTCTTTCTCTTAAAAAGTGCAATATGCCATTTAAACTGCAAACTCCAGATTAATGGACTATTTTGTTTTTTCTTCTATTTCCAAGAATTGGTATTTAAATATTACTTGTTGTTAAACTGACTTCATTCTAGACAGCACTTGATACACACACATAAATTGGTTTTTAATCTGTGTATTTGATTATGGTGAATCTTCTAAGGTATAAATGATTTCCTCTGGGCAGTGGTTCATTTCTAAGACTGTAAATCTATTAATTTACTCCAAGAATTTAGTATAGTTTGGTAAATTTGTCTCTGGAAGGGAATCTATTTTAATTCATATTTAAGGAACTGAAGTACAGTGAAATTGTTCTCCAAAATGGCTTAGTTTCCTTTACAGCTCCTCCCAACACATTGTTAAGATCTCAGGAAAGGTGTGAAATCTCTTGCTGCTTTGCTTCAATGGCTGAGGAAGCACAGGCAATCCATCACTGCTTTTGTGTCCTACCTTCAACCAGTCTTCAGCCTTGTAACTCTGGTCTGCATTAACCAAAAAATCTGTCCTGATATTTCACATTTGAACCTTCATTATCATATTGATAATTCCGTTGTCACCACTACCTGGTTTAGCTCTTTTTGTCCCTGGGATGCTGTTTATTGACCTTTTAGGATCTCATTCTCAGAAGCTTTCTTTCCAGCTTTGTGTAAACCTGAACTCAGCCCCAACCCCAAATCCCAGAACCAAGAGCTCAAGCCTGTCAAGAAGTGTGGTTTAGACATCAGGGATTTAGTCAATAATTATACAGTTAATGAACAACGAAGTTGAACCTAGGAGCCGTCTGAACTCTTGTTTCACTTAGTGCAATTTAGTCGACCTGCGTGGTTTGGTATATTTGCGTTAATTTGCATTATTTGCAATCTCCTCACTATTCTCCTCTTTAAATACTAAGAAATTTCATCTGATAAGCAGCACATCTTAGAGGCTAAATACAAATTGGCTTAAAGCATTGGGTTTTGTGGCAACCAGTCCTGCTGATTATCTTAGCTTCTCCACTAATACTCTCCCCCAGCCCATGCTGTTCAAACATACTGGCTCCAGTTTTCTGCAAAAACAACTCATATGGTTCTACCTCAGGGCCTTTGCACTCACTGCCTTCTCTGCTTATAGTTCTGTTTCTAGATGTCCAGATGGCTTATTCTACCACCTCCCTTAGATCTAAGCTTAAATATTACTTTATTGATGAGGCATAATCTGTTTATTCCATATAAGGTAGCCATCTTTCTCTCCCCAAACTTTCCATCTTCCTTCCCCTGCTATATATTTTTTAATATCGATTGACTGATTGATTGATTGATTTGGCTGCACCAGATCTTAGTTGCAGCACGTGGGATCTTGGCTGCGGCATGCGGGAACTTTAGTTGCGGCATCCGGGCTCTTAGTTGTGGCACGTGGGACCTAGTTCCCTGACCAGGGAAGGAACCCAGGCCCCCTGCATCGGGAGCACGGAGCCTTAGCCACTGGACCACCAGGGAAGTCTCCTCCTGCTATATTTTTTTTCTACATAAAGTTTTCACCATCTGACAGAGTTTGTATTTTAACTTTGTTGGTAATACTTCATCACCAGAAACATGTTCCACAAGGTCAGGGTTTTATATCTGCTTTCTAATTACCATACCACCAGTGCTAAGAACACAGGACTTGCTCAACAGTTAAGGGAAGAATAAAGAAGGTAGAAAAACAGCAAGTGAAAGTCAGCCGAGCTCATAACGGCCTGATATCCAGCGTCAGAAACCTGCCTACCATGTTATGTTGGGCGGGGGCCATCTGCTCCCTCTCACGTCTGTCACAAACTGCCTTATTACAGCGCATATACCACTATTTGATTAACAGACCTTGCCAAATGGAAAAGAGCGTGAGTAAGAAGTGTGAAAAATGGCGTTGTCTGTTTTCTACATGTCTTCATTCCTTTTGCCTCTCTGCATTTCTTTCCTCCTTCGTGTGTCCACCTCTCCACTTTACCTTTGTGCCCTCTCCTCCTTGCTCCTTTGCCCTTGTTATTATGGCTAAATGCATCTGTGGCACTAAACCAAGCTGAGGGACAGAGATTACTGAGGGTTGATGAGGCACATAACAGATGCAGTTAATCTGCCCTGGAGAGCCTTGAAGGAGGAAGGGGGCCTTGCGGTGAAACTGGTTAGGGTATTCTGTAAACCAGTGGCCTTCAATAAGCATTCGATTTAAGCTGAGCAAGATATTGTGTAAGAATTGCTCTCAGTTTCTTAGAAACACCTGCCAATGAAGAAGCATTGTGATGAATTACTTTAAAAACTGAGAGTGTTTTTCAATTAGCTTTGCTTCTTTTGTGAGGATTAGTTTCCCTTCCTGAAAAATATTTGAGTAAATGAGGAAAAGTGAGTAAGAGTCAGTGTGTAAAGAAAAAGTTAAACCTTTAGCATTGGGTGATTGCCTGTCAACTTGCACATTAGACAGAGGTTTATCATGGAATCAGATATGATGTTTTGGGGATACCATTTGTTAATCCTCCTGCCTACACTCGGGCACACGCTACCTGATCCCTGATCATTCTGCCGCTAGAATCCCATATTACATAAATTCCATGGTGAGTAAATTTACTTCATAAATCCAGAATTCCTTGAAATGAAGAAAAACGGAATATCTAATGAGTTGTTGGTCATGTCCCTAACTCTAAATTAGAAGTTCTAATTTAAAGAACTGGAATTATAATTGTGAGCAGGGAGTACAAACTCAGAAGCCGGCGTCAAAGACCTTAGCTGTAAGTGCAAACCAATATCAGAAGCAGCTATTTGTGACAGACAAGAAGGAGTCTCTATACATTATCAGTTCTTGGACAAGAGGCTGGGAAATACAAGATAAATCCTAAACAAATAATTCTCTATTTCTTTCTTTAAATTTTTCTTTAAAGCATTTTATAACATTTCACACGAATCCATTGCTCTGTCTCAGGAGTTTTGTAAACTACCTAAAATTGTAGTAAAATTTTGTGTTTATGTTTGTATGTAAATGTTTTTGGAAAGCGGGTCTATAGTTACCTTAGATAATTTTTATGAGCCCCCGCCAAAAGATAAAGAACTACTGCTCTATAATCTTTTGGAAATTTGGAAAAAATGTGAGAGGAGTGTCTGGCTTTCCGTTCATTGTGGTGTTTTTATTTGACAGAAGTCCAAAGGGCTGCCAAAGTGAAAGTTCTTTGGTTACAAGAAACAAGCCCAAATGACCCAGCTGAAGCCGTTCTAAGATGCCTGATTGGCAAACACAGAAAGAGAATCTAGTTGTTCTAAACAGAAACTTAATTTATGGGATGAATATCATGGATTTCCTAGAACTGACTGGAAGTCTAAGGAGCCAGTTTTAAAAATACGGGCAACAACTGAGGAGGGCCATTGGAGGAAAATCAAAATCCAAACATGAAAAGAGTGGTCAGGGCCATGTTGTTTCTAGTGCAGAGCCCTGCGTGATGTGGCAGTGCTTCCAGAACACCGGGAATCACCAACTCTTCAGAAACTTGAAAGAAATGCAAACGGTCCCAATTTTTTAATCAGTTGATTCTTTGCAAAATCAACCTTTACATTATAAAGGTTGATAGAAACGGAAATGTTGATAGATGTCATTGATAGAAATGGAAATGTCGCTTACCAATATTCTGCACGGTATCTTTTTGCATATTTGAAAGTCGATTGATAGTTAAGGTTGTTCTTCAAACTTATAGACTAATTATTTCCATGCAGTTTGAATTTCCAGAAAATGCAGACAATAAATGTTAACATACATGCTTCTAAGGAGTTAACAATAGCAGTCCAAACCATGCCATTTCCAAATTATCTATATTTCACATAAATAAAATTTTAGTACCCAAATTAAAGAAATAATTCCATCATATAAGTGAATGCAATACCAGTCATCATTTATATTCAACCCCTTGAGACCACTCTCTACTAAGATACACAAAAAAATAGAACTCAAATCAAATCATCGTGCAAAACAAAGTTCAGTTAAAATTTTAAGTGAGTAAAAGGAATGTAACAAGATTCTTTTAAAGGTTCAGATAAAAAGTGTACCTATTAAGATAATATAAGAACAACTATATAACTAGATAACGCAACTGAGTATAGTGTTGAACATGATCACCTTAATATCTCACATAATGTTATTCTGGTCCATTACATTGATGATACTATAGTAATTGGTCCAGATTAGCAGCCATGTTTCAAGCAATCTAGATCCTTGCTACTCCGAGTGGTCGTTGGACGGGCAGCATTGATATTGCTTAGAATTTTTTAGGAATGCAGTGTCTCTGGCCCCATCCCAAAGTTACGAATTAGATTTTGCACTGTATCAAAATTTTCAGTTGATTCACTGAGTTGATGCTCGTTTAAATATGAGAAGCACTGCTCCAGCGGTCAGTTAAGTCCTTTTTGTAAAGGACTATGGCTTTAACTAGGAAAGAATAAGGGTTAAGAAGAATCACCTGGGAGCATTAAAAAAATCCCCACACCTGCCCTATGACCAGACTCTGCAATACTCTCAGAGTAGAATAGGCTTGGTAGCCCAGCACAAATGCTTTTTAGAAAACTCCCCGAATAAGTGTTTTAACCTGCCCTCTCTGGTTTGAGAATGTCTTACTTAGTAATATTCATCCCTTAATAACCATTTGTAAGTCCCTGTTCAGTCATGCTAGCTTAGAGCACAGGTCACCTGCTGGATCTATCCAATTGTATGACCCTTATCAATTTACTTTGTTACTCTTTAACTCATTTGCTGCATCTGTCAAGTAGGGATAATAATAGCACCCACCTAATATCATTTTGAGATAATTAAATAGCATGTAAATATAACATGTTTACAACTGTTGTGATAAAATGTGCATCGATGAGAAAGTCTGTGATGATGTTGATAGTGGTGGTGGTGACAATCCTCCCCGGCACAAAAGGTTCCTGAATATATCTTGGTTTTGAACCATTTAGAGTATGAGTTCTAGATTTTAATTACAAAACTACAACTGTTTTAACAATGTGATTGCTTTCAAATCATCATAGCATGCACACCTGTCCTTTTGTTAAATAAATTTTGTTCAATAATACAAGGGGTTTTTCTTAAAGACTACTTACAAAGAAGCTAATTTATTAATTAAGATGATGAGCTGTTAGTGGCCCCTGACTACCACTTCCCAAAGTTTCCAGTGAAAATACTCATGACAATATGTAAAGAAAGGCAGATTACAACCATATACATAAACTAGGGCACTGGGTCATTGTTCTGTCAGAAACTATGAGGATTTCTCATTGCAAGGTGGAGATAGAGCCGATGACAAAATACTGGGGCTGGTTAGAGAAGGGCGAAGGGGTCTTGTACACCCTGACAGGCTACACATCTCCTCAGGGATGTGGGCCTTCACTAACCATGTATAGAAAGTGCTTCCTATGTCTCTACCCACCCAAGGCTATTTATTTTCTGCCCCACATTTCTTAATAGTCCATTAGTATACGATTTTCTCCATTTATATTAAAACCACATCCCACTGATGCAAAGCCATCAGGGATAGAAGTAGTCCTGCATTTGAACACTAGGATTGGAAGGAAAAGGTAAAGAACAGGAGGTGCCTGTGCTGTTTGGGCACGGGCTGTACTTTTTCTTTTTTGAAAAACATTTTTTTATTGACGTATAGTTGATTTACAATGTTGTGTTAGTTTCAGGTGTACAGCAAACTGATTCAGTTTTATATATATGTGTATGTATGTGTATATATATTCTTTTTCAGATTCTTTTCCCTTATAGGTTGTTACAAAATATTAAGTATAGTTCCATGTGCTATACAGTAGGACCTTGTTGGTTATCTGTATTATACATAGTAGTGTGTATATGTTATTCCCAAACTCCTAATTTATCCCTCCCCCCTTTCCCCTTTGGTAACCATAAGTTTGTTTTCTATGTCTGTGGGTCTATTTCTGTTTTGTATATAAGTTCATTTATATCATTTTTTTCAGATTCCACATATAAGCAATATCATATGATATTTGTCTTTGACTTCCTTCACTTAGTATGATAATCTCTAGGACCATCCATGTTGCTGCAAATGGCATTATTTCATTCTTTTTTACGCCTCAGTAATATTCCATTGTGTGTGTGTGTGTGTGTATATATATATATGTATACACCACATCTTCTTTATCCATTCGTCTGTCGATGGACATTTAGGTTGCTTCCATGTCTTGGCTATTGTAAACAGCGCTGCTATGAACTTTGGGGTGTATGTATCTTTTCAAAATTATAATTTTCTCCAGATGTGTCCAAGGGTAGGATCCCTGGATCATATGGTAGCTCTATTTTTATGGGCTGTACTTTTTTCTTGCTCTGCTTTTTAAGAATGTACAAGTTACAGTGTGCTTCAAATCATTTATAACTAAATTCTCCCACATACATTCACATAACTAAGCAGGAACATATGTATTTTCATCTATCCTTCAGAACTGCATAAAATCAATGACAAACACTAAGAATTTGGCTAGGAGCTGTGATAATCATTCAACCCTTTAGTTTCAGGTCTGAAATGAGGATTAAAATAGCAATCAGGTGGATAGTAATTGGAGCCCAGCCAAGGAGGATGTACCCATGCAGTTTATTGGCAAACACCAGGCCTAATTCATTTCAAAGAGGAACAACAGACAAAAAAATAATTAAAGCAATCAAACAACAAAATAAAAAAACAACTTTTGGGATTTAAAAACATCATAGAGCATAAATGGAAAAGAATAGTTCAGAAGAAAACCATGCTTTTAGTAAAAAAATAAAAAGGAAAATTTTTTCATAAACACATTTAAAATTTTTGTTATGCACGTTATTTATTTCTTTTATTTTTTTGGCCACGCCATGCAGCTTGTGGGATCTTAGTTCCCCAACCAGGGATTGAACCTGGGCCCTCGGCAATGAGAGTGCGGAGTCCTAACCACTGGACGGCCAGGGAATTCCCTTAAATTTTTTAATTTTTATTTTATATTGGAGTATAATTGATTTATAATATTGTGTTGATTTACAATATTGTGTTAGTTTCAGGTGTACAGGAAAGTGATCTAGTTATACATATATATATATACCCATTCTTTTTCAGATTCTTTTCCCATATAGGTTATTACAGAATATTGAGATTTTCTAAAAGGAAAATTTTAGTCCAAGAAGTGCAATTAAATTTTAAAGAGCGTGAAATTTTTGTTAAAAAAAAAACAAGAATCAAGAAAACATTCACTCTGTTGACACGAGTCATGAAAATTATGATGATCCCACTGAGGAAATTAAAACGGACCTGAGTGATGGGTGTGTGTTTAGAAAGAGGTCAGCCAGCTGACCTGCCCGTGAACACTGCGGCCAGAGCCTCCAGAAGTGATCGAAAGGGTGGTAAGGGGAGTGGTGACCTGAAGCTCAGACACTAAAGGAGGGAATGGGTCCTAGTTAGTGAGGACACGTAGACCGGAGGGTAACACCCTGCAAGGGTCAAGTGTAATGGGGTGAAAAATATAGGCAAGAGGGGAGACCTACCACAGGGAACTGACAGTCAGCATGTTTGTAATGACAGTGTTCAGATGCAGTGGTTTTAAAGATTAAGTGATCTTGAACTTGGCATTCCATGTCATTTTTATAGATGAGTGGTAAAGCAGATATTTTATTCAGATCTCTCTGCTTCATTCTGTCTCTCCCTCTTCCTTCCCATCCTCTGTTCTTAACGTGGAAGTTTAAAATCCAATCTCACATCAGTTCCTTTTAAAAGTATAGTGTGAAAAGCTCCCCTTAGTACACCTGTGTCATCACCTGGGTTTTGCTGCCACTTGGTGGTAAGAAGAAGCCATGAGTCTTAGATGCACTCTTGTTTAAGTCAAGCCAGTGAACTCCAGGAATATGTTCCAGGTTTACTGGTAAGAGTACTTCATTGTAAATCCTTTTATATTTTGTAGGCAAAGGGCTTTCATTGTTTTACACGCAAGGTTTGTTGAATATACTTTTTAAAACAAAGTTTGTTATAAGCATTGTATAACTTTTAGTATGAAATGGACCATAATTTAAAAGTTTGGGCTAGCTTTTTGTCTGTCTTTCTTTATATTCTGAATGTGAAATCGTGTTGGAGAGAGCCAAGCATGAAATAAACTCACCCTCATCGACATGCAGACGTCTTTCCACTAGCGAAGCTGCACATTGAGGATGGTGAGGGCGAGGCTGTGAGGTCCATGAACTAAGCAGTATTTGAGCCAAAGTTCAGAAACTGGGGCCCTGAACAGTTTTTTGTGTCATGACAGCACTTGGAGGTCCTTGATTTCTAAAGCATCTGGTGGCAAAGGACCCTTTATTGTAGTCCAAACCCCATGCTCCCCTCCAACACAAAGCATTGCTTCGTTTCCTTCATTTAGAATGTTGTTTCTTTTCAGATTCTACCCATCCCACAAGGCCTAGTATTAAAATGTTAGCTGTCTTTATTTCGTCCCGTTCTCATCTCTCTTTAGCACTTGTGCCTTATGCTGTATTTTCCACTTGGTCACATCTGTGATGGTGACAATATCTTTTTATTTCTTTTGCATCAACTCATTACTTGATGTAGTCATTTAAATAGTACTAAGACAGCATGTACTAATCTGCGATGAATTTGTGCAGTAACTGCGAGTATGAATTTGGAAAATTTTGTAGCAGTATGACATTGCCACAGTGTTTTTATTACATTTTACAAAATGTAATAGGCCTTCACAATGGGTAGTTTGAGAAGCACCACTGAAGACAAAAAAAGATAAAACGTCATAAATGCTTATTGGATGATCCTTAAGGTAATAATTAAACTAGGTATTCTATAAAGTGCTGTCCTTCACCATAAAAAGGCAATAATTAATAACAGTAGTTACCTAAATAATTAAATTACAACGATTCATTTCTGTGGTCAGATTGAAGAATGAGTTTTCTGAGCCTGATTAATTCTTTCACAAAATGTTCGCTTAGATAAGCACTTCACTTTTTGGTTTTTTTTTTTGCGGTACGTGGGCCTCACTGTTGCGGCCTCTCCCGTTGCGGAGCACAGGCTCCGGACGCGCCGGCTCAGCGGCCATGGCTCACGGGCCCAGCCGCTCTGCGGCATGTGAGACCCTCGCGGACCGGGGCAGGAACCCGTGTCCCCTGCATCGCCAGGCGGACTCTCAATCACTGCGCCACCAGGGAAGCCCAGCACTTCACTTTTAATGGATAAATGTACTTTTATAAAATCTGAAGGAAAACATGTTTTGAAAATTCTTATCCTTACCTCAAAACTACTTTTTCTGCTGGTACCTCTGATCAAAAGGCTTTAATATATCAACTAAAGCTTTTCAGTCAGAGATACCTTACTTTTTGAAATTTGAGCCACCTTTAAAGGTCCAAATGTTCCATCCCGTAGAACATGTTTACAAAAGTAGTTTCCTCTCTTCTCTTATTGTATTATTAAATTAATGCCTTAATTTGTGGTGATTTGTGAATATGTCATATTTTCCTTAAGCTTCTTAAGGTCAAGATCATTTATTATAATTTTGTATATTCCTTAATGTCTTGCCCAGAAGAGGTGCTCAATAAATGTTTGCTAAGTTAACACCATTGAATAAAACAAAACAATGTCATTTCTATTATTAATAATGATTGACTCTGCATTAGCAGGGCAGGAGTCCTGAGGCGTTTGTCTACAAGCATTTTCAAAATGACCAGCCAACTTTAGTACCAGGGACCAGGGAAAAGGACCTGGGTGAAGTCATTGGATGACCTTGGCTTCCTTACACATGATTCAACCCAAAGGATCCAGATCAGAGAGTTTCAGAGTTGAAAGGGGCCATAGATGTCATCTAAATTAATAGCCAAACCAGAAAAAATATTTCAAGGACTACTTGGAAGATGTGTTGAGCTGTTAAAAGTGAAGAAGGCTAAGAATCTAAGATGATAGTTGCTTAAGAATAATGCCGCCTCATAAAAGAATACTGCTGACCACTACAACCAAAGCTCATCGGCAGGCAGACTCTCAACCACTGCGCCACCAGGGAAGCCCAAAAGAAATACTTTTGATGAAAGTAGATTCATAGATCTGTACACATCTTCAAATATTTAAAACTGATATAAGCTTGATATGTGGTCCGACATGTTTCTGTAAGAGCTCCAACTTCTTTTTGTTTGAATGTTAAATGTATTCCTTAAGCAAGTGATTTGAAGATTTTCATCATGCCTGCCTTCCCCCTGTCCTCCCTCAACTGAAGATGGGAACCCAGCCGTCTACACTGGCACAGGGTCCGCTGGTGCAGTGCCTTGGGACATGGCGGTGGAGAAAAGCACCGGGTCAGTCTCCAGATGACTTCCTGTGAGTTTTCTGCTTTCACATGAAGCTTCTGAGAAAGGAGAAAGAAAAAACTCATAGGAAATGCATTGCCTTTCAAGAAAGGAGACCTGCTGTGCAGAGGCGCACACAACTGTGGACAGAGTTCAATATTTTAAATGAATTTTTCCACATAGTTTATGTGACCTCATTTAAAAGACTGTTTTTGGACTCCCTGTTTCTAATTTATACCTATATTTTCCTGTTCACTTAAATTTAAGGAAATACTCATGTTAGCATTGAGAGCTGTGTCTTTATTTCCCTCTTCTCTTGTGTTCTCTGACTGTGTCGCAAACGGCACTGATGCTGCACGGTGACGTGAATCCAGACACACTGCACGCTCAGGGAAAGAGCTCTCCTTGTTTAGCTCAGCCACCCACTTACTGGTCTCAAATTTGATAAGGATGAAAATAGAAACACGTGTCAAACACCATAGTCAAAGTACTTAAACGTGAAAGTCAAAAACACCTTAATTGATTCATGACTGGCGAGGTGACAATACACATATGATTTATGATATTCCTCTACAATCTCTATTTATAGACTACATGTATGTAATCACCTCAGTTACTTAGACTCGTGTTCATTTACAAGTGACAGATAACACTCAAGATAACAGTGAATTCAGCAAGTGTATTTCTTGCTCATATAGAATTAGACGTTAAGTTGACCATCCAGGTTTGGTGTGGCAACTCCACTTCATGAGTTATTAGGAGCCATACTTCTCCAGCTCCAGCTAGAATATGGCTCATTTACTTATGGCCAAATGTGCCTTTGAGGAAACACAACTACCAACTCTGGGAAATCACAGACACACAACAATTCTGCCCTTATCTTACCTTCTCTAATTTAAGTTCCATGGCCACACTGAGCTGCAAGGGAGGCTGAGGAGTATAGTCTTTACCTGAATGATAATGTTGTCAGCTAAAAATATTGTTCCAGTTTCTATGAGAAAAAGTTTTGAAAATAAATTAGAAATCTTTGACACACATTATCCCTTTCTATAACAGAAATGATTCCTGTTTAAGGAATTCTTTTAATACTAATGAGAAAAAATTTGGGAAATCCAACAGAATAGAGAACAAGGAGTATGAATAGGTATTTCAAGGTAGGGACAACACTAATGGATTAAAAAATATATAATCAGGTAAGCAACACAAAATAACACTTTACAGACACATTAATAAGTTTTAGAAAGTTGCAGCGTAACAAATATTAGTGAAAATGTGGGTAGGCAGGCATGTTCATGTTTTCTTTCAGGGATGCAGACTCAGTTAGAGATCATTTCCTTTTTTTAATGTATGTATATATTTTTATTTGTTAAGTATGGAAAGTGTGCTTTTTGGTTCCCTGTGTATTTTTTAATATTTTTAATTGAAGTATAGTTAATTTACAAAATTGTCTTAGTTTCAGGTGCACACCAGAGTGATTCAGTTTTATATATATATTTTTTTTTTTTTACTTTTTCAATCTTTTCCATTATAGGTTAGTACAGAATATTGAATAGAGTTCTCTGTGCTATACAGTAGGTCCTTGATGTTTACCTATTTTATATATAGTAGTGTGTATATGTTAATCCCAAACTCTGATTTATCTCTCTCCCTTTTGGTAGCCATAAGTTTGTTTTCTATGTATGTGAGTCTATTTCTGTTTTGTAAATAAGTTCATTTGTACGATTTTTTTTTAGATTCCACATATAAGTGATATCATACGATATTTGTCTTTCTCTGTCTGACTTACTTCATTTAGTATGATAATCTCTAGGTCCATCCATGTAGCTGCAAATGGCATTATTTCATCCTTTTTCTTAATGGCTGATCAATATTCCATTGTATATATGTACCAGATCTTTATCCATTCATCTGTCGATGGACATTTAGGTTGCTTCCATGTCTTGGCTGTTGTAAATAGTGCTGCAGTGAACATTGGGGTACTTGTATTTTTTTAATTATAATTTTGTCCAGATATATGCCCAGTAGTAGGATTGCAGGATCATATGGTAACTCTGTTTTATTTTTTTTAAGGAAATGCCATACTGTTCTCCATAGTGGCTGCACCACTTACATTCCCACCAGCAGAGTCGGAGGTTCCTTTTTCTCCACACCCACTCAAACATTTTTTTTTAACTTTTAAAAAATTTTATATTGGAGTATAGCCAATTAACAATGTTGTCATAGTTTCAGGTGCACAGCAAAGTGACTCAGCCATACGTATACGTGTATCCATTCTCCCCCAGACTCTCACTTGAGCATTTATGTAGACATTTTAATGATAGCCATTCTGACTGATGTGAGGTGATATCTTATTGTAGTTTTTATCGGCATTTCTCTAATAATTAGCAATACTGAGCATCTTTCCATGTGCTTGTTGGCCATCTGTATGTCTTCTTTGGAGAAATGTCTATTTAGGTCTTCTACCCATTTTTTGATTGGGTTTTTTGTTTTTTGTTCGTTTGTTTGTTTTTTGATATTACCTGTATGGGCTGTTTGTATATTTTGGAAATTAATCCCTGTCAGTAGCATCATTTGCAAATATTTTCTCCCAGTCTGTAGGTTGTCTTTTCATTTTGTTTATGGTTTCCTTTGCTGTGCAAAATCTTTTAAGTTTAATTAAGTCCCATTTGCTTGTTTTTGTTTTTATTTCCATTACTCTAGGAGACGGATCCAAAAAATTCTTTGGCCTATTGGTTATTCAGAAGTATGTTGTTTAGTTTCCACATGTTTGTAAAATTTCCATCTTTCCTTTTTCGACTTCTAGTTTCATACCATGTGGTCAAAAAGATACTTGGTATGATTTCAATCTTACATTTTCTAAGACTTGTTTTATGGCCTATCAAATGATCTGTTCTGGAGAATGTTCTGTGTGTGCTTGAGAAGAATGTGTATTATGCTGCTGTATGGTGGAATGTTCTGTATATGTCTGTTAGGACCACTTGTTCTGATGTATAGTGCAAATTCTAAGTTTGTTGGTTTTCTGTCTGGATGACCTACGCATTGTTGAAGATGGGGTAATGAAGTCCCCTACTGTTATTGTATTATGGTCTATTTCTCTCTTCAGATCTGTTAGTATTTGCTTCATATATTTAGGTGCTCTGATGTTGAGTGTGTATATATTTATGATGGTTATATGTTCTTAATGGGTTGAGCCCTTTATTCTTATATAATGAGCTTCTTTGTCTAGTTACCTTTTTTTTTCAAGTCTCTTTTGTCCAATATATGTAGAGCTATCCCTGTTTTCTTTTGGTTTCCACTTGCATGAAATATATTTTTCCATACCTTCACTAAGATCCCATGTGTGTCTTCCAAGCAGATGTGTGTCTCATGTAAGCAGCATATAGTTGCATTCTGTTTTTTTTAATCCACCCAGCAACTCTGTGCCTTTTGATTGGTGAATTCAATCCACTTACACTTAGAGTAATTATTGGTAGGTAAGGACTTATTTATGCCATATGATTACTTGCATTCTGGCTATTTTATCAGTCCATTGTTCCTTTTTCCCTCTCATGCTGCCTACCTTTGTGGCTTGGTGATTGTCCTTGGTGGTATGCTCTGATTTCCTTTTTTGAATCCCTAAGTTTTTGCTTTGTGGCTACCATTAAGCTTACATAGAACATCTTATAGATCAAACAGTCCATTTAAAGTGTTATCAAATGAACTTCATTACATACAAAAACTCTACCCTTTACTCCCTCCCCTTTACTTTTTTAATGTCATAATTCACCTCTTTTTAATATTATATTTATGATATAAATATTGTTTTTCTGGGGAAAGTCTTATTTCTCTTTCATTTCTGAAGGATGATTTTGCTGGATAGAGTATTCTTGGGTGGCAATTTTTTTTCTTCCAACACTTTGAATATATCCTTCCCCTGTCTCCTGGCCTGTAGGGTTTCCTCTGAGAAATCCACTGATAGCCTCATGGGAGTTCCTTTGTAAGTTACAATCTTTTTCCTCTTAATGCATTTAGAATTCTTTCTTTGTCTTTGATTTTTGACAGTTTAATTATAATGTCTCTTGGAGAAGGTTGTTTTGAATTGAGATAATGGGGTGCTCTATTAGCTTCATGAACTTGGATGTCCAAGTTTTTCCAGGTTTACAGCTATTGCTTCTTTTATAAATCTCTCTGCCCCTCTCTTCTTCTGAATCTCCAATGTTTCTGATACTGGATTGTTTGATCCCATTGATCACATAGGCTTTTTCCATTATTTTTTTTTCTCCTCTGACTCAGTTATGTCAAAGTTCCTATCCTCTAGCTCACTGATTCTATCTTCTGTTTTGTCTATTCTGCTACTGATGCTCTCCCTTACATTCTTCACTTCATTCGCTGAGTTCTTCAGCTTCAGAACTTCTGTTGTTTCTTTTTTGTATCTCTCTTTTAAGTTTCTCATTTTGTTAATGTATTGTTTTTCGATTTCATTCAGTTGTCTTTCTGTTTTCTTGCAGCTCATTTAGTTTCCTCAAAACAACTACTTTGAATTCTTCATAAGGTAAACCACAGGATTCTGTGTCTTTGTTTAACTAACTGGTGGCATATTGAGGATTTTGGGGGGGAGGGTTTTTGGTGATTTTATGTTTCCTTGATTTTTCATATTCCTTGAAGTTTGTGTTGCCGTTTTTGCATTTAAAGTAGAAGTTACCTCTCAAATCTTTACTAGTTGCCTTCAGGTGGAATATGCTTTTTGTTGGTCCTGCTTATATCTGGGACTTTCTCTGACCTTGAATGAATACACCTGACCCATGCTTCTTGCTCCCTCTGGTAGCATGATTCTCAAGCTTGTATCTTTTCTTTAGATCTTACTACTCATCAGGCTGGCTGCTGGTTTTCCAGAAGGTGTCACTACAGCTCAAATTTGCAGTTTCTCCCTGCCCACAGACCCTGGCCTGTTTTATGCATGAACTTCCTGTTTGTTTGTGCTGGCTCTCACTGTCACACTCAGGAGTACCTAAAAGAGCTGGCTGCATGGTGGCTTTTACATGTGGTGCACTGGGGGTGTCTGCAGGCCAGGTGGGGCAAATCCTCAGGTAAGGTTTGCCCAGCAGCTTGTGGGAAGGCTTACTGCTGGAGTTCTGAAAGCATTCAGTAGTAACAGTGTCCTTTTACTGCTCTGCAATATTTCTTATCTACCCTTTTCTTGATTTCCTTCCACTCCAGAGTTGTGGAGATCTGCCGCAATATTCTGGGCACAGCAGGAGAGAAATGGGTTTCTCCAGCATTGCCCTGCACAGCTGGGAAGCTGGGCATTCTCTCACCTATCTCTCTTCCCTCACAGGAGAGTTCACTGCCAGCTTGTTTGGCCCTCTGCTGTTCTGTCTTGTGGAGGGGCAGACCTTGCAAAGTTCCTCTTACCCTCTTCAGTGCATCCAAACTCATTTTGCTTTGTTTTGTTTTGGTTTTGCTCTGATAGCAGGCTGAATCTTTGCCCAGGAAGCCTGGATTTCAAAAAAGGCTCTATCATCTGTGGCTGTCTGCCCAAATCAGTACTCTCCAGGTTTTCCCCAACTATGGCCGAGAGTGGATGAGGCTGGGGCTGCTTCACTGGTTCCTGCTGGTTCCACAGCCTGTACCAAGTTCCGTATGCACAGGTAGGCAAGACTCTTCCTGGGTCCCTTGGCATATGATGCCAGATGCCACAACTCCCACAGAGGCACTTTTGTTCATGGATAGATTCTGAATTTTAGGTCTCAATGTTGGAGGGAGGGGCAAAAAGGAGAGATGTTATGCCATTAGATGCTAACATTACTCCATTACACCTAGTATTTTAGTTTTATGAATTTTGTATTCTTCAGGTATGGAAAACCACATCTCACTTTTTATCTTTACTACAATTTTGTTTTTGTCATCATTTGTTTGGTTAATAGGAAAGGTAACCTACATTATAGGACTACAAGATAATTTTTGTGAATTTCTGTCCTAAGCAAAGTTTTCTTTCTTCACAATAATACAAAAAAATTCATTTCTTGGATATCAGGTATCAAATATCATTGATATTATATATCAGCCCTTATGTCTTCTAGCCAGATTTACAACTCAATTTAATTCCAGATGTCTAGAATGTCTTTGTCCTTTTCTCTAAATTATTTGAATATTTTTATAAAATCTTAATCTGAACTACCCTATTATGGCTTCTTATAGGCCCCTTCGAATTTCTTGAGGAAGAATTACAGAAAATTTTAAAAGGAGAATAATATGAATGGCAAAGATATAAACACATGAAAATGTACTGATATCAAATATAATGAAATAATTGCAACCTTAGACCACATTAAAGTAGCTTACATATTAATAAATTTTAAAACTTTACCATATACACATGGGAATGTGGGGAAAGGCCCTTGTGCATTACTGATGGGAACATACCTTGATGCATCCTCTTTGGATGGTGTTGTGACCATTTCAAAGCTGTGAATACCATTACCTTTGATTCCACAGTTCTTCATTGCAGCACTGTGTGAACTAGAAAAAAAAATAGAGATAAACTAAATGTTTGAATGTATGCATCTCTTCTTTCCTTTTGCTTCTTCCCTCTTCCTTCATTTTCTGCTGGAGTTAGGCTTTGTAATTTGTTGTCTGAGACACCTGGGTAGAGAAGAAAAGTGAAAGGAGCCTCCAGAAGGCAGAGGCTTTTCAAGTCCTTGGAATGTATTCAGTGAAGGACTCTAACTGTCCTGGACACAAGAGGGCAAAGGGAGAGCTTTGGAAATGGATCAAGGCAGAGTCCCCTCCCTCTGCACCTGCAGCGCTGTGAGGGGTGTGAGGGAGGGCTTTTCCTCAAGCCTGATGGCTGCTTTGTCCCCTGGTTTTGCAGGACCAGCCCTCAGAGAGGATTCACAGTCTTCAGGAGGATGTCCTGTTCCAAGTCTGGCACAAAAACAGCAGAAAATTCATAAGTGGGAAAAGAACAGAGAAAATTCACCTTTAGTTAGTGATCAGATTTAGCTTTTCATCAGCCTGGTTGGAATTAAGTTGATTCAAAGGAAATAATTCATTTTTTAAATGCACTTGAGTTTTGTATTCTGGAGTGTACACACATTAGTTTGTATACTAGAACTCATGTTGTCTATATGCCTTAAAATGGAGGACTAGAGACTTAATTAAAGAAATTATTGAAACATCCCTAGAAAGAAATACCCTACCACTTGTAAAATCCATGTGGTATATCTACACTTGCTCATAGGAACAGTGTTCAGGGCCCCATGCTCAGTGAAAAAAGCAAGGTTTAAGATTTGATTAATATAACACATATACTTCTATATATGCATTGATATGTTTGATATGCATAGAATATTTTTGGACTATATAAGAAACTTAACAGTGATGACTTGTTGAATGGAGCAATGTTGCAGGAGGTTGAATTTTTTTTTAAATGTGGATGTTGTGAGATTATTTTTATAATATATTGATTATATTATAATATATATTATATATTATAATATATAATAAATCAGTGCATGTCTTTATTTTATAATTTTCTGAACTAGTTCATAATAAGAAGCAATATGAGAAAGTCATTTTTATATTTCCTTGAGTAGGCAAAAATTTTAGCAATAACATGTATTTTTTATAAATACATCTTAAAATCATTATTTTATTTATAGTAGATATAGAGAAAGTTCACAAATTGTAAGTCAAGTAGATTATTATTTAGAATGTGCTTTACTTGAGCATTGGAAATATTTACATAAGTAACTATATACTTATGTTACCCTGTATAGATGAATAACATGACCTGTTTAGAAATCACAACTGAGGAAAATAATTGTATAATAATTACAGACATCATACTTCATTTTATTGTACTTCTCTTTATTGTGCTTTGCAGATGTTGCATTTTTTACAAGTTGAAGGTTTGTGGCACACCTGCATTGTCATATGATGGTTAGAATTTTTTATCAGTACAGCACTTTTTTTTAAATTGGAGTATAGTTGTTTTACAATGTTGTGTTAGTTTCTACCGTACAGTGAAGTGAAGCATTTTAATTAAGGTATGTATATTAGTTTTTTTAGATATAATGCTATTGTACACTTAATAGACTGCAGTATAGTGTAAACATAACTTTTTAAATCATTTTTTAAATTCTTAATTTATTTTAAGTTTTTAAATTATTTTTGACTGCTTTGGGTCTTCATTGCTGCTCGCGGGCTTTCTCTGGTTGTGGTGAGGAGGGGCTACTCTTCCTTGTGGTGTGCAGCCTTCTTATTGCGGTGGCTTCTCTTGTTGCAGAGCACAGACTCTAGATGCGCGGGCTTCAGTAGTTGCAGCACGCGGGCTCAGTAGTAGCAGCACGTGGGCTCAGTAGTTGCAACACGCAGGCCCTAGAGCATGTGGGCTTCAGTAGTTGTGGTGCGTGGGCTCAGTAGTTGTGGTTCATGGGATCAGTAGTTGTGGCTCACGAGCTCTAGAGCACAGGCTCAGTAGTTGTGGCACATGGGCTTAGTTGCTCTGCGGCATGTGGGATATTCCTGGCCCAGGGATTGAACCCGTGTCCCCTGCATTGGCAGGCAGATTCTCTACCACTACGCCACCAGGGAAGTCCGTAAACATAACTTTTATATGCACTAAGAAACCAAAATATTTGTGTGACTCTCTTTATTATGGTGATCTGGAACCAAACCCACAATCTCCTAGGTGTGCCTGTATATGATAATTAGTTGAAAATATTTATTCTAATATAATCCTGTGGACCTTGTAGGCTGGTTCTTCCTGCCCTCTGGTGGCCATTTCTCAAAATGCAGACAAAGTTGTGTTAAGATGACAGTTTAAACTGTTAATATAACACAGGTATATGAATCACGCTCCAAATTTTAGATATTTGATGAGCCTGAGAAATCATCTGACTCAATTTTCTCATTTTGATTTTACTACATAATCACAATATCTCAATTACATAGGCTTACCTCACATTACAGACATAAAGTTGAATTTTGGCATCTCTTGTCTATGTGACTTAGATATTAAATCATCCATAGCTATAGTAACTTCCTGTAAAATGTTTGCAACTATAGTATAATCTGAGGCCCTATAAATATCTCGTAAGGTATGCTTTTCTAATTAATTAATTAATTACTTTAAAATTAGTCTCTTTCTTACTGTTAGGAACTGCATACTGTACCATTTGAATTCCACAGGTAAACACAGCAATGCTGAGGGTAGCCAAATTAACTTAGTAACTGGTAGACCCAGAACTTGAAAACAGTCTGACTCCTGACTTTGTGTCTTCCTTTTCCTTTTTCTGTTTCAAATCTGTATAGTTAATTAAGAATAGATTTTAAATTATTTAATTAGAATAAGTTATTAGTGTATAGCTTGTGAAGTGTCATATAGCATATTTTAACATTTGTTTATCATATTTATTATGTGCTAACATATATGTCAGCCTCAAAGATCTGGGTTTTTCTATAAAGTTTGAGTACCAATGTTCTATTTTGGATCGATGATGGTGGGGAGAATGGATTCAAGTGAGAATAAGACTAAAGGAAGAAACGAATGTTGCAGCAATGCAAGTATTTCATACACTACTTAAAAGGATTTGAATTATTCTAAAAATAATTTTGGAGGCAAAATGCTTATTATTTTCCCTAATCGATTAAAATAGGATAAGGAAAGAGAAGTTTAGCAAATGGGTCCTGATTTCCTTGGTATCATAATCAATGGTATAATAAATGGAACAGGAACCACAAGGGACTGGGTAATAGGAGAAAAAAATAAAATAATGCTACTGGAGCATATTAAACATGAGTTGCTTACAGGACATCCAAATGGAACTATCCAGCAGACATAGGCAATGTGTCTGGAGACCAGGTAATATCATTCTATCATTGTCAGACATTTATTCCTCAGCTACCTCTCATTCTTTATTTACTAAAAATCTTTTAATGACAAACATATCACAAATAGTGACCAAGAAAGGATTTTCATTTTCTAAAAATTGGGCTTCTCAAATTCTGAAGATCAGTGACACAGTACACATTAGTACTTCTTTTTTTTTTTAATCACTATGCATTTTCCCATTCTTTTTAAAATCAAAGTTCTTTCACTTGGCCGGCCTGGAGTGGGATGTATGTCACTCCATCCCAGCCAGCTGGGAGAGGCTGTGTGTTGCTCCATCAAAAAGAAGGCGCCGTGTTGCAGAGGTGGAGATCGAAAGCACCTAGCAACTCAGAAGAATGAATTGGCTTCTTAAGAACTGAAATTTGGGAGATTAATGTCGGGACAATGAAGAAGTGGGTAAAGTAGAAGTAAAAATCAGAGCTGTGTACTCTTGGGTAGGATGCATTAGGAGTTGGGCACAGGAGCTTGGAAGCAGGCTGAAAACAATGGGAAGATTCTGGGCTGTGCAGTCTGGCATCAAGGCAATTCCTCGTGATCAAAGCAAACCCCAATAAGAGAAGCTCTCAAGATTGTCTCTCTGCGGGAGATTAGCTACTGTCTCTGCTAAGCCTCCTGAGTTACTCAAGCTAGAACATAAAGGCAGGACGCATCACCCCTCTCATTAATGAACACATCACTACCCACCCCCCTCACCAAAGAATTACAGTATTTGCCCTGGGTTGGTCCTCTATTCCTTTAACTTTACAGATGAGCAGACTGAGGCACTGGGAGAGGGAGATCCTGACCCCAGGTCACCCAGTAAGTAGCACATGTGTCAGAACCAGAACCTGGCTTTCTGTCTTGTGGTCCAGTGCTCTTCTTCCTCCTTCTTGGTCCTGAAATAAAAAATATTTTATGGAACCCCTTGTTCCATAAATTCCATGTGGAAGGTGCTCACCCCAAAAGAGTTCAGGGAAACTCATTCAGAGGCAAATACAATGTATCTTAAGGTAGGCAACCCTTTTCAATTAAACAATACATTGGCACGCATGTAATTTCATTTCTCTCTCATTTTAACACAATGTGGTCATTACCAACAATGAAGTGGACTGAAGCAAGGCTTGTCTCCGTTTTTAGGTGCTCCTGGTCATGGAACGGAGGATGAACTCCACTGCGTTCTCAATGACCTCCTTGCCCACAAGGTTTAGGAATCTGGGGAACTCTGGCTCTGGTTTTGTGCCTGAGCCATCTGGCTTTCCCTCTGGCTTGTCATCTGAAAAACAGAACAGAATCTCAGGGATGATTCTCAGCTGGAGGAAAGGGAAGTTTCTTTCACTGCAGGGAGCCCTAGAGCCTTTTATACCCCCTCTCACTAATTCTATAGCCTCAGATAATTATCCTTATTGCACATTTACTGCCTGCCTGGTTAACGTCTTCACATGTATTATGTCATTTATTCCTAAAACCAAACAGACCAACAGATATTGCTACTTAGGTAGACATTGGTCCTCTTTCCAGATGAGAAAACTGAAGCTCACGGAGGTTAAGTAACTCGTTCGGAGTTAAAGAGCTGGTAAGTGCCAGTGCCGGGGCTGAAATTCAGAATGCCTGGTTTTAATGTATTTTTCTCATGTAATCCCTGGGCCTGTGGTCATGATAATAATGAGGATGATATAATCATAGGTAGCATTTACTGAGCACACACATGTGACAGGCAATCTACATGCATTATCTCATTTTATTCTCACAGCAACCCTACGAGGGAGGCAAAATTATTATCCCAAGTTAAGTGTAAAGAAACGGGAAGTTGTGAGAGGTTTAGGAGCTGGTCAAAGTCACAGAGTTGATAAGTGACAAAACAGAATTCAATCCCATGTCCGTCTGGTATTAAAATCTGGATTTTTAAGCACTCTGTAATGAGCTACATTGTGTTTGACAGAAAAGTTATGATCTAACCACAAGTGTATTATAAGATTGAAAATCGTATAATGATGATAAGGAGAAGTTCTATCACCTGTATATCATCTGATAGTTCTGTAGATAATGATTTTACATCTACTGTGTAATTTCACACTTGACCAATCTTGTGGAGTATGCAGATTTTAGCTCACTGGACTAAGAAACTTAGAAGATAGGGCTTCCCTGGTGGCGCAGTGGTTGGGAGTCCACCTGCCGATGCAGGGGACGCGGGTTCGTGCCCCGGTCCGAGAAGATCCCACATGCCGCAGAGCGGCTGGGCCCGTGCACCATGGCCGCTGAGCCTGCGCGTCCGGAGCCTGTGCTCCACAACGCAAGAGGCCGCAACAGTGAGAGGCCCGCGTACCGCAAAAAAAAAGAAACTGAGAAGATTAAGCGACTTGCAGAAGAGCTCACAAATAGCAAGAGAAGATGGAACTGTAGCTGCAGGTCTCTTACTCTTGACATTTAATCAAGTGCCCACATATATGGACATGACGCTCACATAAAACTCAGGGCAACCACGGTGACCAGAATTGCTTTGTTTTCGTTACAGGAAGGGGAAAGAAGGAAAAGGTCTATTTGTGACGTGCAGGTACTGGGATGTGCGTTCATCACACGGCCTGATCCTTATTCAGTTTAGTGACAGGAGTACAGTTTTACAGGAAGGAAACCAGATGCTCAGAGGAATTAAATGACACACCTAAAATCACAAATCTAGAAAGTGGCTGAGTCAGGGTTGGAACCTACATTTTTTTTTAAACTCCACAGAGCATGTTATTTATATGATATAATACTGCCTTCAAGCAATTGTCCCTGGAGACATTCACCAGGTGCAAGCCAGAGATTCCTTGCATGAAAAGTGAGTTCCTTTTTTCTGTGTTTCTATGTGCCTACTTGCATAACAATTTAATTTTATCAACTTTTTATTTTATCATGACACTAAATGCTAATTTTTCAATATGAAAGGAGCCCTGGATTGGAGTGTGTGTGAAGGTTGAATCCTTGGCCACAGCCCTTGGATCACATATATAATGAGAGGTGTTAGAGTGTGGTGGGTCATGTTTTGGAGTCCTACATACCTGAGTTTGAATCGTGTCTTCAACAAAAAATTCACCATGTGACCTTGTAAACAATAGTTAACTACTCTTGTTTCCTCATTGTGTTATTGTCAAGATTAAAGGATACTTTATATATTTCTATTATATACCATATATGTATGTATATGTATGCATATACATATATCTATATATCTATATTATATAAACCACTTAGGCTTACCAGGCCTAAGGTAAGCCCACAATAGATGCTCACTGTAGTATTATTACTATTATTAATAATAATAGCAACAGAATGATTCATAGTAGCTTTCTCCTCTAGTGCTTAGAGATTATGAAAATTTTGAAAGGCTGTTAAAATATTAAGAAATTTGAAACTGTTGAAAAAATAATAAAAATTAAGAAATTTGGCATACCAAAAACAAATCATCAAAATCAATAGTTGAATGTTTTCTCCTTTCAAATATAATATGGGGTAGCCTTTATTTACATTAACTACCTGACTGAGTTTCTTAGTCAATCTAAACACAAAGTTCTGAAAAAATACAGTAATGCTGATATTTATACAGTTTTTATGGTTTACAAAGTGATTACAAAAGCATGTTCACTTGACCTGGTGAAGCTGATAGTTATCCCATTTTACAGATGAAGAAACTGAGGTTCAAGCTGTGAACTGATTTAACCACTTTCAGAGTTCACGAGAGACCGACCTGGGACTGGTCTCTAGGATACAACACTCACCTTTCACTTTACCACAGTGATGGACACAGTAGTCTCTGAAGCCATCCCTGCAGTAACTCTGTGGGAGTGTCTGCCTGTGTGTCGTGCTGGTAGACAGTGGGTGGCTGAGGGTGTGAGTTCTGTCAAGTTACATTTAGAACGACTCAGAAGGCTCTGTTACTAAACATTTGCACTGTCTGCTTTTCTGACCTATCATTCTGAATGGAGACGAGTTAAGAGCTCACTGCTTCTGCAGAGCAAAAATTAATTAATGGGAATTCTGCAGGCTGCCTTGTGGTCCTCTATGTGCTTGGAACAGACATGAAAGAAGTAGATGCTTTATAACAGAAGGAATTGAAGGACTTAGGTTTCAGCCCAGGTGTGCCACATCTACCTGTGTCCATGCTCAAGTAACTTTCCCTCTGCAAGATCAATTTATTTACCTGCAAAAGGGAAATGATAATCTGCCTGTTTACTTAAAAGATTATGAGAACTGGATGAGATAATAATACATGATAACAATAACAGTTAATATTTACTGGGTGCTTATTATGGACCAGATACTTTTCCAATATGTTTTGTCTCTTTCATTTAATTTTCGTGACAACTAAATGAGAAAGTTAACTATTGATATTCCCTTTAAGTGTAAGGCCCATAGGCGTTAAGTAGCATGCCTGAAGTTATATTTCTTTTTTTTTTTATTGAAGTATAGTTGATTTACAATGTCTTGTTAGTTTCTGGTATACAACAAAATGAATCAATTGTATATATACATATATGTGTGTACATATATATACATGTATATTCTTTTTCATGATGATTTATTACAGGATATTGAATATAGTTCTCTGTGCTATACAGTAGAACCTAGTTGTTTATTTTTTATATAGTAGTTTGTATCTGCTAATCCCAAACTCCTAATTTATCCTCCCCCACCCCTTTCCCCTTTGGTAACCATAAGTTTGTTTTTCATGACTGTCTGTTTCTGTTTGGTAAAAATGTTAATTTGTATCATATTTTAGATTCCACATATAAGTGATATCATATATTTGTCTTTTTCTTTCTGACTTACTTCACTTAGTATGTTAATCTCTAGATCCATCCATGATGCTGCAAATGGCATTATTTCATTCTTTTTATGGCTTAGCAGTATTCCACTGTATATATGTACCACATCTTCTTTATCCATTCGTCTGTCAATGAACATTTAGGTTGTTTCCATATCTTGGCTATTGTGAATAGTGCTGCTATGAACATAGGAGTGCATGTATCTTTTTGAATTATAGTTTTGTCTGGATATATGCCCAGGAGTGGGATTGCTGGATCATATGGCAATGTCTTTTTTAGTTTTTTAAGGAAACTCTATACTGTTCTCCATAGTGGCTGCACCAATTTACATTCCCACCAGCAATGAAGGAGGGTTCCCTTTTCTCCACACCCTCTCCAGCATTTGTTATTTGTAGACTTTTTAAAGGTGGCCATTCTGACCAGTGTGAAGTGATACCTTATTGTAGTTTTGATTTTCATTTCTCTAATAATTAGTGAAGTTGAGCATCTTTGCATGTGCTTATTGGCCATTTCTATGTCTTCTTTGGAGAAATGTCTTTTTAGATCTTCTGCTCATTTTTGATTAGGTTATTTGTGTTTTTGTTATTGAGTTGTACAAACTGTTCGTATATTTCGGAAATTAAGCCTTTGTCAGTTACATCATTCACAAATATTTTCTCACAGTCCGTAGGTTACCTTTTTTTTTGTTTATGGTTTCCTTTTCTGTGCAAAAGCTTATAAGTTTGATTAAGTCCCATTTGTTTATTTTTGTTTTTATTTCTATTGCCTTGGGAGACTGACCTAAGAAAACATGGCTATGATTTATGTCAGAGAATGTTTTGCCTGTTTTCTTCCAGGAATTTTATGGGGCCATGTCTTATGTCTAAGTCTTTAAGCCATTTTGAGTTTATTTTTGTATATGGTGTGAAGGTGTGTTCTAACTTCATTGATTTCCATGTGGCTGTCCAGCTTTCCCCACACCACTTGCTGAAGAGACTGTCTTTTTTCCATTGCATATTCTTGCCTCCTTTGTCGAAGATTAATTGACCATAGGTGTGTGGGTTTATTTCTGGGGTCTCTATTCTGTTCCACTGATCCATATGTCTGTTTTTGTGCCAGTACCATGCTGTTTTGATTACTGTAGCTTTGCAGAATTGTCTGAAGTCTGGGAGGGTTATGCCTCCAGCTTTGTTCTTTTTCCTCAGGATTGCTTTGGCAATTCTGAGTCTTTTGTTGTTCCATATAACTTTTAAGATTATTTTCTCTAGTTCTGTGAAAAATGTTATGGATAATTTGATGGGGATCGCATTAAATCTGTAGATTGCTTTGGGAAGTATGGCCATTTTAACAGTATGAATTCTTCCAACCCAGAAGCATGGGATATCTTTCCATTTCTTTAAATCATCTTCAATTTTCTTTATCAGTGTTTTATAGTTCTTAGCATATAGGTCTTTCACCTCCTTGGACAGGTTTATTCCTAAGTATTTTTTTTTAATGCAATTTTACAAGGGATTGTTTTTTACTTTCCTTTTCTGATATTTCATTGTTAGTGTAAAGAAATGCAACAGATTTCTGTATGTTAATCTTGTATCCTGCTGAATTCATTTATCAGTTCTAGTAGTTTTTGTGTTGAATCTTTAGGGTTTTCTATGTATAGTATTATTCCATCTGCATATAATGACAATTTCACCTCTTCCCTTCCAATCTGGATACCTTTTTTTCTTTTTCTTCTTTGATTGCTGTGGCTAGTACTTCCAAAACTATGTTGAATAGAAGTGGTGAGAGTGGGCATCCTTGTCTTGTTCCAGATTTTAGCGGGAAGGCTTTCAGCTTTTCACCACTGAGTATTGTGTTGGCTCTGGGTTTGTCATAAATGGCTTTTATTTTGTTAAGATATGTTCTCTCTGCACCCACTTTGGTAAGAGTTTTTTTCATGAAAGGATGTTCAGTTTTATCAAGTGCTCTTTCTGTATTTATTGAGATGATCACGTAGTTTTTGTCTTTTCTTTTGTTGATGTGGTGTATCACATTGATTGATTTACATATGTTGAACCATCCTTGTGACCCTGGGATGAATGCAACTTGATCGTGGTGTGTGATCATTTTCATCTGTTTTGGATTTGGTTTGCTAATATCTTGTTGAGAATTTTTGCATCTATCCTTGTTTTATATAAGGGCATTCAAGCTTGGAGAAGTTAAGTAATTTGCCTAGCATTAAAAGTCATGAATGAGCCAGAGCAAGGAATTGAACTCAAGGACATGTGACTTCAAACTTTGGGGTCGTAACTATTACATTATTTTGCTCAGTGCTGCTACTGGTAAATGCCTGGGTCAAGCAAGGACCCTGTAGTCACCAGCCTGTTTTTGCACAGATTCATCTGTGTCTGCTCTGCTTTACCCACTGACCCACATCAGTCACCTCTGTTTGAGCTCAGTTTGATATATCAAAGGTGCAGGTTACAGAGTGCCTTCTTAATCCTTGGCAGAAAGTGAGCTAGAGACAGGGCTGCAGAATTAAACACAGGATGGGATGCCTCATGACATTTGAATTTCAGATAAACAGTGAGTAATTTTTTTTAGCATAAGTATGTTCCCAATATTTCACAGGACATACTTTATGAAAAGAAATTTTGTTGTTTAACTGAAATTTAAATTTAAATGGCATCCTGTACTTTCATTTGCTGAATCTGGCAACCTTACCTGGAGAGACCCTCATCAGAGTTCTCTTACATTAAACCTCAGATCAGAGAGTAAAGGACAGGACTGAGGGAGATCCAAGAAATGATGAAAGGGTACCATGCGAGAAGTTAAAATCATATATGGAAAGTGGAAGTTACTGAAAAGCCCCAATTCCTCTTTAATATCACATCTGAGGCATATTTCACCCCTGAATTCCTCCTAAGAAAATCATTAGCCCCTCTCTTGTTCTTGGTTCATTCTACCTAAAGTTTCAGACAAGCCATGGAAGGGATTCATGGGGCTGCAGGAAGGGCTCCCATTCCCATGGTACCCATATGCTGAGAAGGGACTCCAGTCTTTGTCACCCTAATCCCCTTTCTACACATTGCTTATAACTTAGTCAATCCTCATGCCACTCATCGATTTATTAATTTCTTATTCAGTGGACATTTCTTGAGCTTGCGCTATTTGCCAGGGGTTCTGCTAGGCCCAGGGACAAGAAAATGCAAAACACCAGGCCTTGACCTTGCCTTTGCTGAGGAGACAAACATGTCACCTAACAACTGCAATTTAAATATGAGAAGTGCTGGCAGAGGTATGGACAGATTCCTACTGAAGGCTGTCGGGAGGGGTAACATTGCCTGGGGATGCAGTCATGGAGGTGTTGTGTGTTTGAGGCCTCGAAAGGTGGGTCTGTAGGTATTCACTATGCAAGCAAGGCATGGCGGAGACCCTTTAGGTAGGAAGAATGGCATCTGCAAAGGCACAGAGGTGTGGAAGAGCAGACCGTATATAAGCCCTCAAATTCTTGAGTGTTGAAATTAGAAGGGAAAATGAAAGTGAGCTAACTGAATCTTGAAATATGTTTTAATTAATGAACATGCAAGGGAGATAAAGAGGGAGGAAGAGGAGGAAACAGAGAACACTGTGGGGAGTAAGAAATCACAAATCACTAAGTATCAATATTAGCGCTCATAGCTCTTCCTCTGCTCGTTTCCCTGTTCCAATCTCAGATATGCACATCACTATCCATCCAATTATCTGAAATGCAAGTTCTCTTTAACTTTTTTTTTCACCACAGAACTCATTTGCTCACACAGTCCTATCAATTCTCCACTCAGATATCCTTGCGATTTATCAAATTCTCTTCATTTCCACAAGAAGTGTCATAGTTTGGGCCATTTTCTTGACTGTTACAATAGCATTCTGGTCTTTCTGATGTATGCCTCCCCCATCTCCTCAACATTGCTGTCATTTTTGTCTTTCTGAAACATAATATTGTTTACATCCTCTAATGGTTTTCTTAGAAGGAATTCAGGGGTGAAATATGCCCCAGATGTGATATTAAAGAGGAACTGGGGCAATGTGTCGCTCCATCCAGGTTGGCCAGGAGAGGGCTGTGTGTTGCTCTATCAAAACCAGCCAGACAACTGTGTGTCTCTGTTCAAAACTGGCCAGGAGAAGGCTGTGTATCTCTCCGTCAAATCAGCTGGGAGAAGGCTGTGTACCTCTTTATCAAAGCTGGCCAGGAGAGATGGTGTGTCGCTCCATCCCAGCCAGCAGGCAGATGGCAGCATGTCTCCCTACATTTAATAAGGCTGGGAGAGAGCTCTATATCTCTCCATCAAAACAGGCAGGGAAAGGGCTGTGTATCACTCTATAAAAACTGGCCTGGAGAGGGCTGTGTATGGGTCCATGAAAATGGGCCAGGGGAGTGCACTTTGTTGCTGCAACCAGGCTGGACAGGAGAGGACTGTGTGTTGCACTTTAAAAACTGGACGGTAGATGGTGGTATATCCCTCCATCTCAGTGGTTAAGAACCCGCCTGCCAATGGAGGGGACACGGGTTCAATCCCTGGCCTGGGAAGATCCCACATGCTGTGGAGCAACTAACCCCATGTACCACAACTACTAAGCCTGTGCTCTAGAGCCCGTGAGCCACAACTACTGAGCCCACGCACCTAGAGCCCGTGCTCTGCAACAAGAGAAGACACTGCAATGAGAAGCCCGCACACCACAACGAAGAGTGGCCCCCACTCACCACAACGAAGAGTGGCCCCCACTCGCCACAACTAGAGAAAGCCTGTGCGCAGCAACGAAGACCCAATGCAGCAAAAAATAATAAATAAATAAATAAATAATTTCCATTTAAAAAAAAGACATGCCTTGAGAGGGGGCTGTCTATGTCTCCATTAAACCAGCTGGGAGAAGACTGTGTATCGCTCTATCAAAACAGGCCGGGAGAGGGCGGTGTGTCATTCTATCAAATACAGATGGGAAAGGATGGTGTGTCACTCTATTTGGCCGGATGGGAATGGCAGACATGTCGCTCCATCCTGTTTGGCTGAGACAAGGCTATGTTTTGCTGTATTAACACCAGCCGGAGTGTATTGTTGTGTGTTGCTCTATCAAAACCAGCCAGTAGATGAAGGTATGTCCCTCCATCCAGGCTGGCCAGGAGAGGGCTGAGTTCCCTCCATCCCAGCGAGCCAGGAGAGGGCTGTGTGTCACTATCACAGCAGGCAAGGTGAGGGCTCTGTGTCACTCCATTAAAACAGGCCTGGCGAGGTTGTGTTTTGCTCCATCAAAATGTGACCTGAGAGGGCTGTGTATCTCTCCATCAAATTGGCAGGGAGAAGAGTGGGTATCCCTCTATCAAAACAGGCCAGGAGAGGGTGGTGTGTCACTCTAGTGTGACAGGTAGGGAGAGGGCTGTGTATAGCTCCATCAAATCCAGATGGGAGAGGGTGATGTTTCACCCTATTTTGGCCAGACACAAGAAGCAGGCGTGTCCCTGCATCCCATTTGGCCAGGAGAGGGCTGTGTGTTGCTCTGTCAGAACTGGCCAGGAGAGGGCTGTGTACCATCCATCAAAACCCTGCTGGGATACAGCTGTGTATCTCTTCATCAAAACCAGCCTAAGAGGCCTGTGCATGGCTCCATCAAAATGGGCCAGGAGAGGGTGGTGTGTTGCTCCATTCTATCCACTTGTAAGAGGGCTGAGTGTCGTTCTATTCCGGCTGGCCAGCCAGGGGCTATGTCAATACATCAAAAAGAGATCAGAGGAGAAATTAATGAAATAGAGACTCAAAAAAGGTCAATGAATCTAAAATCTGGTTCTTTGAAAAGATAAAATTGAGAAACCTTTAGCCAGACTCATCAAGAAAAAAGAGGAGAGGGACCAAATCAATAAAATCAGAAATGAAAACATTACAACTGATGCTACAGAAATACGAAGGATCATAAGAGACTACTAAGAGCAACTATAGGCCAATAAAATGGACAACCTAGAAGAAGTGGACAAATTCTTAGAAAAGTACAATCTCCCAATACTGAACCAGGAAGAAATAGAAAATATGAACAGACCATTTACCAGTACCCTAATGAATCAGTAACACACGAAAGTCCAGCACCAGATGGCTTCACAGGTGAATTCTACCAAACATTTAGAGAAGAGTTAGTACCTGTCCTTCTGAAGCTATTCCAAAAATTTGCAAAGGAAGGAATTCTTCTAAACTCATTCTGTAAGGCCACTATCACCATGATACCAAAACCAGACAAAGATATCACAGCAAAAAGAAATTTACAGGCTAGTATCACTGATGAACATAGATGCAAAAATCTTCAACAAAATACTAGCAAACCGAATGCAACAATTCATTGAAAGGATCATATACCATATCAAGTGGCATTTGTCCCAGGGATGCAAGGATTTTTCAATGTCCACAAATCAATCAGTGTGATACACCACATTAACAAATTGAAGAACAAAAATTATATGATCATCTCAATAAATGCAGAAAAAGCTTTTGATAAAATTCAACACCCATTTATGATAAAAACTCTAGAGAGTGGGCATAGAGGGAACATACTTCAACATAATAAAGTTCGTATATGGCAAACCCCCAGCTAACATCATACTCAACAGTGAAAAGCTGAAAGCATTTCCTCTAAGATCAGGAGCAAGACAAGGATGTCCACTCTCGCCACTTTTATTCAACATAGTTTTGGAAGTCCTATCCACAGCAGAGAAGAAAAGGAAATAAAAGGAATCCAAATTGGAAAAGAAGTAAAACTGTCACTGTTTGCAGATGACATGATGCTATACATGGAAAATCATAAAGATGCTACCAGAAAACTACTAGAGCTCATTAATGAATTTGGTAAATTTGCTGGATACAAAATTAATATACAGAAATCAGTTGCATTTCTATACACTAACAACAAAATGTCAGAAAGAGAAATTAAGGAAACAATCCCATTTACCATCACATCAAAAAATAATAAAATATCTAGGAATAAACCTTCCTAAGGAGGCAAAAACCTGTACTCGGAAAACTGTAAGACACTAATGAAAAAAATTGAAGATGACACAAACAGATGGAAAGATATACTGTGTTCTTTGATTGGAAGAATCAATGTTGTTAAAATGACCATACTCCCCAAGGCAAACTACAGATTCAAAGCAATTCCTATCAAATTACAAATGGCATTTTTCACAGAACCAGAACAAAATTTTTTTAAATTTGTCTGAAAACACGAAAGACCCTGAATAGCCAAAATACTCTTGAGAAAGAAGAATGGAGCTGGAGGAATCACACTCCCTAACTTCAGATTATACTACAAAGCTACAGTCATCAAAAGAGTATGGCACTGACATAAAAACAGATATTTAGCTCAATGGATAGAAAGGATAGAAAGCCCAGAAATAAACCCACACACTTATGGTAAATTAATCTTTGACAAAGGAGGCAAGAATATACAATGGAGAAAAGAGAGTCTCTTCAATAAGTGGTGCTGGAAAAACTGGACAGCTACAAGTAAATGAATGAAATTAGAGTTGGCTGAGAGAGGTCTGTGTATCGCTCCATCAAAACAGGCCTGGAGAGAGAGGGCTGAGTGTTGTGTTTTATGTTTTGGAAATACTGCTAAATTCAGTAACATCAACAGTTTAAAAGAGATCAAGCAGGATTCAATATTTTCCACCTTCTGCCTTTTATTTTTTTCAGTTTTTGAAATAATTATTATAGTATTTTGTTTAATTAATTAATTTTAAATTGATATAGTTGATGTACAATATTATATAATTTTTTCAAGTCTGCAACATAATGATTCACATTATTTAAAGTTTATACTCCATTTATAGTTATTATTAAATATTGGCTATATTCCCTGTGCTGTACAGTATAGCCTTGCAGCTTATTTATTTTATACATAGTAGTTTGTACCTCTTAATCCCTTACCCCTATATTGCCCCTCCCTACTTCCCTCTCCCCGTTGGTAACCACTAGTTTGTTCTCTATATCTGTGAACCTGTTTCTTTTTTGTTGTATTTACTAGTTTGCTTTGTTTTTTAGATTCCACATATAAGTGATATTATACAGTGTTTGTCTTCCTCTGTCTGAGTTATTTCACTTAGCATAATACCCTCCAAGTCCATCCATGTTGTTGCAAATGGCAAAATTTTATTCATTTTTATAGCTGAGTAGTATTCCATTGGTATGCATGTGTGTGTGTGTGTGTGTGTATATATATATACACACACACACACACATACCACAAGATATGTGTATGTATATATATATGTATGTATATATTCATACAACTTCTTGTTTATCCACTCATCTGTTGATGGACACTTAACTTGCTTCCATATCTTTCCAATCGTAAATAATGCTGCTATAAATTGGTGTGCATGTATCTTTTCAAATTAGTGCCTTTGGGTTTTTTGGAGATATACCCAGGAGTAGAATTGCTTGGTTATATGGTAGTCCTTTTTCTTATTACTACATACTGGTGGATGGCTACTTCCTAGTGGTATTAAATATTTTAGCCCCTTTTGCTTTCCTTCCTGGGGGAAAATTTTGTTTGTTGGTGTGTTTCTATTCAAGTTCATCTTCTGAAGTGTCTTCCCAAGTGGAGCCAGTTCCAGGGCACCTTAAGTCAAGCAACCATGAATTATGTATGCATGGTTACCACAAGACTTTGATATTCTTTTCTTTTTAAATAATATATATTTTATTGAGATATAGTCAAGATATTGTATTAGTTTCAGGTATACAACATAATGATTTGATATATGTATTTATTGCAAGATGAGCACCACAATAAGTTTGGTTAACACACATCACCACACATAGTTACAAAAAATGTTTTATGAGGATGAGAACTTTTAAGATCTACTCTCTCAGCAACTGTCAGATACACAATTCACTATTGTTAACTAGAGTCACCATGCTGTACATTACATCCCCAGGACTTATTTCCCTTAAACTGGAAGTTTGTACCTTTGGACCATCTTCATCCATTTCACCTACTCTTCTACCCACTGCCATTGGCAACCACCAAACTATTTTCTGTATCTATGAGTTCAGTTTTTGTTTTTTAGATTCCAGATATAAGTGACATCATATAGTATTTGTCTTTCTCTGACTTGTTGACCTAAAACAGGCAGTTATTTTACTAGCAAAATGGTTTATTCAGGAACAGCAAAGAATGACAACTCAGGAGTTGCAATCTATGGTGAACCACTGGCAAGTCTGGAGAACAAAGGAGAGGAAACTTCTCTTACAGAGGAAAATGGAGAGTTAGAAGGGGCTGTTATAAACAAAGAGCCCATTGAAGGGAACTGGGAGTTTGGTGAAGTGTAGTGGCTTTTTATTGGCTGATTTGTGACAGTTTATCATCGGCTGGGCGGTACCAGGCAAGGAAAAATTCTTCCTTTCTTCTGCTGTGTAGTAAATTAGTAACCTTCTTCCTGTTGGAGATGAAAATGTACCTCTCTTCTTGTTGGGTCTGCAACTGACATTGAATGGTTAAGTGTATCAGCTCCCCCTTCTGACCCCCAACTCCATTTTAAATGAGGTTTCTGTTTATCAATTTTCACAGACTTATTTCACTTAGCATAATTCCCTCAAGGTCCATCTATGTTGTCCTGATGGCAGGACTTCCTTCTTTTTCATGGCCATATAATATTCCATTATATATTTATCACATTTTCTTTATCCATTCATCCATCAATGACCCTTATGTTGTTTTCATATTTTTGCTATTGTAAATAATGCTACAGTGAACGTGAGGGTGCAGATGTGTTTTCCAGATAGTGATTTTGTTTCCTCTGGATAAATACACAGAAAGGAATTACTGAATCATATGGTAGTTCTATTTTTAATTCTTTGAGGAATCTCTTTTCATGGCAGCTGCACCAATTTATTTTCCCACCAACAGTGCACAACAGTTCCCTTTTCTCTACATTTTCCCAGACACTTGTTGTTTCTAGTCTTTTTGATAATAGCCACTCTAACAGGTATGAGGTGATATTTCATTGTGCTTTCGATTTGCATTTCCCTGATTACTTGTGATGTTGAACACCTTTCCATGTACCTTTCAGCCATTTTGTATGTCTTTTTTTTTTTTTTTTGCGGTACGCAGGCCTCTCACTGCTGTGGCCTCTCCCGCTGCAGAGCACAGGCTCCAGACGCTCAGGCTCAGCGGCCATGGCTCACAGGCCCAGCCGCTCTGCAGCATGTGGGATCTTCCCGGACCGGGGAATGAACCCGTGTCCCCTGCATCGGCAGGCAGACTCTCAACCACTGCGCCACCAGGGAAGCCCTGTTGTCTAGTTTTGGTATCAAGGTAATGATGGCTTCATAAAACGAGTTTGGAAGAACCCATTTATCTTACATTTTTGGAAAAGTTTGAGAGGGATTGATATTCATTCTTCTTTAAATGTTTGGTAGAATTCATTCATGAAGCCATGTGGTCCTGGACTTTTTGTTGGAGAGTTTTCATTATTAATTCAATCTCTTTACTAGGAATTGATCTGTTCAGATATTCTATTTATTCATGATTCATTCTTTTTAAGTTGTATGTTCATAGGAATTTATCCATATCTGCTAGGTTACAGATTTTTTGGCTTATAATTATTCATAGCAGTCTCCTATGATCCTTTGCTTTTTGCATGATATCACTTGTCCTTCATTTATAATTTTATTTATTTCAGTCCTCTCTTTTTATTGATTAGTCTAGCTAAAGATTTGTCTATTTTGTTTATATTTTTAAAAAACAGCTCTTATTAGTTTCATTGATCTTTTATATTGTGTTTTAGTTTCTATTTCATTTATTTCTAGTCTGCTCTTTATTGCTTTCCTTGTACTAACTTTGGGCTTAGTTTGTTCTCATTTTTCTAGTTCCTTATTAGGTTGTTTATTTGAGATCTTTTTTTTTCTTAATGTAGATTTATTGCTATAAACTTCCCTCTAAGGACTGCCTTTGCTACATTCCATAAGTTTCCGTATGTTGTGTTTCCATTTTCATTTGTCCTGAGGTATTTTTTTAATTCTCTTTTGACTTCTCATTTGACCCATTGGTTGTTCAGTCGTATGTTGTTTAATCTTCACATATTTGTGAGTTTCCCAGTTTTCTTCTTGTAACTGATTTGTAGTTTCATACCACTGTGGTCAGAAAAGATGCTTGATATGATTTCAATCTCAATTTTATTAAGACTTTCTGTGGCTCAACATGTTATCTATTCTGGAGAAGGTTCCATGTATGGTTGAGAAGAATGTATATTCTGTTGCTGTTTGATGGAATATTCTATAAATATCTCTTAAGTCCATCTGGTCTAAGGTGTCATTTAAGTCCAATGTTTCCTTATAGATTTTCTGTCTGGGTGATCTATCCATTGATGAAAGTGGGGTATTGAAGTCCTCTACTATTATTGTATTGCTACCTATTTCTCCCTTTATGTCTGTTAATATCTGTTTTATATATTTAAGAACTCCTTGATATTCTTAACATTATTTTTAAAATGCCTTTGGATTCCTTAACATGAGTCAAACAATCAGAATATACTTGGTTCACTGAAATGTGTATAAACATGATATGTTTCCTACCCTTAACATTATCACAGGTCTAACCAAAAAGACAATGTGGAACTACAGGAAAATTGAAATTTTTTGAAGGGTCACATAGGATAGGAGATCTGTCTTGCCAAAACATTTCTGAAGGATATTGCCATTCATTCCAAAACCAAGTTGAGACTTGTCTTCTCTTGCTCTTGTCTTCTTTACCAGGTAGTGTTCCTTAACTTTTTTTTTTTTTTTTGGTTGTTAATATCTATTGTTTAGCTGCTGAGCTACAAAACCTATCACAGCAGTCATGCCAAAAGGTGAGGGTTTCTTTGGTCTGGCTTTTAGGAAGTTAGTAGAAAAAAATAATGTAAGATGTACTGGAGCAAAACAGGAGCAAAGAGCACTGAAGCCAGGCAGAGGCCACTTACACCTAGTCCCCATATGTAAGATTGCCACCCAGAACTATAGAGAGCAACAGTGCTCTCTTCTTGAGAAATCCTGAAATAATGCCAGAACTGAGTTTTGTAGTGATTTCCTTCAGTCCCTCCAATTTTAACCCAAACAGACAGGTTGAAACTGTTTCCTGAGGCTGTATCAGAACAGCTTTCCTCATGTCACAGAAATTTCCAGAAGTTTGAGATTTAGAAGTAGAACCTGTGGTGGGGCAGTGGTATCAGAGCCCGCTGCAGGAGCACAGGGGAGAGGCTGGCATCCCATCAGCAACCACATTCATCCTTGATGACACACCGCACACCTTGTTTAGTTGTTGAACAGGTTTCTCTAAATCAGTGGGAAACTCCACACACTATTAGATTATGCAGTGATCCAATCAGTCTCTGTTGAGAGCTGACGATATGGCCACCACTTTGCAGGGTGCAGTGATGTGGGAAGGACTGAGACCCCATGCTTCCAGTCCTTGTGTCATTTAAGGCCCAGCAATGTCTGGAGTAATACCTTTTTTGTAAAGGGGCAGAAGCTTGGTTTTGGTGGATTTGACTCTTAGAATGGGAGACAGTGCCCTCTGGATTTTTCTGCCCTCTGTTTTCTATACCTGTGTTTTTGCATCAATTTGTCCTGCTAGGACTCCAACTCAGACCAGTTATTTAGTGCATGGGGCCAAGAATCCAGCAGTAGTCTACAAATTCACTACAATGTCCATTTTTGTGGGTGAAATAGTATAGTCCACTAAATCCCTACAGTTTTGATTCTACTGTGTCATCTGTGGGTGCTCTATGAACGGAGAATTGAGTACTCACATTAGAAAAAAATGAATTTGAAATCCCAATGAGATTGTTCAAGTGTCTGGGTGGTCTGGGTCACATGTGTTCCAAATCCTGTTCTGAGCTATTCCACTGACTTATTGACATTGAGCCACTGTGTCTTACATCAGCCTGGCCATTGTAAACCAAGGGGTCCTGGCCAAACGTGTGGTAAACATTGCACTGCAGAATCATGATATCTCCCTAATAGGAATGTTAACTTTGGTTTCCATTACTAATTGAGAAGAAAGAATACCAGGTTAAAATGCTGGCTCCAGCATTTACTAGCTGTATGACCATGAGAACTTGGGCAAGTTAATATAACCTCTCTGAACTATTGCTTTAGTTCATTATCAGTAAAATGGGGCTAATAATATTTACCTTGTAGTGTTGTAGTGGTTAAATGATAAAGTCCCCAGTAGAGCGTTGACATATACTGTGGGCAAGTGGTGGCTGCTCCACGAATGGTAGCTGTGAATGACTTAACGATTAGTGTTTTAGCGCAGTGAGGAGTCAGAGAGAAAGGGGACCAATGGGAAGACTTCATATTATTATGGAATGTGAAGGAATTTCTGATAAGGCATGACAAATGGCAGCCATTTCTGAAGGAAGCCATTGAATCTCCTTCTCATTAGATTCTTTAAAATAAGACAATATCCATCTGTTGAAAGAATTCACTACAGAGTGGATAACCCTCTGAGGTATACTTTGGGTTCTGGGAAATGTCTGTTAACAGAAGGATTGCTGTTGAAATTTACCCATGAACCCAGACCCTGACCCTTGTTATAAGCTCATCCCTAATTCTTCCAGCTTGGTGATAGACCAACTCACTGGCCTTCCCAGTTTTGTTTTCAAGTTCAAGAGAAGCAGAGCTGATACTGAAGCAGCATTTATAGGTCCTTTTTTTTAAAAAAAAAAAAAAAAAAAGCAAAACAACATTGCCGTGGAAACTGAAGGCAAAATGACAAAACTCCAAGGGGGGCTATCCTTTGTTAATTACTTATGAAGATATGAGAAAGAAACAGAAAGTTCAAGCCTGGTAAAATGATGGATCTATTCCAGAGGAGGAAATGAAAGAATAGATAACAACACCCTTGGGGAGGCCCCAGACAGCACTGTGGAAGGATTTGATTAGAGAGTTTCAGTTACATTGCCTCTCAGATTCATGCTGAGGTTAAAAAAAAAAGCTTGAGTTACATTGACTACTATATGATTAAACTGAGACTCTCTGGGGAGGAAAACAAAATGGTCAGCATACATGCTTCTTGGCTGGATTTTAAATCCCTTTTGAAAAATTACCTGTCATTTCTTCAAGGATTAAATAAGAAGGTAGAGTGTTTCCTAAGTTTCAGTGAATTCAAACACTTCAGATTTTTTTCTATCTATCTATAAAAAAGACATAGCCCAGGTATTAAAAGCTGAGTGTAGACTGCACAGCATTATAAAACATAAAGTACTCTTATTCTTTACAGCTTCCTTTAAAACTTAAACGTGTATCAGAGAATGAAATTAAACCTCTATTTAAAAAGTACACCTTTGTTCAAAATGTTCTTTATAAGACTATAGGCCTTTCAGAACTAATTTTTGTAGAACTCTCATACTAAAGCAGTTTGTAAGAGCGCTAGGTTATTAAGGCTTCACAAGGAAAGTACTATTGTATATAATTTCAAGCCACACCTAGTTATCAGTGCCTAGTTAGAAACCTGGTGGAAAAGTGACTATTTAATTCTTCTTCATGAGTAAAGTAAGAAAAGATATGTCAGGATGAGGGGTGATGTTTTGGTGCTCTTAGGATGGTGTTATTTCTATGGACCAGCATCACCCAAATTCTGTTTTGGGACTAACTCTTCCTCTGCAAAGTATTCTTGACCTGAGAGTGAGACTGAAAGAATAAAAAGTAAATAGGAAACAAAACACAGGATTCTTTATATCTAAGGATAACTAATATTAGAAAAAGGTCACTCAAATGGAACCCACTTAAAGTTAGGACCAAAAACATCATAGTAGACAACATAAAACCTAGAGATTATCATATTAAGTGAAGTAGGTCAGACAAAGACAAATATGTGATATCACTTATATGTGAAATCTTTACAAATGATATAAATGAACTTATTTACAAAACAGAAATAGATTCACAGACATAGTAAACAAAATTATGGTTACCAGAGGGAATAACAGGGGCAGGGGTGAAAGGTAAATTAGGAGTTTCAGATTAACATACACACCCTACTATATTTAAAATAGATAATCAATAAGGACCTACTGTATAGCACAGGAAACTCTAGTCAATATTCTGTAGTAACCTAAATGGGAAAAGAATCTGAAAAAGAATAGATATAAGTATATGTAAAACTGAATCACTTTGCTGTACACCTGAAACTAACACAACATTGTAAACCAACTATACTCCAATATAAAATAAAAAATTTTTAAATAAAAATAGGGCTTCCCTGGTGGCGCAGTGGTTGGGAGTCCGCCTGCCGATGCAGGGGACGCGGGTTCGTGCCCCGGTCCGGGAAGATCCCACATGCCGCGGAGCGGCTGGGCCCGTGAGCCACGGCCACTGAGCCTGCGCGTCCGGAGCCTGTGCTCCGCAACGGGAGAGGCCGCAACAGTGAGAGGCCCGCGTACTACAAAAAAAATAAAAAATAAAAAAGCAGGTTTCATAGGTATGATTTTTGACAAATAAAATGAAAATTTATAAAAATGAGTTTATTTTGTTTTATAATTAACAAAATGATCTTATAATGACAATTGTGCACTAAATCACTTGGCTCAACCAAAAATAAATGGAGTATTGATTTGAAGGATGTGATGGACTGTCACTTTGGTGGCCCTCAATGAACTATGCTTCTTTTTATCTGTACCCCTGTGAGTCCCTTCACACATTGATTCTGGTCTTGGCCACATGACTAGCTTTGACCAATGGAACATTAGTGAAAGAAGTGAAAGACTGGTAAGTCCTTGGACCTTGTCTTCTTAGAATGCTTCTTCTTGGAACCCATCCACCACGCTATGAGAAAGCATAAGCAACCATATGGAGAAGCCCACCTGGAGGAGAATCGAGACCCCTAGCCAAGTCAAAGTGGGCTCCCAGACTGTAGCCAGTACCAATTTCCATCCCTGTATGAGTCCATTTCTAAAATGAGTCCATTTTAGATCTTCTAGACATCCCGTCTCCAAGCCAACAACATGTGAAGCCCAGTAACCTCCTGGTCAACCCACAGAGTTGTATGAGGTAATAATAAATTGTTAGAAGCCATTAAATTTGGGGTGGTGTGTTATGCTGCAATAGATTAACTAAAGCAGAAACTATTACCTCCAAGTGGGGTCCTGCCGTCACATGTGGCATTGATTTTGAGTCTGGGAGAGGAATGGAGAAATTTGGAGGAATGATGAAGAGACTGTTTGGTGGAGGCCGAAAGGTAGTGAGGAATATCCTATTGGAAGTTTAAGGAAAGAGAACTTTCAGCTTCCAATAGGATATAGGCAGAAAAATTAGCAAAACTATTAGCAGTATTGGCAGGAAGAACTAGCAGAACTATTAGCCTGTGGACATATGGGAAATAGAAAGGGTACCTCATGAACTTGTGGATCTGGCTAAGGAGAGTTCTGGACAGAATGTTGAAGGTGCCATCTGGCTTCTTTTAGATGCCTATGGTAAAGTCCAGGAGGAGCCAGTTGAGGCAAAGAGGGGACTATTTAGATTTCAAGCAGAATTTAGAAGAACTAAAAAAGCACTAGAACTTGTGGGCTTGATAACAAAATTGCATTCAACCCTAGTCTCTCCAAGAAAAAAATCTCTCAACATAAGAAATGGCCTTGGTTTGCAGATGAAATACAGGGTGCTGTTAGTAAAATATGACCTCAGGGTCAACGTCTCTGTTAAGGCATCAGAAAAATTTAAGGAGTATCTCAATCATCCTCTCAGCTACACAGGAAGACGTCTAAGAATCTTAAAGGCGTTTTCCCATAGCTTCCTGATTTGCAGCCCGAAACAGAGAAATGGTTGTCTTGAAGAGATTTGTGAGTGTGATGATTTATCTAATAGAGTGGATTATAATTTGATACATAGAAAACTACAAAGTTTATAATGTAATGTAAGCTACAGTAATCAAAACAGTATGGTACTGGCACAAAAACAGAAATATAGATCAATGGAACAGGATAGAAAGCCCAGAAATAAACCCACACACCTATGATCAATTAATCTATGACAAAGGAGGCAAAAATATACAATGGAGAAAAGATAGTCTCTTCAATAAGTGGTGCTGGGAAAGCTGGACAATTACATGTAAAAGAATGAAATTAGAAGATTCTCTAACACCATATACAAAAATAAACTCAAGATGGATGAAAGACCTAAATTTAAGGCCAGACACTATTAATAGCTCATTTTTTAAATTGCTGAATAATACTTCATTTTATATCAGTTTGTTTATCTGTATACTTGTGGATGGACTTTTGGGTTGTTTCCCGTTTTTGGCTATTACAAATAAAGCTGTAATGACATTCATATTCAAGTCTTTGTACAGAATATGTGTTAATTCTCTTGGGTAAATACCTAAGAGTGAAATGGCTCTATTGTATGTTTACCCTTTTAAGGAACCATCACATTGTTTTCCAAAGTGGTTGTACAATTTCCATTCCCACCAGCAGTGTATACGCGTTCCAGTTCCTCCACATTCTCAACAACACTTGATATGATCAGTCTCTTTAATTTTTGCCATTCTAGTAGGTGTTTAGGGGTAGCTCACAATGGTTTTAATTTGCATTTCTCTAACGACTAATGATGCACTTAGTTGCCATCCTGATATCTTTTCTGGTGAAATGTCTGTTCAAGTATTCTGCCCGTTTTTATATTGGGTTTTTTGTCTTCTTACTGGGTTTTGAGAGTTCTTTGAGTATTCTGGATATGCATCCTTTATCAGATATACGCTTTGCAAACATTTCCTTCAAGTCTGTGGCTTGACATCTTACTCTCTTAACAGTGTCTTTTAAAGACGGAAGTTTTAAATTTTGATAAAGTGCTATTTTTGTCTAACCCAAGTAAGCAGAGGCTTTCTCCTAAAAGATTCACGTTTTGTATTTTGAGTTAATTTTTGCATATGGTGCAAGTTATGGATTGAAGTTCTTTTTTTTTCTTTTGCATATGAATATCAAATTGTTCTATCACCATTTGTTCAAAAAACAATCCATTCTTCAATGAATTGACTCTGCAGCTTTGTAGAAAAACACTTTATTTATCTATTTATTTACTTCTGCACTCTCTATTCCATTGGCTTATGTGTCTGTGTTTACACCAAAGCACACTTTATTGATTACAATAACTTTACAGTAAGTCTTGAAACCAGGTAATGTTAGTCTTCTAAATTTGGTCTTTATTTTTTAAGTTGGTTTGGCTAAGTTCTTTGCGTTCCATATGAAATCTGGAATCTGCTTGTCAATTTCTACCAAAAAGTCCACTGAGATTTTGATTGAGATTGCATTAAATTTGTAGATTAGTTTGGTTAACATTGACACCTTAACGACATTCAGTCTCCTGACTGTTAGCAAACTATGTGTGTCCATTTTTCACAGACTTCTTCCATTTCTCTCAGTAATATTTATAATTTTCAGTGTATAGTCTTTTCAGCTTTATTCCTAAGTATTTTATATATTTTGATACTACTGTGAATGGTATTGCTTTTTAAATTTCAATTACCAAACGTTTGTTGTTATACATAGAATACAATTGATTTTTGTATGCTGATCTTGTATTCCATACTTTGTTAGACTTGCTTATTAGTTCTAGTAGCATTTTTTTGTGGATTGTATCAGATTTTCTATATAGATGATTATGTCAGCTATAAATAAATAGAATTTGTTTACTAAATGAGTTAAAACATTTCATAATATCACTGTCTTAGTCTGCTCAGGTAAATGGTTTATTTATTAAACCATTATAATTGAAGTATAGTTAATTTATAATGTGTTAGTTCCAAGTGTACAGCAAAGTGATTCAGTTATATATATATATGTATGATATACACACACACACATATATATACACGTATGTATGCAGATTCTTTTGCATTATATGTTATTACAAAATATTGAATATAGTTCTCTAAGCTATATAGCAGGTCCTTGTTGGTTATCTATTTTATATATAGTAGTATGTATCTGTTAATCCCAAATTCCTAATCTATACCCTCGACTTTCCCTTTTGGTAACCATAAGTTTTCTCGCTCTGCCTGTGTGGACTCTGGAATCTGATGCTGGGGTTTGAATCCTTGCTCGGTCACTTTGTAGCTCTGTGATCTTGGGTAAGTCAATTAACCTCTCTGTACCTAAGTACCTTATCTCTAAAATGAGGACGATACTAATACCTACTTTGAAGTGTGGTTTGGAGAATTAATTAAGATAACATATGCAAAGTCCTTACAATAGTGCTTGGCCTGTAGTATGCAATGTATAAGCGTTAGCAGTTGTTAATATTATAATTTGGCAATGCTTGCTTGCTCTAAGTCGGCTTGCCTGGAGTATAAACCGTTTCATATCCTCTCTCTTTTTCTCTAGCAAACCTGCAAAACACCTGCTAAATAACTGTTATGGACTGAATTGTGTCACCCTCCCCCCCACTCCCCACCCCCTACCCCTGTCCTGCCTCCTTCTCCCTGTCCAAATTCATATATTAAAGCCCTAACCCCCAATGAGGCTATATTTGGAGACAGGACCTTTAGAGAAGTAATTAAGGTTAAATGAGGTCACAAGGTTGGGTCTTAATCATCTTTATAAGAAGACACACCAGAGATTTCCCTCTCTTGCTACATGTACACAGAAAAAGCCCAAGTGAGGACACAGTGGGAAGGCGGCCATGTAGGAGGCTGGAAGAGAGACCACACCAGAAAGCAATCCTGCTGGCACCTTGATCTTGGACTTCCAGCCTCTCACTCTGTGGTATTTTGTTATGACAGCCTGAGCAGACTAAGACAGTGATACTATGAAATGTTTTAACTCATATATTCCATGAGAGGCAAATAAGCAGTCCTGACATACAACGTCTGATGTCAACCTCAGGTACCATTTCCCCATTGTGGGAAAGTCTGGCATCTACCATGGTTGAGGTGGGGGAGTGCTGTGGAGAGTCATATACCATTGGGACTACTGCCCACTTGCTTCCCTCAATATAGCTATTTTTCCTACAAAATTTGTTGAAGCCCCAGGCTGACTACTAGCTATACAGGGGTTAATTATTAACTGCGAGAGCTGTTACTCATTTCTTTCTTCTTTCAGGCCCATCACAGAGTCCACTAAGTCGCTGATTAGATTCTGGACTAGTGTGACCTCACGCAGGCTGTAGCCTTCCATTCCCTCCCGAGCTGGACAGCGCTGGCTGGAGTCCTGGGCATTCCACTTGTTGGGATTCCCAAAGCCCTCCCGATTTGGGGGTCATGGGAGGTGAGGCCCAGCCTTGGAATTTTCTCTCCTGCTTCTCTATCCTCTTTTCTCTTTACCTTTCCTTCCAGAATTCCCTAAGAACTCTTTTCCCTTCAGTACAGAGAAGAATTCAGCTGGGTTCCAAGGCTTAAACTTGCAGACACCCTGGTTAATAAGATGTTTGCAGAACAAAGAGCCTGCCATTTTAAGGCAGTTTTGCTTGTAAATTTATTATAAATATATATTAAACATGTATGATATATGTATGATGGTATGTATATTATATGCATGATATTATGTATATGTGTGCTACATTGAATATATAAAAGATACATATTTTCTAAGTAATATCCTTTATTTTCTTCTTCTTACTACATTAGGAACAATGAAAGAAAATTGGACATAAAAGCAACCTCTGAGTTTAGAAATATAGAACTGTGAGTTTGGGTCTCCTCAGGTTCACTCACTGACTTGTGAAAAGCTGTTTGAAATTTACCTCTGAATTTATTTCTCAGGTGTAGGGTGTTCAGAATCCGAAAGCAGTAATTATGTAAATCATGAAGTCAGGTGGCTGTAGGAAAATCAGAGCACTATGGCTTTGGCTTTTCAAATCTTTTATTAAGACTTTCCAAAGACCATCATTAAAACATAAGCAGAGAGAGAGAGGAGGTCCAGAAAAGTTTATTGGATCACACTTAATTTCCTAGCTAACCTCTGCGAAGGTAAAGTCAGATTGCTATATATTTGACTGTAAATGAACTACATAGAAAATGCAACAACATATACAGAGTAATCGTGGCAATTGACAGCGCTCGTTTTAAAGAGGCCGCGGGTCTGCAACAGGCTTTACACCTAGAAAGCTTTGACTCAGTCATCGGCGCGCAGGAAGAGGGCTGGGCCGCCGCTCCCAGCACTGGCTTTCTCGCGCGCTGCCCCCCAGATACCGCGCCCGCCCCGGGGCGACGCATCCAGCGCAGAGCGTCTGCGGAGCATCGCGAGCCCCCCACCCCCGGCCGGCGTCCCGGCTC
>NW_020172293.1:270431-271647 GCF_003031525.2 Neophocaena asiaeorientalis asiaeorientalis | reverse complement strand
TGGAGACCCCTGAACGAGGGCTGCGGCGCGCCCAGCTGACCGAGACTATCTCGTACGCCAAGGTGCTGGCGCTGCACCAGGAGGTGCACGGCCTATACAGCTTCTGCCCCGGCAGTACGAGGCCGGCAAGGCGGGGCGCCTCTACCGGGCCGAGGTCAAGCTGCTGTGGACGAGGCGTGGGGCAGCGTGCTCGAGGTGCCCGCGGGCTCCAGGCTCCACCTCAGCGGCCTGGGCTACTTCTCCTGTCACTCCCACACCGTGGTCTAGGATTACGCCTGTTTCTTCTTCCTCAGGTGAGCCTGCCACCTCCCGCCCATACCACCCCCTCGGCCCATTTGCGTGACCAACTGAGGTCGCCTTTATCCGGAGCCGGATCAGGAACTCGCAGGGAGTCCTGTCCGTGCGATGCTAGATGATGCCTTGGGCTCCTTCCCGTGCTCTTCGTTCTTTCCTGCCCCTCCCGTCGTGTCTACAACATCCTGGGTACCTCTGGCCAAGACTGTTGGAAAAACAGGGAGGATTCCTGTGCTTTAAGGACAGAAGAGTGTTTCAGGCAAAAGCTCCAGGTGCTTTACAGCAACAAGCAGCCAGCCCATTCCAGATAGCAAAGGTTTATGCGGGGGGCTCCGGGGGGAGCCCCTGGTCGCAGTGCTTTGAGGAATAGAAAGGTAAATCAGGCAGGACCCTCTTTGATTGAGTTCATGCAAGTTGGTCTGTGGCCCAGATGAAACGCTTGTGTGTAAGAATTCAGGTGACGGGTTTGACTAAGGTTTGAAATAACAGCAGGTGGAACCCTAATTGAGGTGGAATCCTAGTATACTTGGAACTCTGTGTTTTAAACTGGATTTGGTGGGAGTAGTTTGGGATGGGTGGTGGTCCCACCAAAGCAGAATCCCTTTGAAATCAATTGTTGGAATTCTGGCTCCTCTTTTCCTGTGGGTTTGAGCAAGTTACTGACCTTGTCCAGACTCTCAATAGCCTCACCTTCATAAGGTGAGAAACAGAGTTGCTTGAGACTAAAACGCAGTCACTCACACAAAACACCTGGTGCAGGTTAGATGCGGACCAGTCACTATTTTGCACACCTGCTTAAATGCCAAGATGGCGCTGGTGTGGAATGCACCCCAGCTGGCCTCCCGTTTCACCCGCGTTAGCTCCTATCGGCTGCCAGCAGATCTCAATGCCAGGCTCTAACAAACAGAAATATGGAGGAGGG
>NW_020172293.1:211953-270366 GCF_003031525.2 Neophocaena asiaeorientalis asiaeorientalis | reverse complement strand
GGCGGGGGGGTGGGGCGCTGGGTGGGGTCAGGGGCTGGGACGGGGGTCACAGGGCTTTGAAGAATATAGAAGTGAATTAGGCAGGAGGCCCTGTCTGATTGGAGACTCCTGGAATCTTGGGCAGTTCCGTGAAAGTTGGTCTGTGGTCAAGACGAAACACATGTGGATAAGAATTTAGGCAATGGGTTTGACTGAAGTTTAAAGTAAAAAAACTGCAGGTGGAACCCTAAATGCATTGGTTGTCTCCAGTTGAAGGAGACTGAGAGGAACCTCAGAATGGAATCGAATGCATCTATCGAGATAGCGATTGAATCTACAGCTGTGATGGGCGATAGATCCAGTCTTCCCAGTCTGTGGAGTAGGATTAAAGATATTTGGAATGACCATGACCTTGGTCTGCAGACTCACTCTTAGCTCTTTAGATTTCGTGTCACTGAGAAACAAAAGAGTGAGTTCCGCAGAGGGCGGTCCGTAAGCTCATGGCAACATATTTTCCATGTTGAAGCCAGAATATCTAAGATTAGAATATGTGGCGTGCTTTGTGTTGGCTTGGGTGGCTTAGCTAGATTCAGTTGAATTTATTTTTAATTGCTGAACAAGTACAGTTTCTAAATAAACTCGTCAAGGAGGGAGATAGTACCTTCTTGATACAGAGAAAAACTAGACTTTTCATGTCTTTATCTAAGGAAAACACTGGGGACCCAGCTACAAAACTATTCAACAATGAAACTTCATTTTCCAAAGAAAAAAACCAGAGTACTTGAGAAGACGTTATCTTCTTTTCCTATTTTATAATGAAATACTGTTTTGTCCACTGGTTCTGTGGTCAACCAACACTTTCATCTTCTCTCTGACATGTTTATAAAACGTTAGGGCAGAAATACAGAGTCAAATGGTAGTCTGATAGATTTCTATTTCAGTTATGTTGCCCTGATGTGTGTTAACAGCTGCATACAAAGCATTCCTCCTCTGTTATTCTGGGACCCATTGAGAAGAGAACAGATTCTGGTCAGCGTCACAGGAGAAGGTGGCACTGGAGACTCCCTGGTGAGCCCCACATGCCCCCCATGGGCTGGAGAGTAACTCGTATCTCTCCTTTTCCTTTTGTTTACTTCATCTTGACAACAGGCATTTTTTGCGAGGCTCAGTAGAAATGTTAACTAACTTTTATACTGCAGTTACTCTAGCCAGAGACTTTTTTTTTAATGCAATCCTTACCTCACCATCAAAAAGTAAGGTGCTTTTGTCATCCTCTTTTTATAGATTGTAATACTGAAGCTTAGAGAATTTAAGAAATTCGTTTCCTGTCAGACAGAAGTAGTAGTGGTAGGACTTGAACCCGGGTCATTGCAACTGGCCTCCCTTTCACCAAGAAACAAGGAACACACTGTCTATGAGAAGGAAGGCCACCTGGGAGGTAACACAGATAGACAAACGCAGACACATGCACACACTCCCTCTGCCCCCAAACTCACCTTTTTCAAAAGCTTAAGAATAGACTCATGAAGTAGGAGACAGAGAAACAATTAGAAATAATGAGAGCCGATGGAGACTGTCACAGTCTTCTGTTGACTCAAGATTCAAGATGGCGCACCCCATGGCTGTCCAATCTACAGCTCTGCTTTCTTCCTCTTTCTTGTTAGGATGGATGAAAATTATAACCTCTTGCCTCGTGGAGTCAATTTCCAACATGCCATCTTTCCAGACACTCGAGAACAGAAGGATGTTTTCCCAGTGGCAGCAATGGTGACTTTTTCCAGTGACCGGGAGATCCAAGAAGACAATTGGTAAGAATTGGTACCCTGTGCCAGAGCAAAATAATAGAATAGCTACATTTTGACCCAGAGAGTCAAGAGTGCTCTTCCAGAAGCTCAGAGCAAAGAGTATTTTCCTCCGTGCCCCCGACCGCCATTCCCAGCAGTTAACAAACCCTGCTCATAAACTCTCGACTCCCGAGGCTTTACTGTTGGGCGTGGAGTTCCTCACAGGGAACAAGATGGGATGAAGGTTGGCACGCTGTGCCTCAGTTGCCTCTTCTGTAAAATGGAAACAATAGTAGCATCTACGCTGTAGGGCTGATGCCATAGGATTTAACTCTGTAGGAAATGTAGATATGTAAAGCCCTTAGCATAGCGCTTGACAGAGAAAGTACTCAATACATGTGAGCTGTTATGACTGCTACCGTTATTATAATTGATAGCATAAGGCTACTCTGATTGATAGCATAGGGCTCTGAGGACTTTTCTAAAAGGAAAGAAAAGTCCTCAAGAAAATGAAATGAGAGAATTATAGTAGCTAACACTTCTATGATTCTTATCTATAGCTATTAAGACGTAGAGGTACAGGGTGACCAAGGTAGTCGTGGACCGTAAGGGTCAGGATGATTTGGGGCATGAACATATAAAAGGGGTATTCCAATCTGAGGCATTAGCCAGAGTTGTGGGGACATTCTGAGGATTGTCGCTTTGCCAAAGCAGTGGCATTGACACAGTTGAGCTGGGACGATTGTGGGACCAGGTCAGGAGAGGTGGTGGCCATGGCTCCCAGTCTCCCATCTGAGATGTTTTTAGGACCACATGACAGACTACTGGAGAGAGTTCTGATGTGGGTGTCCCCCAGGACAAGGACTTTTTTGTGGGTCAAGGAACCAATCTGAACATGTTGGGTGGCTTCCTTCTTTCCACCTGTCTGTGCTGGCCTTGCGAAGAGTGTCTTTCTCTCGTCTGGTGGGTTGGCCTAGGGGGACGGCCTTGTTCTTCCAAACCTCCTTATCTTCTACCCTAGGCTCCCTGGCACCTGGAGGCCTTCTGCATGTTCTTTGCACAGAACCTGTTCTCACGATGGGCAGGGGTGTCCAGCTAAGGAAAAATGTTGATTCTTGCTTCCTAGACATTATCAAGGGTCCCTTCCTCAGGCCTACCCTACTGACAGATCTAGACTCCTCTGACCCCTTCTCCATGGTTTGCCAGAATTTTCTGAACTCTGCTCCCAGCATGGTTCCAAGCACCTGTTTGTTTTTCTGCTCTTAATCTGTACTGGTACCCACTCCACATTGAGCTGGACCTACCAGGTGTCAGCCTGAGTATCCCTGGCTTGAGTCAGACCTTAGCATGTTCCAAATGAAATCTTTTTGGTCTCCGTCCTTTGCTTCTCCATTTTTATGGGAGTTTGCTTATTTCACTAACTCTTTGGTAACAATAGATTTGTATCAAAAGATCAGATGTTGTTCCAAAAACACCTTATAGCTTAGCCCTATGGTCACATAATGAAGCTATTAATATTTCCCTGGAATTAGATATTCCATCATTAGAAAAAATTTGAACAACAGGACCATGGAGAATTGTTTCAAGGTGAAGGCAGTTCTATTTCGGGTGGTCAGATGTTGATCTTGGGGAGATCTTTTCCCTTTCATCACCCTGGTCTCTTAGATAACAAAGGGTGGGTGTGTGCATTGCCCTGAGAGTCAAAAGCTTTGGGGGAGGAAAATTAATTCTTCCAGATTGCTGAGCTGCTGTGTAGCTGAATTTACACGTTGGAACCGATGGACCTTGCACTTTTCAACACCTTAGCTCCTTCCATTTTTATCCCTTGTCCTCTTTGAAAGGTACTGCATCAGACTAAGTTAGCTTGTTAGTTTCAGAATTTAAACTAAAAATAAACTGGCTTTTTGGTAAATTTTTACTTCCTCTGCAGTGAGTAAAGTAGTTGTAAATTGAAGATCTCAGAGTTAGATGAAGAATTGACCATTACTTGCTCTTTTCTTCCCAAAAAACCCACTAAAACTTCTCTGCCTTTTCCTTTTGAAGGTGAACATCTTATTTTCTCTCCTACCCAGAATAAATACATCACGTTACGTCAGAAGCAGTCTGTTTTTCCTGTGGTGGTGGGTCCTCAGTCTTAGGAGGGATCAGAGGAGCTGTTCAGGTCACCTTTTGTTTAAAATTTTATTTTATTGAAGTGTAGTTGATTTACAATATCGTGCTATTTTCTGCATAGTAGGAGTGATTTCATTATACATATATACACATTCTTTTTCATATTCTTTTCCATTATGGTTTATCACAGGATATTGAATATAGTTCCCTGTGCTGTACGGTTGGACCTTGTTGTTTATCCATCCTATAGATAATAGTTTGCCTCTGCTGACCCCAGCCTCCCAACCCACCCCTCCCCCTTCACCCCTCCCCGCCTTGACAACCACAAGTCTGTTCTCTATGTCTGTGAGTCTGTTTAGTAGATAAGTTCATTTGTGTCATATTTTAGAGTCCACATATGAGTGATATGGTATTTGTCTCTTTCTGACTTGCTTCACTTAGTGTGATAATCTCTAGGTCCATCTGTGTTGCTGCAAGCAGCGTTATTTCATTCTTTTTTATGGCTGAGTAGTATTCCAGTGTATATATGTACCACATCTTCTTTACCCATTCATCTGTTGATGGACATTTAGGTTGTTTCCATGTCTTGCCTATGGTAAAGAGCGCTGCTGTGAACGTAGGGGCATGTATATCTTTTTTGTTTTTGCCGCTGTTGTTTTTGGCTGCACCATGCAGCCTGTGGGATCTCAGTTCCCCGACCAGGGGTCAAACCCCTGCCCCCTGCAGTGGAAGCATGGAGTCTTTTTTCTTTTTTTTTTTTTTTTTGCAGTACGTGGGCCTCTCACTGTTGTGGCCTCTCCCGTTGCGGAGCACAGGCTCCAGACGCGCAGGCTCAGCGGCCATAGCTCACGGCCTAGCTGCTCTGCGGCATGTGGGATCTTCCCGGACCGGGGCATGAACCCGTGTCCCCTGCATCGGCAGGTGGACTCTCAACCACTGCGCCACCAGGGAAGCCCGGAAGCATGGAGTCTTAACCACTGGACCACCAGGGAAATCCTAGGAGCGTATGTATCTTTTTGAATTAGAGTTTTGTCTGCATATATGCCCAGGAGTGGGATTGCTGGATCATATGGCAACTTTATTTTTAGTTTTCTGAGGAACCTCCGTACTGTTTTCCAGTTTACATTCCCACCAACAGGAGGGAGGGTAGGAGGGTTCCCTTTTCTCCACACCCTCTCCAGCATTTGTTATTTGTAGACTTAATGATGGCCATTCTGCAGGTCAGCTTTTTGTTCCAGTTAGACGTTTGCTAATCAGAACACGTGAATCTTCCGCATGCTCTGAGGCCTTTATGAATGGCCCTGGACGTTGCATGTTACACGGCTTCCCTGTATTCCATGCTGTATCTTAGAGGATATGATAAATCCTGGAGGAGCACTGCCGAGCTCTTGTCCTTTTCACTGCTGCTGCTCTCTAGTCCCCCAGTCAGCCTGATCGGTGGATCTAGGCCGTGGTTGTCAAGAGCGCATTTCATTCTTTTCCCTCAGAGGTCTCTCTCTCTCAGAGCATCACGTGAATCTGGGACTGCAGTGTCAATCCAGAGGTTAAGAAACGGAACCAGAGGGTGATCTTATGTAAGGAAGCTTTTCGTGATGCACACCCAGGGTGACATGCAGCTCCGTCCTCAGCAGGCAGATAAATCCTCCCATTCTCTAGTTCCATCCTCAAACATCCCACCCGCGCCTCAGTCAGTGGAAACACATTCTTGCTTTCAAAAGTTGCCGGGAAGTCAGCATCATCGTTCCTAAGTATTCAGCGTCTCTCTGGTGCAGTATCATGGTGTTAACGGGACCTCAGGGGAGGTCTGTGGCAGGTTAGAGCATCCATCCCCTTTACTGGCAGGGTTCTCTCCACACCAGCCAAGAACGTTTTCCTTCCTCTTCTCTTCTCTGCTGGGTGAGTGTAACACAAAACAGAAGTTGGCTGTTCTCCCCTCTCTGCAAGTCCTGTCCCCTAGGACCAAAACCCAGACTCACCCACACTTACATCAGTCTGTCCTAGAATGTCATGGGGTTGAAACAAAATCTGTGACAGACCTGCTGCCATTTTTCTTTTCCTTTTTTGGAATCTGGAAGGGTGGTGGGGAAGTTGTCATCCTCCGAACTGCATGGGAAGGAATGTTGACTTTTCATCAGAAGATCGAAATTGACTCTGACATTTCCAGAGGCGTGACCTTGGGAAGGACCCTTTATTTCTCACAACTTCAGTTTTCTCATCCATAAAATGGGGCTAAAACCATGTAAACTGTTTCAGGTTGTTGTAAGGACCTAATTAGAGAATATGTTTGAAAGCACTTAATAAACTATAAAAAGTGATGCAAGGGTTTATGACTAAATTGATAATTAGAGAGTATGGCTTTAAATGTTAAAGAATATGTAGCTTTTGAAAAGCTGCTTGCTTCTTCCCAGGGCAGTGGCAGAGTGGTGGCAGCAGTGCTGAGGGGGGATGTGTGTTAGAGATGGGAACAGTGATGGCGAAGCTGTCATGTGTGCTGTAATTCATTCAACAGTTCATTGGGTTCTGGCCAGGGAGCACTTCTTTAAAAATTCATCTATTCAGTTATAAACATATAACACATTCAGGTGGGTTCCCAAATCTAAGTATAAAATGATAGTAGAGTTTTTTCCCCCACCTCTGACACCCATCTACCCAGTTAGTTACACCTACCCTCTAAACAAGTAGCCACTGTTAAGTTTCTCAAACATTCAGTGAGTATTTTCACCCAATAAGTAATTCAAATGTGATTTACTGTTGTCTTTGACACCAGCAGTACTTCACTATGCACTATGCGCTTTGCTATGCCCCGCTTTATTCACAAGTAGAGCTTGAAGATCTTTCCATATCAGTGCATGTAAATTGCTCTAGATAGTGTTCCATTGTATGAATGTCTCACAGTATATTTAATCAAGTCCCCTGTTGATGGGTCGTTACGTTGTTTCCAATCCATTGCTATTATTAAAGAGTGCAGACATGTATGACATTATACATACCTCATTTTGCGGGCTTGTTGATTCCAATCTTTAGCAAATACTTATTGAGGCAGCTACTGTGTTAGATACTAGAGTTTCAGTGTTGGGCAAAATACAAAGTCCCTGATCATGGAGTTTATAGTCCTAGTGTTGGTGGTTGACATGATCAAAAGACGACATTAATGACTTCATAATTTTATTTTTAATTAATTTTTATTGGAATATAGTTGATTTACAAGGTTTCTGTTCAGCAAAGTGAATCAATTATACATATACATATATCCACTCTTTTTTAGATTCTTTTCCCATATAGGTCATTACAGAGTATTGAGTAATGTTCTCTGTGCTATACAGTAGGTCCTTAATAGTATAATTTTAAGTGGAAATAAATACTTGAAGGAAGAGAAAGGAAATCGGGAAGTCTGGTGTAAACTTCAGGGTAAAGAAAACGTTTTCTGCTGAATTGATTCTGGGGCTAAAATCTGATGGAAGAGAGGTATCGTAGTTAATATTGGGGTAATGGGATCATGAGAGCAATCCAGAGAAGGAGAAGAATCTGTGCAAAGGCCCTGTGGTAGCAGGGTCCATGGTACCTTTGAGGGAACCAAAGAAAGCCCCTGTAGCTGGAGGAAAGGGAGTAAGAAGGATGAGGCCAGAGCACAAGGTGGGGCCAGACCATGCAGGGATTGATAGATCCTGGTGAGGATTTGGGCTTTGTTCTAACGGTAATGGGAAACCTTTGATGTTTGGAAAGCAAAGGGTGATGGGACCAAATTCACATTTATAGAAAGACAAAGTGACAGGAGTGGGGAACTGGATTGGAGGGGATCCGGGTGATATAGTAATAAGTAGTGGTGGTTAGAAAGCTACCAGATAGATGTTGGTCTAAGACAGAGGCAGGGAGCATGGAGCGATGTAAGCAAATTTGAGAGATATTTAGGAAATTAAATCAGTAGATGTTAATGACAGGTTGAATTTGGGTGGTAAAGGAGGTGGGAGGGTCAAAGATACATCCTGTGTTCCTGGCTGACGGCATGCCAGGACCAACACTGATAAATGGGAATAGGACAGGTTTGGTAGGAAATTTGTGAATCCAGTGTTGGACATCTTGAGTTGAGGTGCCCTTGAGCCGTCCATGTGAGATCTTGACTAGGTGGTTGGATCTATAACTTTGCAGCTTTGAGAAGAGCTCTGAGTAGAACTTACACCTTTGGGTCTGAGCCATAACTAGGTGTCAGCTGAAATGGGAAATGGGTGACATTTCCAAGGGAGAGGGCTTAGTGTAAGAGTAGAAGCCCTAAGGTAGGACCGAGTGGTGTAGAACGCTAACACTGGTGGAGAAGGAGCTGTCAGACAGATACGAGGAAAACTAGGAGAGTCAATGGCACAGAATATCTCTGAAAGGATGAGTGACCGACAGAACCAAAAGCTGTTGAGAAGTCAAGATGAGGACTAAAAAGTAACCAGTCGACTTTGGCAGAGATGAGGACAGTTCCATGGAGTGAGGGAGTAGAGTCTAGGCTGTGGAGGTGGGAGGAGGGAGTGGGACAAGAGGATATGGAGATGGTGGGGGTGGACGACTCCTTCAGGACGTTTGGCTGTGGAGGGTTGAATACAGATGAGGCTGCAGGTACAGGGCGCAGAACAGTTGAGGGAGGGGGTTTTGTTGTATTTAAAGATGGCAGCCATCCTGGTCAAACCATCTTGGTCCCTGTTTTCCTACTTATCAGACGCTGTCTTCCCAAGTAGACTAAACTACTCAAGGGCAGGGATATCTATTTTATACACTGTTGTACACTGTTGTGCATTTTTATGGTGTCTTACACATTTATTGAATCAATTATCTCTCATCCAGAGAGCTCTGAGGCCTTAGGAAGCAGAGGTCTTTTCTCTCTCCCTCTCTATTTCTATTTTCTAAATTAATATTTAAAATCCACATACAGTAAAAAAAAATTTAATATTTATTTTGGCTGTGTTGAGCCTTTGTTGCTGCACGGGCTTTCTCTAGCTGCTGCGAGCGGGAGATACTCTTTGTTGCGGTGTGTGGGCTTCTCATTGCAGTGGCTTCTCTTGTTGCGGAGCACGGGCTCTAGGCGTGCGGACCTCAGTAGTTGCAGCACGTGGGCTCAGTAGTTGTGGCTCTCGGGCTCTAGAGCACAGACTCGGTAGTTGTGGCACACGGGCTTAGTTGCTCCGTGGCATGTGGGATCTTCCCAGACCAGGGATTGAACCCGTGTCCCCTTCATTGGCAGGTGGATTCTTAACCACTGTGCCACCAGGGAAGTCCGCATACAGTAAAATTTGCTTTTTTCATGTATAGTTATGTTTTGGCAAATGGTTGTATAATCACAACTACAGCCACAATATAGAAAAGTTCCATCATTGCCAAAACCCTCCCCTGTGCTGTCACTGTATAGCCAGACCCTTCCCCAACCTCAACTCCTGGGAACCACTGATTGGGAACCTCAGTGTGGACTGTCATCCATAATGACTGTACCAATTTACATCCCCACCAACAGTGTACAAGGGTTCCCTTTTCACCATATCCTCAATAACACATCTTTCAAATTTTGGATAATAGCCATCCTAACATCCCATTATGGTTTCGGTTTGCATTCGGCCATTTGCATGTCTTCTTTGGAGAAATGTCTGTTCGGGTCCTTTGCCCATTTTAAAATCAGGTTTTGTTATTTTGCTATTTACTTGTATGAATTCCTTATATATTTTGGACGAGATAGATGGTTTTCAAATATTTTCCCCCTATCCATATGTTGCCCTTTCATTTTAATTGATTGTTTCCTTTGCTGTACAGAAGCTTTTTATTTTGACACAATTTTTGCTTTTGTTGCCTGTGCTTTGCGGGTCATATCTAGAATATTATTGCCCACACCAATGTCAAGAAGCTTTTTTCCTGTTTTCTAGTAGTTTTATAGTTTTGGGTCTTACATTTAAGTCTTTATTTTGAGTTAATTTTTGTATATGTGTGTGAGATAAGGGTCCAGTTTCATTCGTCTGCATGTGAATCCAGTTTTCCCAACACAATTTATTAAAGAAAGTATTCTTCCCCATTTTGTGTTCTTGGCATCTTTACTGAAGCTCAGTTGACTGTAAATCTGTGGATTTGTTTATGGGCTCTTGATTCTATTCCGTTGGTCTATCTATCTGTTTTTATGCTTGTACCATACTGTTTTGATTACTGTAGCACTGTAATATAATTTGAAATCATGAAGTGTGTTGCCTCCAGCTTTGTTCTTTTCTCAAAATTGCTTTGGCTATTCAGGAGCTTTTGTAGTTCCACACAAATTTTAGAATTGTTTTTTTCCACTTCTGTGAAAAATGCCATTGCAATTTTGATAGTGATTGCTTTGGGTACTATGAACATTTTAACAGTATTCTTCCAATCCATGAACATGGGATATATCTCCATTGATTTTTGTCTTTCTCTCATCAGTGTTTTAAACTTTTCAGTGCATAGGTCTTTCACCTCCTCCATTAAATTTATCCCTAGCTCTTTTGTTCTTTTTGGTGCTATCATAAATGGGATTGTTTTTTTCATTTCCTTTTCAGATAGATTGTTGCTGGTATAAAGAAATACAACTGGTTTTTCTTGATATGTTGATTTTGTATCCTGCAAATATACTGGATTCATTCATTCTAATCTTTTGTGGTGTCTTCAGGGTTTTCTACATATAGAATTGTGACATCTGCAGGCAGAGAATTTTACTACCTTTGTTCTAATTTAGATGCCATTTATGTCTTTTTCTTGCTAGTACTTCCAGTATTATGTTTAATAGAACTGGGAAGAGGGGGAAAAACTTTCAGTTTTACCAGTTGGTTATTATGTTAGCTGTGGGCTTTTCATAAATGGCCTCTATTGTTTTGAGGAAATTTCTTTTATATCTATTTTATTGAGCATCTTTTATCATGAATGGATGTTGAACTTTGTCAAGTGCTTTTTCTTCATATTGAGATGATCACATCATTCAGATCTTTCATTTTGTTAATGTGCTGTATCACATTGATTGATTTGCATATGTTAAACCAACCTTCCATCCCAAGGGTAAATACCATTTATTCATGGTGTATAATCTTTTTGATGTGTTGAATTCAGTGTGCTAGTATTTTATTGAGGATTTTTGTATCTATGTTTATCAGAGACATTTGTCTGTAGTTTTGTCCAGCTTTGATATCCAGTGAGGCTGGTGTCATAAAATGAGTCTGGAAGTAATCCCTCTACATGTATATTTTGGAAGAGTTTAAGAAGAATTGGTATTAACTTCTATTTGAATGTTGATAGAATTCAACTGTGAATCCATTTGGTCCTAGGCTTTTTGCTTTTGGGAGTTTTTTGATTACTATTTGAATCTCCTTATTTGTTATTGGTGTGTTCAGTTTTACTGTTTCCTCTTGATTCAGTCTTGACAGGTTGTATATTTCTCAGAATTTTTCTGTTTCTGCTAGGTTATCCAATTTGTTCACATAATTGTTCATAAATAGTCCCTTATGATCCTTTTTACTCCTGAGGTATCTATTGTAATGTCTCTTTCGTTTCTGTATTTATTTATTTCAGTCTTTTTTCTTCTCAGTTTAAGTACGGGTTTATTGATTTTGTTTCTTTCAAAAACTCAACTTAGTTTTTTTCTGTTATTTTCTAGTCTCTATTTCTGCTCTGATCTTTATTTTTTTCCCTTCCTGCTGCTAACTTTGGGTTTGTTCTTTTATAGTTCATTGAGGTGTGTAAAGTTTGGTTGTTTACTAGAGATCTTCTTTTATAATGTAGTCATTTATCACTGTAAACTTTTCTCTTAGTACTGCTTTTACTGTGTCCCATAAGTTTTGGTAGGTTGTGTTTTCATTTTCATTTGTTTCAACGTTTTTAAAAATTCCCTTTTAATTTCCTCCTTAACCCATTGGTTATTCAGGAGTGTGTTGTTTAATTTCTGTGTATTTGTGAATTTTCCTCTTTTCCTTCTATTAGTGATTATTCCATTGTGTTCAGAAAAAAATGCTTGGTATAATTTCATTCCTTTTAAACTTGTTAAGACTTGTTTTGTAACCTAACATGTGATATATCCTGGAGAATAACTGTGTGTGCTTGAGAAGAATGTATACTCTTCTGCTGTTGGGTAAAAAGTTTTCTATATGTCAGGTTCATTTGGTCTATACTGTCGTTCAAGTCTACTCTTTTATTTTAAATTTATTTATTTATTTATTTATTTGGCTGTGCCAGTTGTGGCACGCAGATCTTCGTTGCAGCGTGCAGGATCTTTAGTTGCGGTGTGTGGGATCTTTTAGTTGCGGCATGTGGTATCTTTTAGTTGCGGCATATGGGCTCTTAGTTGCGGCCCATGAGATCTAGTTCCCTGACCAGGGATCGAATCCAGGCCCTCTGCATTGGGAGCCTGGAGCCTTAACCACTGGACCACCAGGGAAATCACCTGTTTAAGTCCACTCTTAATTGATTTTCCATCTAAGTGTTATCTCCATTATGAAAGTGGGATACTGAAGTCTGCTACTATTACTGTAATGCTATGAATTTCTCCTTCAGATCTGTCAATATTTGTTGTATATACTTAGGTGCTCTGATATTGGGTGCATATATATTTATAATTATTATATCTTTCTATTGAACTGACCCCTTTATGATTATGTAATGACCTTCTTTATCTCTGGAGACAGTTTTTAAAACCTACTTTGTCTGATATTAGGATAGTCACTCCTGCTTTCTTTTGGTTACCATTCACATGGAATATCCTTTTCCATTCCTTCACTTTCAGTCTCTGTGTCTTTGAATCTAAAGTGAGTTTCTTATAGATATCATACAACTGTATCTTAATTTTTTTGTATCTCTCCAGCTACTCTGTATCTTTTTATTGGGGAGGTTAGTCCATTTATGTTTAAAGTGATTATTGATGCAGAAGGATTTACTGTTGTCATTTTGTAACTGGTTTTTGTTTGTCTTATAATTCCGTTGTCCTTGTTCTTCTCTCTTGCTATCTTCAACACTTTGTGCTATGGGGTTTTTTTTTTTTATTGATAGGTTTTGAGTTCTTTGTCTTTTTTTCTTTTGTGTAACTTCTGTAGGTGTTTTCTTTGTGGTTACCAAGGGGCTTACATAATATACTGTATAGTTATAACATTCTGTTTTAGGCTGACAACTACTTAACTTCACTTGCGAACAAGAAGTCTTGTCTTTTACCTCTCCTCCTCACTGCATTATATGTTCCTGATGTCACAGTTTACTTTGAGTTTCACATATTCATTAACGCTTAGTTGTTTCTAATGCTTTTGTCTTTTATAGTCTAGAGTAATACAATATGGTCTTCGTTTATATATTTACCAACTAGTTTCATGCTTTCTTATGCTCTCATATTTCTGATCAGTGTCTTTTATTTCAACTTGAACTACCTTTAGCATTTCTTGTAAGGCAGGTGATAGACTTTCTTAGGCTTTGTTTGTCTGAGGAAGTCTTTATCTCCCCTTTGTTTTTGAAGGACAAGTTTGACAGAATTGTGTTCTTGGTTGGCAGTTCTTTTCCTTTTCCTTTTTTTTTTTTTGACTGTATTGGGTCTTAGTTGTGGCACACAGGATCTTCATTGAGGCATGCGGGATCTTTCCTTGTGGTGCGCGGGCTTCTCTCTAGTTGAGGCATGCAGGGTTTTTTTCCCTCTCTAGTTGTGGCATGCAGGGTTTTTTTCCCTCTCTAGTTGTGGCATGCGGGCTTAGTTACCCCACAGCATGTGGGATCTTAGTTCCCCGACCAGGGATCAAAACCGTGTCCCCTGCATTGGAAAGTGAATTCTTTACCACTGGACCATCAGGGAAGTCCCTTCTTTCAGTATTTTAAATACATCATTCCACTCCTTTTGACTGGCAAGATTTCTGTGAAAAATCCTCCGATAGTCTTATTGGAGGGGGTGCAGAGTTCCCGTCTACGTAACAAGTTGCTTTTCTCTTGCTCCTTTCAAAATTCATTCCTTGTCTTTAACTTTTGACAATTTGAATGTAGTGTCTTGGTGTGGGTCTCTTTAGATTCATCTTATTGGTGTTCTCTAGGCATCCTGGATCAGGATGTCTATTTCTTTCCCCAGATTTAGGAAGTCTTCAGCCATTATTTCTTTCAACAAGCTTTTTGCCCCTTTCTCTCTCTTCTCTGTGTGAGTCCCCCATAATGTGTACATTGGTCCACTTGATGGTTCCCCATAAGTCTCTTAAGGTATCTTCACTCTTTTTCACCTTTTTTTTTTTGCTCCTCTGCTTACATGATTTCCACTGATCTGTCTTTAAGGGTGTTGGTGCTTTCTTTCGTTTTATCTGGTATGCTGTTGAACTTCTCTGTTGAATTTTTCAGTTCAGTTATTGTATTCTTCAGCTCTATGATTCTTCTCTGGTACACTTTTTATACTTATGTTTTGAGCATACAGATCCTGCCCATATTTTGCTAGATTTATACTTCATTATTTATTTGTATTCTACAATCAGTGATACTGCTTTTAATGTTATTTCTAATTATTGATTGCTTGTCTGTGGAAATACATTTTTTTTAATATTTACTTTGTAACCCACAATCTTGCTAAACTCACTTATTAGTTCTAAGAGCTTTTGTAGATTCCATGGCTTTTTTTTTTTTTTTTTTGGCGGTACACGGGCCTCTCACTGTTGTGGCCTCTCCCATTGCGGAGCACAGGCTCCGGACGCACAGGCTTAGCAGCCATGGCTCACAGGCCCAGCCGCTCCGCGGCATGTGGGATCTTCCCGGACTGGGGCACGAACCCGTGTCCCCTGCATCGGCAGGTGGACTCTCAACCACTGCGCCACCAGGGAAGCCCTCCATGGCATTTTGTATGTAAGTTATTATGTCTTCAATGAAGAGAGAGAGTTTTATTTCTCCCTTTCAAGTCTGTATGCCTTTTTTTTCTTATTGCATTGGCTAGGACTTCCTGTATGAGGTTGCATAGGAGTGATGAGAGTGGACAGCCTGTTTTAAGTATGCTGTTCTTAGTTTTTGGTGTTCATGCCTTTTACCAGGTTAAGGACGTTTTCTTCTATTCCTAGCTTGGTAAGAATTTTAACCATGAATTGAAGTTGAATTTTGTGAGATGCTGTTTCTGCATCTGAGATGATCATGACATCTTTCTTCTTCAGTTTGTGACAAAGTGAACTACATTGATTGTCAAATGATGAACCACCCTTGATTCTCAGGATAAATCCCATTTTTAATATATTGATGGACTTAATCTAATATTTTGTTGAGAATTTTTTACATTTTTGTTCATGAGGAATATTGGTCTGTAGTTTTCTTAAAATAATCAAAAAGTGGGCATCAGGATAATATTGGCCTCACAAAATGAGTTGGGAAGTGTTCTTTCCTCTCCTTTTTTTTTTAAGATGAGATTGTGTAGAATTGGTATTTTTTTCTACTGAATGTTTGTGTATTAGTCTTCTGTGGAAAACAAAATACCACATAATGGGTGGCTTAAACAAGAGAAATTTATTCTCTGTCAGTTCTGGAGGCCAGCAGTCCAAGATCAGGGTGCTGGCAGGGTTGGGTTCCTCTGGGTCCCCGTGTGCGGCTTGCACAAGGCCACCCTCTTGCTGCCTCTTCACAGGGTCATCCCTCTGTGCGTGAGCATCTTTAGTGTCCCTCCCTTTGTCCTCATCTCCCCTTCTTATAAGGACACCAGTCTGGTTGGATTAGGGCCCACCCTGACAGCCTCATTTTAACTTAATGACTGATTTAGAGGCCCTATCTCCATATACAGTCACATTCTGAGGTACTGGGGGTTAGGGATTCAACATACAAATTTTGGAGGAACACAATTCAGTCCATAACAGTTTGGTAAAAGTTTATCAGTGAATAATCTGGGCCTGGAGTCTTCTTTTGTTGGAAGTTTCTAAACTACTCACTCAGTTTCTTTAATAGATAGGACTACTTAGGTTGTTTGTTTTTCTTATGCCACGTGGCAGTGCAGACCTAAGACTAGGGTTGGCCGCAGTGCAAGTCTGGGTGAGGAAAAAAAAAAAAGAAGAAAACCAGGGACTTCCTCCATACACTCTAGTACACTGGGGCTCCTTTTCTGGGTCTTCTGGATAGAAACAGATTTCTCCTAGAGTTTTTGCTGCATAGGTCAACGACTCAGCCCCCTTTGATTCAGGTCCCATTGCCTCTAGTTGTTTTCAGGGTATTCGTGTATTATGTGCAGAGATTTTAACATAATTGGTAGGAATCATAGGCTGTGTTCAGTTTACTTCATCTTGACTGGCACTGGAAGCTGATGTTTCTGTTTGGCCCCATTAAGAACATCTGGTCAATCTTGCATAGGACATACTGCAGGGAGGGAAATAACAGTATTTATTTTCTGATGATCAAAAGCAAATAGGAATGGGAAAGAGGATCTGCAGTTTTTACAGTGAAGTTTGAAACCAAATGGGTCAAGAAAATCATAATTCAGTTCATCGGTATCTTCCATGAAGCCCTAGAAGTATTTGATTTAAAATGTCCCTGGGGCTTCCCTGGTGGCACAGTGGTTGAGAGTCCGCCTGCCGATGCAGGGGACACGGGTTCGTGCCCCGGTCCGGGAAGATCCCACATGCCGCGGAGCGGCTGGGCCCGTGAGCCATAGCCGCTGAGCCTGCGCGTCTGGAGCCTGTGCTCCGCAACGGGAGAGGCCGCAACAGTGAGAGGCCCGCGTACCACAAAAAACAAAATGTCCCTGGAACTTTGTTTTGCCTAGACAGTCTAGTTAACCAGATAATTTGTTCAAGAATGAAGACATCCCTTAGGGATGGAGGAGTATGCCATCAGTTTAACAAGTATGTGTCCACTTGTTAAATGTAAGTTAAATACTTCTTCTGTATTTATTCTTCTTTGATACCACATCAAAACCCAAAAAGTAATAGTTTCTTAAAAGTTAGTTGCAGTACAGAATCTAAAACCTTACAAATGAACTTTTTGAATTCCTACATGAGAATCCAGTAGTCTTTCTTGCACTTTGAATGGATTTTTTTAGTTCATGTGTGATTTTGTAACATGATGAATTGACCATGTGAAAAATATTAGTTCAGAGTTATACAGATCTTGAAAATGTTGAGATTTTTAATTATACAATATTTTAAAAAGTCCTTTTCATCAGTATCACCACTGATCTCATCAGGAAAGTCTCAAAGTAATGGAAAAACGTCAAGCACAAAGTTTTCTAAAATTCTGATTTTTGCCTGAAAGCTCAAATTTTATCCCTGGCAACAAATACTGCTTGTTTTCCTTGAAGTGACAGACTTACTTTATTCATTTTCAAGAAAATGTCTATCAAACATTCAAATCTATAGTTTGTCATTCATTCTTTCAAGGAAAAATAGTCTTTCACAAGGAAAGCTACTAGTTCAGCTCAGAACGCAATCACCTAAGTGCTTTTCCTTGAGACAACCACTGTACTTTGATAAGCGGCAGAAGTGCTTTGTGTCAGCTTCTGATTTCTTCACACAGAGTATTGAAAACGTGTCCTCAAGGGTCAGGATTTAATTAATGATTTTTCACTGATTCATCAAGGACATTCTTAAATTAAACTGCCTTCTTCTTTTCTGCCCACACAAGACACTGAAAATAGGTCATTCATTTGGCCAGACAGAGCCAGAACTATGAAGTAGGTAGGGTTAGGGTGGTGGTCTTTTTCATTTATTCAGACCTTCATAGTACACATATTTATTGAATACCTGCTATATGTTAGGCACTGAGAATACAAAAGAAAACAAGCTTCTGCCCTCCTGGAGCTTATACTGTAGTGGGATGAGGGAGAGATAGTCAATACATCAGTCAATACATCAGCCCATTAAAAATGGCAGGTAGGGCTTCCCTGGTGGCGCAGTGGTTGAGAGTCCGCCTGCCGATGCAGGGGACACGGGTTCGTGCCCCGGTCCGGGAAGATCCCACATGCCGCGGAGCGGCTGGGCCCGTGAGCCATGGCCACTGGGCCTGCGCGTCTGGAGCCTGTGCTCCGCAACGGGAGAGGCCACAACAGTGAGAGGCCCGCGTACCGCAAAAAAAAAAAAAGCAGATAATGACGTGTTTGGCCAAAAATTGAAAGAGGGTGGTAATTGACAAAGAGGAACTAGTAACTCCTTTAGGTTGAGGAGGTAACACCTACACTGAAGTCTGAATGACAAGTTCCAGCTGCACGAAGATCAGGCCGCAAAGCGCTCCAGGGAGAAGAAAAAGCCGGTGCCATTGTGCAGGACAGACCCCGCTTGGCATGCTTGGGGGGTGGAAAGGTGTGAAGGGGAGCGATATTGGTGGGGAACAACAGAATGAGATGAGTTTGGAGAGGCGAGCAGGAGCTGGACCATCTCTAGCTTTCTAAGCAAGGGTAGGAAGTTTAGATCTTTGTGCTTCGGGGAGCTGCTGAGGGGAGTGATGTGGCCTGAGTGACGGAGTCTGGGCCTAGGGATCGGCAGGTGCTGGACAGGAAGGGCTAAGTTCAGGGGACACCTGGAAGTGGGGCTTTTCCTGTGTTCCTCCAGTGTTCCCTGATCACAGTCTACTCTTCTATCCCCACTTTTTAGGGCTTTTCCTCTTTTTCCTCTTCCTAAAGAGCCTCGGCCACCCCCAAGGTGTTGGCCTAGTACCGTATTCTGTGCTGCACAGTTTACACTTTGTTTTGGGAATATTTGCATCTTCATTTACTAATAATTTGATTCTTTACAGAGTTTTAAAGTGGCAATTTGCCTCTCCATAGGGTTTTAGGATGAGCCTTGGGTTCTAACATTGATTCAGTACCAATTGTGACTTTGCATATCACTTAACCACTCTGAACTAAGGTTCCTTACCTGTAACATGGGTCAGATTATTACCTCCTTTGCTTTATTCATAGCACTGTAATAAAAAACAACTGAAACGACATATTTAAAAGTACACAGTTGTGATTACGTGTGAGACGTTGTGTCTTGGCTTTCATACCCCGTGTGTACCCATTCTCCATCACGTAGCTCACAAGAGGGAGAATAAAAGATCTCGAGGCAGGCAGGCCTTTATTCCATCATTAGAGATTTTTGATACTCCCTACATTCTCAGCATTGTGTCATGTATTATGGAGGATGTGGTACAGGAAGACGACCTGGTGTCTGAACTCAAGCATCTAGTTAGAGAGATACAGTTAACCCATGTGGAAAGATGGATACTGCTGCTGGGCCTTATGACCCAGTGGGAAGGATTTGGATAAGTGGCGAGAAGATGGAGTGAAACAGGGGAGAGCATGAAGGGAAGCCCAGAGATGAGGATGTGTTAGGACAGCAGAGCTGCATTCGGGGGATTGGAGGGCAAGTGAGGACACTTGTTAGCAGGTCCACGCTGGGAGTTCTTGATTTGTTATCAAGTATTTGCAGTTAATCTAAAAGGAGTATTCCCTCCAACATGTTGTAGAGATGATGGCTTGTGGCTGTACCGTGCAGTCTGTCATTTCCTCTTGACTTCTGCCTTCAACTCTGAGCTCTATTGAAATACTTCCATTACTTTTAAACATTGGCTAATGCTCTGACTGTATAGTTAAAAAAAAAAAAAAGAAAAAGCTCACGGACTTCTTATTTTGGACTAAATATAGATTCACAGGCAGCTGCAAAGAAATGGAGAGAAGTCTTTGGTACCCCTTGTCCATTCTCCCCAGCTGAACATCTTGTGTAACTAGTGCAACAGCCAAACTCAGTAATGACATTGGAAAATGCACAGAGCAGATTCAGATGCTACCAGTTATACATGCACTTGTTTGTGTGTGTAGCTTCCTGTCACGGCCAACAGAGTCAAGATACAGAACCGTCCCATCACCCCAGGCTCCCTCGTGCTACTCCTCACAGCTACACGTTCTCCACTGCCCATTCCCAAACCCTGGTGGCCACTCATCCGTTCTCTGTCTCCAGAATTTTATTTCAGGTGTTACATGAGTAGAACCATATAGTTTATGGAACTTTCTGAGATTATCTTTCTTCACTCAGTATAATGTCCCTGAGGTTAATCCAAGTTGTTGTATTTCTTTTTATTTACTGAGTAATAGTCCATGTTATGGATGGACCATTGTTTGGTTAACCATACACCCCTCAAGGACATTGGGGAGTTCCCAGTTATGAGCTATAATGAAAAAAAGCTACTCTGAACATTCATGCATAGGATTTTGTGTGGACAGAAGTTTTTATTTCTCTACAGTAAATGCCCAAGAGTGTTGTATGCTGGGTCATCTGATAAACCCATTTGTCATTTTAAAAGAAACTCACAAAATATTTTCCGAAGTGGCTGAATCATTTACAATCCCACCAATAATGTATGAGCGATCTGATTTTTTACATCGTTGCCAGCATTTGCTATTATCATATTTTTGTTTTAGTCATTCTGATACGTATGTTCTCACTGTTTTTAAATTTTTTTGAGATACAATTCACATACCATAAAACTCACCCTTTTAAAGTATATCATTTGATGGGTTTTAGTATATTCTCAGATATATGCAACCATCATCATTGTCTGTATTTCCAAAGCATTTTCATCCCTCCAAAAAGAACCCAGTACCCATTACCAGTCACTCCCAATTCAGCCCTCTTCCCAGCCCCCAGCAACCACTATCCTCTGTCTCTATAGATTTGCCTATTACAGACACTTCTTATAAATGAAACCTTATACTGTATGGCCCTTTGTGAACGGCTTCTTTCACTTAGCATAATGTTTCCAGGGTTCATCCACGTTGTAATATGAATCTGTACTTCCTTTGTATAGCTGAGTAATATTCTATTGTATGAATACACCACATTTTCTTTCCATCAGTTGATGGACATTTGGGTTGTTTCCACTTTTGCCTGTTATGAATAATGTTTCTAACAACATTTATGTACAAGTTCTTGTGCATCTGTTGTTTCCATTTCTTTTGGGTATTTTCCTAGGAGTTGAATTGCTGGGTCATAGGGTACTTATATGTTTAGCCTTTGGAGGAACTGCCAAACTGTTTTCCGAAGCAGCTGCACCGTTTTCCATTCCCACCAGCAGTGTGTGAGGGTTCCAGTTTCTCTACATCTTTGTCAACACTTGTTATTATCTGTCTGATTGATTCTAGCCATCCTACTGGAAGTGAAGTGGTCTTTCGTTGTAATTTTGTTTTTTCATTTCCCTGATGACTGATGATTTGAGCACCTTCTCATGTGCTTACTGGCATTTGTGTAGCTTCTTTGGAGAAATGGCCATTCGTCTTTTGCCCAGTTTTGAATTGGGTTGTCTTTTTATTGTTGCATTGTAACAGTTGCTTACCTATTTTAGATACTAGACCTTTATCAGATATATGATTTGCCAGTATTTTCTCCCATTCTGTGGACTTTTTCACTGTGGTTTCAATCTGTGTTTCCCTCATGACTACTCACGTTGGTTACCTTTTCATCTGCATGCTTTACCATCTGTATGGCCTCTTTGATGAAACGTCTGTTCATATCTTTTGCCCACGTTGGTCATTTCTTCTTACTAGAGCTGTGGCTGTAGACATTTTCCTTTAGAGTAAATATGTCTTCAGACTCATCTCTGCGGCAGCACTAAGATGGATCAGAGACACAACTGTTAAGCTACGCATCGCTATAGATTTTTAAAATTGTGATTAAAAAAACGTAACATGGAATCTACCCTCAACAATTAGGTATACAGTATAAATGTTAACTGTATGCGTGTCGTTGTACAGCAGATTTCTAAGACTTTTCCATTTTGCACAAACTGAAACTCTAGACCCACTGAATAGTAACTCCCCATTCCCCCCACCTCCCCCCAACCACCAGTCTGCCTTTTGCCTCTGAGTTTGACTACATTAGGTGCCTTAAACCAGTGGAATCATGCGCCATTTGTCACTCTGAATGCTTTGCTTCACTTCACACAGTGTCCTCCAGGTTCATCCATGCTGTAGCCGGTGACCGTGCTATAGATTTGGATCCATGCGAGGCCAGTTCTCATTTTTAACTCACTAATAATCACGTTATCTCACCATGACTCAGTTTCTCCCTCACGGAAAACTTGGCCGTAACTAAACTCAGAGCTTTGTGAATAATCCCTACTCTCGTCCTGTGGACCGCCTCACAGATGGCAGTTACGTGCGCCTTTGCCAAAGAATCAGAAGTCAGCAGGAGAAAGTTCTCATCCTGGTTTGTTGAAGAGGCTTCACTGAGTGGCCTCATTTCTTCATTAATTTTTCATTTATTGCATAAGGAAGCTCACCCTTTAATCCCCAATCCATTCCAGAGTACCTCAGCACATATATCCTGAAATGCAGAGGGGAGGGCCAACAAGGGGTCTGGTTCTCAGTAAAGGGTCTTCTATGCCCGCAAACGGAGGATGCTCAAGCTGGCCTCCATCTGGCCCCTTGAGGCACCCGGTTCTCGGGGAGTTGCTATAGAAATGTGCTCCAGTACTCGGAGGAAAGGAAATGAAGCATTCCGAGAGTCTCACAGGCTAGGCAATGGACGTTCTGATGTCTGTTCCCCAAGTCTCCTGCAGTTGCTTTCTTTGTTGAGTTCTTCATGTTTCACTGTTCCCATGTGGACACAGAGGCTGAATGTGTTGACTGTCCTTGTAGAGGCTTTACAGAGCAGCATGAGAGATGTATAAGATCTCTGGCCATCAAGCTGTGGATTGAAATGAGAAAGGATGATCGTTTATTGCCATTATCTTGGAAGCTAAAAATCTGCCACCATCTGAGCTCTCCTGTACACATCTTAGCTCATGCAACCTTCTCTTGGGAAGGGAAAACGTATCTTTGTCTTTATGCTTTTTTTCTTCCCCAAACCCCCTCCACCCTGTAGGTCCTTTGCTTCTGCATCATCCCATCCCGGGAGGTGATCAGCAGCTTCAACTCTCCCCCGTCTCAGCACACGCTGTGGTTTTGCGCACAGGCGCGGGCCCCTGGGGATGGATCTCGGTGGTCAGAACAAACACCACCTGTGAATTTTGAGCCAGAGGAGATTCCTCCGGTCTCCTCCATACTGCCAGACCCTCAGGGATGCTGTCAGGCTTCAGTTCCCATGGCTGGTTGAAATCAGCTGTGACTTCCTGCAAGAGCCACACTTCCCCTGGGGGCCTAGGCAAACCCGGATGCTGCCAGCATGTTCTGGGGTCGGCGTCCCTGGAGCACACTCAAGGCCAGTCCATTCACTCTGCACAGATGCAGAGAGAAGAATGTCGGTGCTAGAAGGGAGCCGAAAAGTCTTCTAGTCAATCCCTTAATGCACCATCACGGAAGAATTCTATAGGAAAACAAAGACCTGCCCCAGAGCTACAGCTCTTAGCAGGTGGCCAAGTGATGCTGGTTTTTTTTGTTTGTTTGTTTTTTCCGGTACGCGGGCCTCTCACTGTTGTGGCCTCTCCCGTTGCGGAGCACAGGCTCCAGACGCGCAGGCTCAGCGGCCATGGTGCACGGGCCCAGCCGTGGAGGTGTGGGATCTTCCCGACTGGGGCACGAACCCGCGTCCCCTGCATCGGCAGGCGGACTCCCAACCACTGCGCCACCAGGGAAGCCCCGTGATGCTGTTTTGACTTTAAATACAATAATCATAATTTCAATGATAAAACTATTAAAATATTAGTAGAAGCTAGCATAGGGTTCCAAAAGTGTGAAGCCTCTGTCGCAGCTTTAAAGCAAAATAGTCATAATACAGATCAAAGGAAGTAAACCAATGCATGTGTGCATACGTACATACAGTACATTCATACATACCTAAAAAGGAAGGACATTCTTGCACAGTGTCAGATGGTAACGCTGTAGGTGCTTTCTAAATTATTTCTGTTTATTTATTTGCCCTGAGAAGAGGGTCATTTTTCAATCTCCTTATTCTGTGGCCAGAGAGAAGGGTTGATTTCTCAGTGTTCTGGGAAGTGGTTGTAGTTGTGTCTGGAGACCAGGGTTAGTCTCTGTGCTGTTTGTCTTTTTGTTTCCATCTCTAGGTTCTCCCTGCAGACCCGGGTTGGCCACCTGCCCGGTGCCCTCGGTTCCCACCTTTCTCTTTCTCAGAGTCCCATTCTCTAGGCCCCAGAGATTTCTTCTGCCCCACCTGTCCTTTGCTGACCTGTGTTGTATAGCCCCGAGGCTCTGCTAGACAGGTGAAGCTGATCCCGTACACTAATTCCAGGTGAAGTGGTAAAGGAGATTAGTGGCATTATTTATTGCCTTTCCATAAACATTTACATTTTAAAGCGTTAGATCCTTTAATTCTAAAAAAAAAAAGAAAAAAGAGTAGGAGGGGAGAGGGCAGGGACATGATAGGGGAAGGGGATTAAGAGGTATAAATTACTAGGTATAAAATAAGATACAGGGACTTCCCTGGCAGTCCAGTAAAAGACTTTGCCTTCCAATGCAGGGGGTGCGGGTTTGATCCCTGGTCAGGGAGCTAAGATCCCACGTGCCCTGCGGCCAAAAAACCAAAACAGAAGCAATATTGTAACAAATTCAATAACGAGTTTAAAAATGGTCCACTTAAAAGAAATCTTAAAAAAAATAAGATACAAGGATGTAATATACAGCACAGGGAATATAGCCAATATTTTATAACTTTAAATGGAATATAATCTATAAAAATATTGAATCACTATACTGTAAACCTGAAACTAATATAGTATTGGAAGTCAACTACAACTGAAAAACAGTGAGTGGAACAGGCCACTCAAGCAACAGTGGGAACGCAGCTTTTCTTTTCTGGGCAATGCATTGGGTCACTCAAACCACATAGTTGATACCATCCAGACACCATCCATGCACAAGCCCAGGCCCAAGTTTGTTCCTCTGTCCAGTTCTTCCTAAGGAAGATTAAACCTGCTTTATTCCAGATGTGTCTTTTATGAGTATTTATCTGTCTGTAATCTGGTCCTAAGGTACTAACGAAAAGGGATCCTCTCCTTTGAATCCAATGTGTTCCTTAGGATTAGGTTCAGGCCAAGGATCAGAAAACCCAAGAGGCTTAGGTAGAAGTTTGTTTCTCACTCTTGTGAAAGTCAGGTAGGCAGGCCAGGCTTGAATGGAATGCCCTGGGGTCTGGCCCTTCCATCTGGTTACTCCACTGTGCATGGTCTCCATGACTAACTCGACTCATGGCCTAAGATGTCCACTCCAGCTCCAGCCATCACATCTGCATTCTTGCCAGTAGGAAGGAAAAAATGTTAAGAGAAGGACATGCCTTTTCCCTTCATGAAGCACTTCCCAGAAGTTGTACATTATACTATTCTACCTACCACTTCTACCCACGTCCCGTGGTCAGAACTTGCTCACATGGCTGCACTTGGCTCAAGGCAGCCGGGATACGTGGGTTCTCACCTGGGCAGTTACAGTCAGTTACAGCCAGTTCTCACAGGACTCTGTTACCGAGGAAAAGAGAGAACCAATATAGAGGGGCCACTGGCAGTGGTGTTTGGCTCTTCTGCTATTTAAATAACCAAATGAGTCTTCCCTCCCAGGGACCCTGAAAATCAAATGTGACGTTGCAATCCATTCACAGCCCCACTGCTTCCCAGGTGTCCTCATAATGTCACAAGAGATAAATGAACTGGCCTAAGGACAAGGACTTGAGCTCTGACCAGACTTGTTGGTCTTCAGTTGGTCACCAGGTGTTTATTTGGTGCTCCCAGACTTAGGGTATATAAGGGCAAACACTGTCTGATAATGACCTTCATTCACATCATGAAGATTAAAGAGAGAGACCAGCTGCTCTAGGAAGAGTCCTGCAAGTACAGAGAGAGAGGGAAGGGGTCTGAGGTGAAGGTGGCCCCTCCCCTCATCATGTATGTGTGCTGCCTTCCTTCAGCACATCTGATTCTCATCCCCGCCATCCCTTTGACGAGGGAACCACCCTGACCCTAAGGTGACTTCTGCAGACATCTAAGCTCATTCATAACATGGATCTTATTAGCGTAACTCTCCAGGGATCATATGATTCTGAAGTCCTTGCAGACCATTTCATTGCAGTCTTCTGTGAACCAGTAACATATTTGAAATGTAGCAGTTTTCCAAACTGTAAAATCTTATTCCCAGGAGAAACAGTGTACTGGGGCTTGGCTTAGGGGGGAAAAACTCAGTCACTCTTTTTCCGGATGCCTTGTTTCTCTCTGTGGGTGTTGCTTCTGTAACTGAGATAGTCTGGTGTATTTATGCAATTTTCTTTTCTCTGTAAAACACATCTGCCAGCAGGGTCCTGTGATTTGCCAAAAAAATCAGCCTGTTTTTAGTTAAGTCTGCTGTTGTTGACACAGAAGTAAAACTGGAGATAGGGAAGGTCCTGGAATGGGCACTTAACCCATCCGAGCCAGGTCTATCGTCTCTAAATTTAAAGGCCTCCAATCTTACTTTGATGAACTGTGCTGGTACATAACAGTCTTTATTTTCAGGAAGTGGGGAGTTAGCCAGTTAAGATTTTTACTAAGTCACTGGCTATAAAGGTATTGATTTTGGTCACTCTAGATTGCTCAGGCTTTGATTTCATCATTCTTTTAGGTAATTATCATGATTTGGTTGGAATCTCTGGTGTGTCTCTGTATGGCCCCGCGTGAGAGAGCTGACCTTCCCAGAGTGTCTAATTTATTCTTTTTATTTTATTTATTTTTTAAAATTTGTATTGGAGTATAGTTGATTTGTAACGTTGGGTTAGTTTCTGCTGTACAGCAAAGTGAGTCAGTTATATGTATATACATATATCCACTCTTTTTTAGATTCTTTTCCCATATGGGTCATTACAGAGTATTGAGTAGAGTTCCCTGTGCTATACAGTAGGTCCTTATTAGTTATCTACCTTATATATAGCAGTGTGTATATGTCAATCCCAATCTCCCAATCTAATTTATTCTTAGAGACCAGCTGATATCTGGACAGAATCAATCCATTTCTACTGTTTATCACATACTAGTAATCTGCATTATAAAATATAAAGCTTCCTTCTCCGGCAGCTTAAAAGCTACAGTTGGATGGGTTGGATGGAAGTTGAGCGCTCGAGTAGGAATTTAGCTTACTCCAAAGAAGGGCAGCTTTTCTGTTGGAATGGGGAGATCAGAAGATGCAGATATGTTTAAGGAATGAGGAAGAAAGTTGAGGAGACTATTCTGCCCCCCCGTTTCTCTCATACACACACACACACACACACACACACACACACACACACACACACACATGGAATATTTCTCTATAAAGCGGGAAGCAAAGTCATCTGCCAGGAGTGAAGAAAGAGGCGGTAGGAGAAGGGTTTGTGCAGAGTGCTGAAGGCTGGCATCACAGCTGTGAGCGACAGGAAAGGGTTGACTTGAGACCCATAAAGGAAGGGCTGGGCAGGGTTGAAGTTGGAGATGCTGAGTTTGTAGTGGAAGCAGTCAGCATCTGGGAGTAGAAGGAGAGAAGACAGATCTTTGGTTAGATCTGAAGCTGCTGTATTGTTGGGGTTTTTATTAAAAGGACAAGAAGGCAGAGGGGTTGAGGGTATGAGCACATAGTTGAAGTTACGGATCATTGATTCATTCATCCATTAAGCAAATATTTATGAAGCAGCCATGGGAGACAGGGTGGCTGGCTAGGGAAGGAGGTGAAGTGAGGGGTAAGCGGAGAGGTGAGGAGGTAAGAAGCCTCAGGAAGTCAAGGACCAACAGAGGAAGTGAGGGCATGGGCAATCTGGAAGGATGGCAGTGGAAGCCGGTGTGTAAATAGCTCAGCATGTGTGCCAAGCGTTCTTTTAGAGTTTTGGGGTGAATTAACTCATTTAACTCTCACAGTAACTATATGAGAAAGGACTATTCTTATTTTACAAGTATGGGAAGGTTAAGTAACTTGTCCAAAGTCTCCCCACTATTACAGAGCTGGAATTTGAACCCAGATAGTCTGGCATCAGAAGGCCCAGCCTTTCACACACTGTACTTACACCGCCTCTAGGAAGGCGTGGTCAGAATGGGTGCAGAATGTTAAAGGTGGAGTGGTTCCACGTGATCACCCCATACTGAAGACATCCATAGGAGAAAGGGGCTAAAGCCCGGTATAGACAACATCCCTGAAGGCAAGATCGTAGGTGCATTATCCGTGTGATTCCTGTGGGGAGAGAAGAATGGGCTAAAAGCATTCATGGGTGTAGGCTGGTGGTTAGAAGGCCAGTGGATGACAAATGAAGAAGTGGAGATGGTCATACAATCAGATGGCCTGAGTCTGAAAGAAGGCTCCAGGGTTATTATATGTGAGTAGAGGAGGAATAGTTTGGAAATGCCATTGTCGGGGAAAGAAAAAGCGAATCCCTTCTCCCAACCCTGCAGCCTGAGGGACTGGGAAGCTGTGTTCTTAGGGACGAGCCAGGCTTCAGCGAAGCAGGCAGATGGAAGGAGGATTCTCCCTGTGAGACGAAGGTGCTTGACGATTGATTTTCTATACTGCAGAGTTCCAGGGATTTGGGATGGAGGAGGGTATGGGGAACCTGGATCAAAGCAAAAGAACACAGAGAAAATTAGAGTGAGAGCAGGGCCAAGGATGGGAGACGGAAGGGGCCAACATTTGGGGTGATGACAGACCTGGGCGGATTGTTTGCCTTCAAGGGTCCAGGTAGGGCCCTGGTGTGAAGTTGCATGGGCCTCCATGCAGGCCAAGGCCCAGGTCATGATCGTCGTCCAAAGGGCTCGGGTTGGCCTTCCATCTGAGCCAGGCCAGTGAACGTGCTTTCCACAGACCACCAGCTTTCCTTTAGTCATGGCAACAAGCTGTGAATGGGCTTATTCTGAGGGACACTCTATCCCTGTCCAGCATAGAGCTCCGTGACAGTCTGGTGAAACGTAAGGACCCCTTTTCAGAGTAATAATTTACATGCATAAAATAAGATGCCCAGGGTTACAAAGGCAACCAATTTTATGTACATAGGTGATCAGAATATGAAAAATGAATTTGTGATATAGAAATATACATGCTCTATTATTGACACATTCTAAAATAAGAACTAGCTACAGGTCTAATAACAATTTCAAAGTAATGATGAGCAAAAGGAATGAAATTGGGTCATTTATAGAGACATGGATGGACCTACAGACTGTCCTACAGAGTGAAGTAAGTCAGAGAAAAACCAATATTGTATATTAATGCATATATGTGGAATCTTAAAAAATGGTATAGATAATCTTATTTGCAAAGCAGAAATAGAGACACAGATGTAGAGAACAAATGTATGGCTACCATGCGGGGAAGGATGGGGTGGGATGAATTGGGAGATGGGGATTGACATATATACACTATTGATACTATGTATAAAATAGATAACTAAATGAGAACCTGCTGTAAAGCACAGGGAACTCTACTCAATGCTCTGTGGTGACCTAAATGGGAAGGAAATCCAAAAAAGAGGGGATATATGTATAGGTATAGCTGGTTCACTTTGCTGTACAGTAGAAACTAACACAACATTGTAAAGCAACTCTACTCCAATAAAAATGTTTTTAAAAGACATCAAATAAAATATGTAACAATAAAATAAACTGAATTTAAAAAATGAGCATAAATAATTTATTGAGATATAAGGTAAAATGAAGATACCTGTAATTTCTACCAGTGACATAAATGCCAGGTATTGCTAATACTGCCGTGGCTTGTTGAATGAATGTGTAACAGGGTGAAATGTGATATTTCAGTTAGTGAAAATAAATATGTGATATCTTCCCACCCAAATCCACAGTCTGTGAATTCTACTTACAGACCCTTTGGGGCGTGAGGACCCCAGAGTAAGAGCCCCATAGAGGAAGCACACACATAGGACCTAATTCTTGATATGCAGACAGTTTAGGACTTCTGGCTTTTTCCATTCTACTGTAGATGCCTAAAAATGTTGAGAATTGTTGCTTTTGTGGTGGACCTCATTCATAAAGGTTTGTGAATACAGTATACTTGTCAGATACGTAAATCAGATCTTCAAATCAATTTGTGCCCCTCACTATGTAGAGTCAAGTCTGGACCAGAGCCTGGGACAGACACATGTCATTGGAGTTCCACTGACGCCCCATCCTTACAAGCCCCTCCTTTACTCTGTGCTCCAGATCTTCTAGAACGGGCTTTCTCAACCTTAGCACTGTTGGCATTTGGGGATGGATACTTCCGTGTTGTGGGGCCTGGCCTGTGAATTGAGAGATGTTTGGCAGCATCCCTGGCCTCTGTCCACTGACGGCAGTAGCATTATCCCTTAAGTCATGACAAAAATGTCTCCAAACACTGTCAAATATCCCCGGGGAGGTAAAATGACCCCCAATTTGAGAACTGTCCTCCAGAACACGGTTTCAGCTGTTAACCCAATAGTAGTAGCCACTCCCTGCTATGGCCACGTCTACTGCACGTGTCAAAACGGCATTCCGTCCCCTTAATGTCCCATTAACCTCTTACTAATCATACAGAGAAACGTTCACACCTTGAAGGGACTTCTCATTCCAGTCACGGAAAGAGAACCTTTTATTTTCTTAACCATTTTTAAATCGAAGTACAGTTAATTGACAGTATTGTGTCTCAGATTACAGCAAAGTGATTCAGTTATATATAAATATTTTTCAGATATTTTCCCATTATAGGTTATGATATTGAAATGTAGTTAAGATATATCTTAATATAAATATATTGAAATATAGTTCCCTGTACTATATAGTAGGTCCTTGTTTAACTTACATAGTAGTGTACAGATGTTAATCCCAAGCTCCTAATCTGTCTCCCCATCCCTTTTGGTAACCATATGTTTGTTTTCTATGTCTGTGAGTCTTTCTGTTTTGTAAATATGTTCATCTGTTTCATTTTTTTAGATTCCACATATAAGCGATATCATAGGATATTTGCTTTCTCTGACTTACTTCACTTACTATGATAATATCTACATCATCGATGTTGCTACAAATGGCATTATTTCATTTGTTTTTATGGCTGAGTAATAATCCCATTGTGTATATATATCACACATCTTCTTTATCCACTCATCTGCCGATGGACGTTTAAGTTGCTTCCATGTCTTGGCTGTTGTGAATAGTGCTGCTATGAACACTGGGGTACATGTATCTTTTTGAATTAGAGTTTCGTCCAGATATATGACCAGGACTGGGATTGCAGGATCATATGGTAACTCTATTATTAGTTTATTAAGGAATCTCCATACTGTTTTGCACAGTGCCTGCACCAATTTTCATTCCCACCAACAGTGTAGGAGGGTTCCCTTTTCTCCACACCCTCTCCAGCGCTTATTATTTGTAGACTTTTTGATGATGGACATTCTGACTGGTGTGAGGTGAGACCTTATTGTAGTTTTGATTTGCATTTCTCTAATAATTAACGATGTTGAGCATTTTCTCATGTGCCTGTTGGCCATCTGTATGTCGTCTTTGGAGAAATGTCTGTTTAGGTCTTCTGCCCATTTTTTCATTGGGTTGTTTATTTTTTGGATATTGAGCTATATGAGCTGTTTGTATATTTGTAAATAAATCTGTTGTCACTTGCATCATTTGAAGGTATTTTTGGCCAGTCCGTAGGTTGTCTTTTCATTTTGTTGATGGTTTCCTTTGCTGTACAAAAGGTCCCATTTGTTTATTTTTGTTTTTATTTCCGTTACTCGAGATGGATCCAAAAAAATATTGCTACAATTTGTGTCAAAGAGTGTTCTGCTTATGTTTTTCTCTAGGAGTTTTATAGTGTTCAGTCTTACATTTAGGTCTTTAATCCATTTTGAGTTTATTTTGTATATGGTGTTAGATAATGTTCTAATTTTATTCTTTCACATTAAGCTGTCCAGTTTTCCCAACACAACTTATTGAAAAGACTGTCTTTTCTGCATTGTATATTCTTGCCTCCTTTGTCAGAGATTAATTGACCATAAGTGCCTTGGTTTATTTCTGGGCTTTCTATCCTGTTCCACTGATCTATATTTCTGTTTTTGTGCCAGTACCATACTGTTTTATTTTAATTATTATTTATTTATTTTACAGTAGGTCCTTGCTAGTTATCTGTCTTAAATATAGCAGTGTGTACATGTCAATCCTAAACTCCCAATCTGTCCTTCCCCGCTGGTAACCATAAGTTCATTCTCTAAGTCTGTGAGTCTGCTTCTGTTTTGTAAATAAGTTCATTTGTATCATTTTGTTTTTTAGAGTCTGCATATGAGTAATATCATATGGTATTTGTCTTTGTCTGACTTACTTCACTTAGTACTCTCCAGGTCCATCCATGTTGCTGCAAATGGCATTATTTCATTCTTTTTAATGGCTGAGTAATACTCCATTGTATACACGTACCACATCTTTATCCATTCCTGTCAATGGACATTTAGGTTGCTTCCATGTCTTGGCTACTGTAAATAGTGCTGCAATGAACATTGGGGTGCATGTATCCTTTCAAACCATGTTTTTCTCTAGATATATGCCCAGGAGTGGGATTGCTGGATCATATGGTACCTCTATTTTTAGTTTATTAAGGAACCTCCATACTGTTTTCCATAGTGGCTGTATCAATTTACATTCCTACCAGCAGTGTAGGAGGGTTCCCTTTTCTCCGCACCCTCTCCAGCATTTATTGTTTGTAGACTTTTTGATGATGGCCATTCTGACTGGTGTGAGGTGATATCTCATTATAGTTTTGATTTGCATTTCTCTAATAATTGGCGATGTTGAGCATCTTTTCATGTTCCTCTTGGCCATCTGTATGTCTTCTTTAAGTCTTTTGCCCATTTTTTGATTGGGTTATTTGTTTCTTGGATATTGAGTCGCAAGAGCTGTTTGTAAATTATGGAGACTAATTCCTTGTCAGTTGCATTGTTTGCAAATATTTTCTCCCATCCTGTGGGTTGTCTTTTCGTTTTCTTTGTGGTTTCCTTTGTTGTGCAAAAGCTTTTGAGTTTAATTAGGTCTCATTTGTTTATTTTTGTTTTTATTTCCATGACTCTGGGAGATGAATCAAAAAAGGTATTTATTTCTGCAATTTATGTCAGAGTGTTCTGCCTGTGTTTTCCTCTAAGAGTTTTATAGTGTCCAGTCTTACATCTAGGTCTTTAAATTTTTTTTTAATTTTTTAAAAAATTTATTTATTTTTGGCTGTGTTGGGTCTTTGTTGCTGTGTGTGGGCTTTCTCAATTTGCGGCGAGTGGGGGCTACTCTTTGTTGCGGTGTGCGGGCTTCTCATTGTGGCGACTTCTCTTGTTGAGGAGCACAGGCTCTAGGCAGTGGGCTTCAGTAGTTATGTCACACGGGCTCAGTAGTTGCGGCTCAGGGGCTCTAGAGCGCAGGCTCAGTAGTTGTGGCACATGGGCTTAGTTGCTCTGAGGCATGTGGGATCTTCCTGGACCAGGGCACGAACCTGTGTCCCCTGCATTGGCAGGTGGATTCTTAACCACTGTGCCACCAGGGAAGCCCACATTTAGTTCTTTAATCCCTTTTTGAGTTTATTTTTGTATATGGGGTTAAGGAATGTTCTAATTTCATTTTTTTACATGTAGCTGTCCAGTTTTTCCAGCACCATTTATTGAAGAGACTGTCTTTTCTCCACCGAATAGTCTTGCCTCCTTTGTTGTAGATAAATTGACCATAAGTGTGTGGGTTTGTTTCTGGGCTTTCTATCCTGCTCCATTTATCTCTATTTCTGTTTTTGTGCCAGTACCATATGGTTTTGATGACTGTAGCCTTGTAGTGTAGTCTGAAGTCAGAGGGCATGATCCTCCAGCTCCATTCTTTTTCCTCAAGTTTGTTTTTGCTATTCAGGGTCTTCTGTGTTTTCATACAAGTTAAAAAATTTTTTGTTCTAGTTCTGTGAAAAATGCCATTGGTAATTTGATAGGGATTGCATTGAATCCATACATTGCCTTGGGCAGTATGGTCATTTTAGCAATATTGAGTCTTCCAATCCAAGAATACAGTATATCTTTCCATCTCTTTGTGTTATCTTCAATTTCTTTCATCAGTGTCCTGTATTTTTCAGAGTACAGGTCTCTTGCCTCCTCAGGGAGGTTTATTCCTAGATATCTTATTATTTTTGATGCAGTGGTTGCATTTGATGGATTGTTAATTTCTCTTTCTGATAGTTCATTGTTAGTGTGTAGAAATGCAGTAGATTTCTGTATATTAATTTTGTGTCCATTCATGAGCTGTAGTAGCTTTCTGGTAGTGTCTTTGGGATTTTCTATGTATAGTGTCATGTCATCTGCAGACAGTGACAGTTTTACTTCTTCTTTTCTGATTTAGATTCTTCTTACTACTTTTTCTTCTTTGATTCCTTGGCTAGGACTTCCAAAACTATGTTGAATAAAAGTGGCAAGAGTGGCACCCTTGTCTTGTTCCTGATCTTAGAGGAAATGCTTTCAGCTTTTCACTGTTGAGTGTGATGTTAGCTGTGGGTTTGTCATAAATGGCCTTTATTATGTTGAGGTAGGTTTCCTCTATGCCCACTTTCTGGAGAGTTTTTATCATAAATGGATGTTGAATTTTATCAAAGGCTTTTTCTGCATCTGTTGAAATGGTCATACAGTTTTTATTCTTTAATTTGTTAATCTGGTGCATCACACTGATATGCAGATATTGAAAAATCCTTGCATTCCTGGGATAAACCCCACTTGATCATGGTGTATGATCCTTTTAATGTGCTGTTGGATTGTGTTTGCTGGCATTTCGTTGAGGATTTTTGCATCTATGTTCATCAGAGATATTGGCTTGTAGTTTTTTTGTGACATCTTTGTCTGGTTTTGGTATCAGGGTGATGGTGGTCTCATAGAATGAGTCTGGAAGTGTTCCTTCCTCTGCAATTTTTTGGAATAGCTTCAGAAGGACAGGTGTTAAATCTTCTCTGAGTTTGTTAGAATTCACCTGTGAAGCCATCTTGTCCTGGACTTTTGTTTGTTGGGAGTTTTTAATTCACAGTTTCAATTTCAGTACCTGTGATTGGTGTGTTCATATTCTCTATTCTTTCCTGGTTCCATCTTGGGAGATTGTACCTTTCTAAGAATTTTTCCATTCCTTCTAGGTTGTCCATTTTATTGGCATATAGTTGCTCATAGTAGCATCTTAGGATCCTTTGTATTTCTGTGGTCCAAATTGTAACTTCTTTTTCTGTTACTGATTTGGGCCCTCTCCCTTTATTTCTTGGTGGGTCTGGCTAAAGGCTTATCAGTTTTGTTTATTTTTTCAAGGAACCAACTTTTGGTTTCATTGATCTTTTCTATTTTCTTAGTCTCCATTTATTTCTTCTCTGATCTTTATGATTTCTTTCTACTAACTTTGGGTTTTGTTTGTTCTTTCTCTAGTTGCTTTAAGTGTAAGGTTAGGTTGTTTATTTGAGATTTTTCTTGTTTCTTGAGGTAATCTTATATTGCTATAAACTTCCCTCTTAGAACTGCTTTTGCTGCATCCCATAAGTTTTGGGTCATCATGTTTTTGTGTTCATTTGTCTCTAGGTGTTTTTTTATTCCCTCTTTGATTTCTTCAGTGATCCATTGGTTGTTTAGTAGTGTATTGTTTAGCCTCCACGTGTTTGTATTTTTTGGCAGTTTTTTTTTCTTGTAGTTGATTTCTAGCCTCATAGCATTGTGGTTGGAAAAGAATCTTGATATGATTTCAATTTTTAAAAATTTACTGAGGCTTGCTTTGTGGCCCAGCATGTGATCTATCTTGGAGAATGTTCCATTTTCTCTTGAAAAGAACACATATTCTGTGGCTTTCAGATGGAACACTCCATAAATATCAATTATGTCCATTTGGTCTAATGTGTCATTTAAGCGTGTGTTTCCTTACGGATTTTCTGTTGGGATGACCTGTGCATTGATGTAAGTGGGGTGTTAAAGTCCTGCCTACGATTGTGTTACTGTCAATTTCTCCTATTGTGTCTGTTAACATTTGCCTTATATGCTGAGGTGCTCCTATATTGGGTGCATATACATTTACAACTGTTGTATCATCTTCTTGGATTGAGCCCTTGGTCCTTGTCTCTTGTAACAGTCTTTATTTTAAAGTCCATTTTTTCTGATATGAGAGTATTGCTATTCAGGCTTTCTTTTAATTTCCATTTTCATGGAATACCTTTTTCCATCCCCTCACTTTCAGTCTGTGTGTGTTCCTAGATCTGAAGTGGGTCTGTTTTACACAGCACATATGTGGGTCTTGTTTTTGTATCCATTCAGCCAGTCTCTGTCTTTCAGTTGGAGCATTTAATCCATTTACATTTGAAGTAATTATCAAAATGTAATTCTTATTGCCATTTTGTTAATTGTTTGCAATTTGCTTTTGTAGGTCTTTTTATCCCTTCTTTCGTTCTTTTCTCTTCTGAAATGATGACTATCTTTAGTATTATGTTTGGATTCTTTTTCTTTTCTGTGTATATATCTATTATAGATTTTTGTTTTGTGATTACCATGGGGTTTTGGTATAGCTGTCATGTATACATGATTATTTTAAGCTGCTGATCTCTCAATTTGAAATGCATTGTAAATACCCTGCATTTGTACTCTCCTTTCCTCATTATTACTGGTTTTGTTATCATATTTTATATCATTGTTTTGTGCATCCCTTAACTGCTTCTTGTGGATACAGATGATGTTACTACTTTTTTTTTTGATTCACGAGAAACATTTGCTGAGGCAGCCTAGTTGTAAAAATAGTGTATAAAGTACTTAACTACTTGATAAGAAGCTGACTTTTACATTAGAAATTTAAAGTACTAATGATTGTACGGTAATCAGTAATAATTATAAGGATATTCATCAGTAATAATTATAAGTGATATTCAAACTACATCATCTACACTGGATATACAATTCCTCTAAAAATTGGTACAGCAATTTTCAGCTTGGAGAGCTCTTAAAAATAAGTTGGATAATCATTTGCCTTTATAATATAAAGTAGCACTAAAAGACCACCCTTATCTTTTTGCCATAGATCTCCCCTGTTTAACAGTCAGTTACCTGGAATTCTATCACTAACGATTTAGTCTTGTTGAAATAGATTGCTAGGCCCAAGATGGAGTCACTCCTGCTCAGGGTGATGCGTCAGCAAACGAAAACTTAGGTATCTTTTGCATCCCTGTAAATACTCCTCCACTTGGCCAGAAATGCAGTATATCCACTCAGCCAGTCACCAAACACCAAGCCAACAATGGGCTCTGTACTTATCTGCTGTTCCTTCTTACCTTAATCAAGGCCTCAGCCAACATGTTTTCTATGCTTTCTATTTCTGTTTTTCTCTGCCTTGTTCTTTATTCTTTTTTTTTTAACATCTTTATTGGAGTATAATTGCCTTACAATGGTGTGTTAGTTTCACCTTTATAACAAAGTGAATCAGCTCTACATATACATATATGCTGATATCTCCTCCCTCTTGCATCTCCCTCCCATCCTCCCTATGCCACCCCTCTAGGTGGTCACAAAGCACAGAGCTGATCTCCCTGTGCTATGTGGCTGCTTCCCACTAGCTATATTACATTTCGTAGTATATATGAGTACATGCCACTCTACTTCGTCCCAGCTTACCCTTCCCCCTCCCTGTGTCCGCAAGTCCATTCTCTACATCTACGTCTTTATTCCTGTCCTGCCTCTATGTTCTTCAGAACCGTTTTTTTTTTAGATTCCATATATGTGTTAGCATACGGCATTTTTTTCTCTTTCTGACTTCACTCTGTATGACAGATTCTAGGTCCATCCACCTCACTACAAGTAACTCAATTTCGTTTCTTTTTATGGCTGAGTAATATTCCATTGTATATATGTGCCACATCTTCTTTATCCATTCATCTGTCAATGGTCCCTTTGGTTGCTTCCAATAGGTCCTGGCTATTGTAACTAAAGCTGCAATGAACATTGTGGTACAGGACTCTTTTTGAATTAGGGTTTTCTCAGGGTATATGCCCAGCAGTGGGATTGCTGGGGCATCTGGTAGTTCTATTTTTAGTTTATTAAGGAATCTCCACACTGTTCTCCATAGGGGCTGTATCAATTTACATTCCCATCAACAGTGCAAGAGGGTGCCCTTTTCTCCACACCCTCTCCAGCATTTATTGTTTGTAGATTTTTTGATGATGGCCATTCTGACTGGTGTGAGGTGATACCTCATTGTAGTTTTGATTTGCATTTCTCTAATTATTGGTGATGTTGAGCATTCTTTCATGTGTTCGTTGGCAATCTGTATGTCTCTTTTGCAGAAATGTCTATTGAGGTCTTCAGCCCATTTTTGGATTGGGTTGTGTATTTTGTTCATATTGAGCTGCATGAGCTGCTTGTAAATTTTGGAGATTAATCCTTTGTCAGTTGCTTCATTTACAAATATTTTCTCCCATTCTGCGGGTTGTCTTTTTGTCTTGTTTATGTTTTCCTTTGCTATGCAAGTTTCATTAGGTCCCATTTCTTTTTGTTTTTATTTCCATTTCTCTAGGAGGTGGGTCAAAAATGTTCTTGCTGCGATTTATGTCAAACAGTATTCTGTTTGACATAAACAGAAACAGTGTTCTGCCTATGTTTTCCTCTATGAGTTTTAATGGCCTTACATTTAGGTCTTTAATCCATTTTGAGTTTATTTTTGTGTATGGTGTTAGTGTTGTAATTTCCTTCTTTTATATGTAGCTGTTCAGTTTTCCCAGCACCACTTTTCTCCATTGTATATTCTTGCCTCCTTTATCAAAAATAAGGTGACCATATGTGTGTGGGTTTATATCTCAGCTTTCTGTCCTGTTCCATTGATCTATATTTCTGTTTTTGTGCCAGTACCATACTGTCTTGATTACTGTAGCTTTGTAGTTTAGTCTGAAGTCCAGGAGCCTGATTCCTCCAGTTCCATTTTTCCTTCTCAAGATTGCTTTGGCTATTTGGGGTCTTTTATGTTTCCATACAAATTGTGAAATTTTTTGTTCTAGTTCTGTTGAAAAATGCCATTGGTAGATTGATAGGGATTGCATTGAATCTGTAGATTGCTTTAGGTAGTATAGTCATTTTCACAATGTTCTTTCAATCCAAGAACAGGATATATCTCTCCCTCTGTTTGTATCATCTTTAATTTCTTTCATCAGTGTCTTATAGTGTTCTGCATACAAGTCTTTTGTCTCCCTAGGTAGGTTTATTCCTAGGTATTTTATTCTTTTTGTTGCAATGGTAAATGGGAATATTTCCTTAATTTCCCTTTCAGACTTTTCATCATTAGTGTATAGGAATGAAAGAGATTTCTGTGCATGAATATTGTATCCTGCTACTTTACCAAATTCATTGATTAGCTCTAACAGTTTTCTGGTAACATCTTTAGGATTCTCTGTGTATAGTATCATGTCATCTGCAAACAGTGACAGCTTTACTTCTTTTCTGATTTGGATTCCTTTTATTTCTTTTTCTTCTCTGATTGCTGTGACTAAAACTTCCAAAACTATTTTGAATAATAGTGGTGAGAGTAGGCAACCTTGTCGTGTTCCTGATCTTAGTGGAAATGGTTTCAGTTTTTCACCATTCAGAACGATGTTGGCTGTGGGTTTGTCTTATATGGCCTTTATTATGTTGAGGTAATTTCCCTCTATGCCTACTTTCTGGAGGGTTTTTATCATAAATCGGTGTTGAATTTTGTCGAAAGCTTTCTCTGCATCTATTGAGATGATCATATGGTTTTTCTCCTTCAATTAGTTAATTGATTGATTTGCATATATTGAAGCATCCTTGCATTCCTGGAATAAACCCCACTCGATCATGGTGTATGATCCTTTTAATGTGCTGTTGCATTCTGTTTGCTAGTATTTTGTTGAGGATTTTTGCCTCTGTGTTCATCAGTGATATTGGCCTGTAGTTTTCTTTCTTTATGACGTATTTGTCTGGTTTTGCTATCAGGGTGATGGTGCCCTCGTAGAATGAGTTTGGGAGTGTTCCTCCCTCTGCTGTATTTTTGGAAGAGTTTGAGAAGGGTTTGATAGAATTCGCCTGTGAAGCCATCTGGTCCTGGGCTTTTGTTTGTTGGAAGATTTTTAATCACAGTCTCAATTTCAGTACTTGTGATTGGTCTGTTTATATTTTCTACTTCTTCCTGGTTCAGTCTCGGAAGGTTGTGCTTTTCTAAGAATTTGTTCATTTCTTCCAGGTTGTCCACTTTATTGGCATAGAGTTGCTTGTAGTAGTCTCTTAGGATGCTTTGTATTTCTGCAGTGTCAGTTGTTACTTCTCCTTTTTCATTTCTAATTCTATTGATTTGAGTCTTCTTTTTTGCTTGATGAGTCTGGCTAATGGTTTATCATTTTTTTTATCTTCTCAAAGAACCAGCTTTTTGTTTTACTGATCTTTGGTACTGTTTCCTTCATTAATTTTTCATATATCTCTGATCTGATCTTTATGATTTCTTTCCTTCTGCTAACTGGGTTTTTTTTGTTCTCTCTCTCTTATTGCTTTAGGTGAAAGGTTAGGTTGTTTATTTGAGATGCTTCTTGAGGTAGTATTGTATTGCTATAAACTTCCCTCTTAGAACTGCTTTCGGCATCCCATAGGTTTTGGGTTGTCGTGTTTTCATTGTCATTTGTTTCTAGGTATTTTTTGATTTCCTCTTTGATTTCTTCAGTGATCTCTTGGTTATTAGGTACTGTATTCTTTAGCCTCCATGTGTTTGTATTTTTTAAGATTTTTTCTTGTAATTAATATCTAGTCTCATAGTGTTGTGGTCAGAAAGGATACTTGATACGATTTCAGTTTTCTTAAATTTACCAAGGCTTGATTCATGACCCAAGATATGATCTGTCCTGGAGAATCTTCCATGAGCACTTGATATTTATAATTGTTATATCTTCTTCTTGGATTGATCCCTTGATCATTATGTAGTGTCCTTCCTTGTCTCTTGTAACATTCTTTATTTTAAAGTCTATATTATCGGATATGAGTAAAGTTTACTCCAGCTTTTTTTGATTTCCATTTGCATGGAATATCTTTTTCCGTCCCCTCACTCTCAGTTTGTATGTGTCCCTAGGTCTGAAGTGGATCTCTTGTAGACAGCATTTGTATGGGTCTTGTTTTTGTATCCATTCAGCATTTAAATTTTTCTTGTATTTTCTCCATTTTATTTCCAAGATTTTGTCATCTTTACTATCATTACTCTGAATTCTTTTTCAGGTAGACTGCCTATTTCCTCTTCATTTGTTTTGTCTGGTGGGTTTTTACCTTGCTCTTTCATCTGCTGTGTATTTCTGTGTCTTCTCATTTTGCTTAACTTACTGTGTTTGGGGTCTCCTTTTCACAGGCTGCAGGTTCGTAGATCCCGTTGTTTTTGGTGTCTGCCCCCAGTGGCTAAGGTTGGTTCAGTGGGTTGTGTAGGCTTCCTGGTGGAGGGGACTAGTGCCTGTGTTCTGGTGGATGAGGCTGGATCTTGTCTTTCTGGTGGGCAAGACCATGTCTGATGGTGTGTCTGAGGGTGTCTGTGACCTTATTATGATTTTAGGCAGCCTGTCTCCTAATGGGTGGGGTTGTATTCCTGTCTTGCTAGTTGTTTAGCATAGCGTGTCCAGCACTATAGTTTGCTGGTCGTTGAGTGGATCTGGGTCTTAGCGTTGAGATGGAGATTTCCAGGAGAGCTTTCACTGTTTGATATTATGCGGAACCGGGAGGTCTCTGGTGGACCAATGTCCTGAACTCAGCTCTCCCACCTCAGAGGCACAGGGCTGACACCCAGCTGGAGCACCAAGACATTGTCAGCCACATGGCTCAGAAGAAAAGGGAGAAAAAAAGAAAGAAAAAATAAAATAAGGTTATTAAAATAAAAAATAATTACTAAAAATTTTTAAAAATAAAAAAGCAAAGAAAGAGCAATGAAACAAAAAAACAAATGCACCAATGCCAACAAGCTCTAAAAACTATACTGAAAAAGAAAAGCTGACAGAACCCTAGGACAAATAGTAAAAGCAAAGCTATTCAGACAAAATCATACAAAGAAGTATACACACTCGCAAAAAGAGAAAAAGGAAAAAATGTAACTATACATGGGAAAAAAAGGAAGAGAGTAACCAAAAATCAACAAATCTACCAATGACAACACACCCTAAATACTAAACTAAGATAAACATAAAACCAGAAACAAGTTAGACGTTTGCAGAAAGCAAAACCCAAGTCTACAGTAGCTCCCAAAGTCCACTGCCTCAATTTTGGGATGATTCGCTGTCTTTTCAGGTATTCCACAGATGCAGGGTACATCAAGTTGATTGTGGAGATTTAATCCGCTGCTTCTGAGGCTGCTGGGAGAGATTTCCCTTTCTCTTCTTTGTTCTCACAGCTCCTGGGGTTCAGCTTTGGATTGGGCCCCACCTCTGCGTGTAGGTCGCCGGAGGGCATCTGTTCTTCGCTGAGACAGGACGGGGTTAAAGGAGCCACTGATTCGGGGGCTCTGGCTCACTCAGGCCGTGGGGAGGGAGGGGCACGGAGTGCGGGGCTGGCCTGCGGCAGCAGAGGCCAGCGTGACGTTGCACCAGCCTGAGGTGCACCATGCGTTCTCCTGGGAAGTTGTCCCTGGATCCCGGGACCCTGGTAGTGGCGGGCTGCACAGGCTCCCGGGAGGCAGGTGTGGATAGTGACTTGTGCTGGTACACAGGCTTCTTGGTGGCTGTGGCAGCAGCCTTAGCGTTTCATGCCCTTCTCTGTTTTCTGTGCTGATAGCTGTGGCTCACGCCCGTCTCTGGAGCTCGTTTAGGTGGTGCTCTGAATCCCCTCTCCTCACACACCCCGAAACAATGGTCTCTTGCCTCTTAGGCAGGTCCAGACTCTTGGACTCATTCCCAGCTAGCTCTGGCGCACTAGCCCCCTGCAGGCTGTGTTCACACAGCCAACCCCAGTCGTCTCCCTGGGATCTGACCTCTGAAGCCCGAGTCTCAGCTCCCAGCCCCCGCCCGCCCCAGCGGATGAGCAGACAAGCCTCTCGGGCTGGTGAGTGCTGGTCGGCCCCGATCCTCTGTGCGGGGATCTCTCTGCTTTGCCCTCCGCACCCCTGTTGCTGCGCTCTCCTCCGTGGCTCCGAAGCTTCCCCCCTCCGCCACCCCCATCTCCACCAGTGAAGGGTCTTCCTTGTGTGTGGAAACGTTTCCTCCTTCACAGCTCCCTCCCACTGGTGCAGGTCCCGTCCCTATTCTTTTGTCTCTGTTTATCCTTTTTTCTTTTGCCCTACCCAGGTACGTGGGGAGTTCTTGCCTTTTGGGAGGTCTGAGGTCTTCTGCCAGCGTTCAGTAGGTGTCCTGTAGGAGCTGTTCCACATGTAGCTGTATTTCTGATGTATTTGTGGGGAGGAAGGTGATCTCCATGTCTTACTCCTCCACCATCTTGAAGGTCCCCTGATGTTACCAGTTTCGTCTTTTAACTTCCCTATTAGTTTACGTGTTGGTGATTTCCTACCTTTACTGTATATTAGCCTTTACTGGTGAGCCTTTCCATTTCATAATTTTCTTGTTTCTAGATGTGGCCTTTTTTTCCCACCTAAAGAAGTTGCTTTAGTATTTGTTGTAAAGGTTGTTTGGTGGTGCTGAACTCTTTTAGCTTTTGCTTATCTGTAAAGCTTCTGATGTCTCTATCAAATCTGAATGAGAATCTTGCTGGGTAGAGTATTCTTGGTTGTAGGTGTTTTCCTTTCATCATTTTAAATATGTCCTGCCACGCCCTTCTGGCCTGCAGAGTTTCTGCTGAAAAAGCAGCTGATAACTTTATTGGAATTCCCTTGTATGTTTTGCTTTTAATATTTTTTTCTCTTTGTCTTTAATTTTTGTCAATTTGATTACTGTGTGCCTGTGTGTGTTCCTCTTTGGGTTAATCCTGTATGACCCCAGGCTGCAGACCAGTATCGGTCCGCAGCCTGTTAGGAACCGGGCCACACGGCAGGAGGTGAGCAGAGCTTCATCTGCTGCTCCCCATCGCTCTCATTACTGCCTGACCATCCCCCACCCTCCCAACCCCATCCGGGGAAAAATTGTCTTCCTCGAAACTGGTCTCTGGTGCCAAAAAGGTTGGGAACTGCTGTTGTATGGGACTGTCTGCACCTCCTGGACATGGGTGACTGTTTCCTTTCCCAGGCTAGGGAAGTTTTCAGCTAGTATCTCTTCAAATATTTTCTCAGGCCCTTTCTTTCTCTCTTCTCCGTCTGGGACCCCTCTAATGTGAATATTAGTGCACTTAGTGTCATCCCAGAGGTCTCTTAAACTGACCTCGTTTGTTTCATGCTTTTTTCTTTGTTCTGTGGCAGTGATTTCCACTACTCTTTCATCTCACTGATCCATTTTTCTGCCTCATTTATTCTACTGTTGATGCCTTCTAGCATTCCATTTCAGTTATTATATTCTTCAAGTCTGGTTTTTGTTTATATTTTCTAACTCTTTTAAAAACTTCTGACTTCTTGCTCCACGCATCCATTCTTCTCCCGAGTTCTTGGATCATCTTTATGATCATTACTCTGAACTCTTTCTCAGGTGGGTCTCCGATGTCCACATTACTTAGTTCTTCTGTGGTTTTATGTTGTTCCTTCGTCTGAAACATATTCCTCTGCTATCTCATTTTGTCTAAATCTCTATTTGTATTTTATGTATGTGGTAGGTTAGTTACGTTTCTCGACCTTGGTGAAGTGGCCTTCTGTAGGGGATGTCCTATGTGTCCCCTCTTGTTACCCAAGGGCCAGGGGCCAGCTGGTCCCAGGGTGGGGTCTGGCCTGTGTTTGCGGACTCCATTCCGTAGGCTTCAGGACTGTAATCTCCTTGCTTCTGGTGTCTGTCCCCTGGTGGGTGAGGCTGCTCTAGAGGCTTGTGCAGGCTTCCTGGTGTGAGGGGCTGGTGCCTGCCCACTGGTGGATGGAGCTGTATCCTGGCCCTCTTGTGGGCAGGGCTGCATCTAGGGGCATGTCTAGAAGTGGCTGTGGTCTCAGGAAGTCTTTAGGCAGCCTTTCTACTGATGGGTGGGGCTGTGTTCCTGCCCAGTTAGTTGTTTGGCGTGAGGTGTCCCAGCACTGGAGCCTACAGGTTGTCGGGTGGGGCCAGGTCTTGGTGCTAATGACCCAAGCAAGATACCATCCTACAGGAGAGTGCATGCACAGGAATACTCCCCGATATGTCCGCCACCAGCTTTTATGTCCCCAGAGAGAGCCACAGCCACCCCCTTCCTCCCCTGGAGACCCTCTAAGACCAGCAGGTATGTCTGTCCCAGGCTCCTATGAAGTTACTGCTTTTGCTTTTGGTCCCATTGAGTGTGAGATTTTTGTACACCTTTAACAGTGAAACCTCTGTTTCCCCCAGTCCTGTGGAGCTCCTGAAATTAAGCCCCACTGGTCTTCAAAACCAAATGCTCTGGGGGCTCCTCTTCCCAGTACCAGACCCCCAGGCTGGGGAGCTGACATGAAGCTCAGAACTCTCACTCCTGTGGGGGAGCCTCTGCACTATATTATTCTCCAGTTTGTGGGTCACCCACCTGGGGGGTATGGGATTTGATTATATCACCAGTGCTGTCTTATTGTGGTTTCTCCTTAATGTCTTTAGTTGTAGAAGATTTTTTTTTGGTAGGTTCCAGTCTTTTTTACTGATGGTTGTTTAGCAGTCAGTTGTGATTTTGGTGTGTTCGTGAGAGGAGGTGAACCCAAGGTCCTTCTACTCTGTCATCTTGGTCTAATCCCACTATTGTCTTTTTAGTCTCTATTTCATTTATTCTGCTCCAATCTTTGTTATTTCCTTCCTTCTACTAACTTTGGGCTTCATTTTTTTCTTTTTCTAGTTCCTTGAGGTGTCAGATTAGGTTTATTCATGGTCTGTCTTGTTTCATCATGTAGGCATTTATCACTATGAACTTCCCTCTTACAACAGATTCTATTGCATGCCATAAGTTATGGTATACATTATTTCTTTTTTTATATTTATTTATTATTTTATGTATTTTGGCTACGCCGGGTCTTAGTTGCAGCACTCAGGATCTTCGTTGCGGCACGTGGGCTTCTTAGTTGCGGCATGCATGCGGGATCAAGTTCCCCAACCAGGGATTGAACACAGGCCCCCTGCATTGGGAGTGTGGAGTCTTGCCCACTGGACCACCAGGGAAGCCCCTGGTATGCATTATTCCTTGATTTCTCTTTTGACTCCTTGGTTGTTCAGAGCATATTTATTCTCCATATATGTGTGAATTTTCCAGTTTTCTTCTGTAATTGATTTCTACTTTTATACCATTGTAGTCAGAAAAGCTGCTTGACAAGATTTCAGTCTTCTAATTTATTCAGACTTGTTTTGTGACTGAACATATTACCTGTCCTGGAGAATGTTTCCTGTACATTTGAGAGGAATCTATGTTCTGTTGCTTTCAGATGGAATGTTCTGTAAATGTCAAACTACATGTTAGACCAGATAGACTTAAGCCCAGTGTTTCCTTATTTTTTTGTCTGTGTGATCTCTTCATTGTGGATGGGGGAGTACTGAAATCCCCTAATATTACTGTATTGCTCCCTATTTCTCCCGTCTGTTAATATTTGCTTTAAATATTTAGATGTTCCTATGTTAGGTGCATAAATATTTACAAATGTTATATCCTCTTGATGAATTGATTCTTTATCATTATATAATGACATTTGTTTCTTAAGGTATAAATACAGCTACTCCAGCTTGCTTTTGCTTTCCATTTGTGTGGAATATCTTTTTCCATATCTTTACTTTTAGTCTCTATGTGTCCTTAAAGCTGAAGTGAGTTTCTTATATTTTATATTTTATTTATTTTTTTGCCCATGCTGCTCGGCTTGCTTGATCTTAGTTCCCCAACCAGGGATCAAACCCAGGCCCTGGCAGTGAAAGTGGTGAGTCCTAACCACTGGACCATCAGGGAATTCCCCTGAAGTGAATCTCTTTTAGGCAGCATATAGATGGGTCATTTTTTATATCCATTCAGCCAGTCTGTCATTTAATTGGAAACTTTAGTCCATTTACATTTAATGTAATTACTTATAGGTATGTACTTATTGCCATTTTGTTAATTTCTTTCTGGTTGTCTCGTAATCCTTCTGTTCCTTTCTTCTCTTGCTCTCTTTACTGTCTGATGATTTTCTGTAGTGGTATGCTTAGTCTTTTCTCTTTATATTTTGTGTATCTACTATAGGTTTTTGCTTTGTAGTTAGCAAAGCAAAACTCATTTTATATAAATGAGATATATATAAAACAACTTATAACAGTCCATTTTAAGTTGATAACTTATTTTCCAATGCTTTTGATGTCACAGATACATCTTTTATGTATCCATTAACAAATTATATAGTTATACTTTTACTACTTTTAACCTTCCTACTGGCTTAATAAGTGCTTAACCACCCACTGCCTTTATGAAATTATTCTGAATTTTACTGTATACTTACCTTTACCAGTGAGATTCATAATTTCATATGTTTTCTTATTACTAATTATCACCTTTTCTTTTCAGCTTGAATAACTCCCTCTTAACGTTTCTTGTAAGGCTGGTCCAGTGGTGATGAACTTCTTTGGCTTTTGCTTGTCTAGAAAACTCTATCTCTCCTTCAGTTCTGAAGGACAGTTTTCCTGGGTAGAGTATTGTTAGTTGGCAGTTTTTTTCTTTTAGCTCTTTTTATATATCATGCCATACCCTCTGGGCTGCAAAATTTCTGCTGAAAAATCTGCTCATAGTCCTGTAGGATTCCCTTGTACATAACAAATTGTATTTTTCTTGTTGCTTTTAAGATTCTCTCCTTGTCTTTAACTTTTGATACTTGAATTGCAATGTATCTTCCTTTGGGTTCACCTTATTTAATAGTCTCTGGGCTTCCTGGATCTGGATCTAGGTTAGGGAAGTTTTCAGCCATTATTTCTTCAAATGAGTTTTCTGCCCCTTTCTTCCTCTCCTGGAATCCCTTTGCTTGATGTTGTTTCATAAGCTACCTTCATTCACTCTTTTCATTCTTTTTTCTTTTTGCTGTTCTGATTGGATGAGTTCCATTGCCCTGGCTTTGAGTTCAGTGATCCTTTTTTCTGCTTCATCTCGTCTTCTGAACCACCTCTATTGTATAATTTTTCAGATCAGTTATATTCTTCAGCTCTGTCACTTTTATTGGGTACTTTCTTAAATTTTCAATCTCTGTTGAAATTCTCATTCATGGATTGTTCTCCTGAGATCAGTGAGCATCTTCATCACCATCTTTCGAGCTCTTTATCAGAAAAATTACTCATCTCCATTTCATTAAGGCCTTTGGGGTTTTATCTTGTTCTTTCCATTGGAACATATTCCTCTGTTTCTTCATTTTCCTTGACTCTCTGTGTTGGTTTATATACATTAGATAAAACAACTACCTCTCCCAGTCTTGAAGGAGTGGCTTTGTGTAGGAGATGAATCTTATTGTTCAACTCTGCCCTAGCTCTTGGTTGTCTCTCAAACCTCCGTGATTGTCCAAGAAGCATACTTTATTCTTAACCAGTAGTTGAGTGTGTTCTGACCTGCCAGGGGGAGGATTTCAGTCAGCCCTTAGATTCAGGCTGATTGGAAACCAGACCCACAGGCAGCAGCTTTTATAGCTTTCAACTACATCTCTTTCAGGAGAAGACGGGGAGATGGGCATTTCCGTTTGCTCCTTCTGCTTTTGAACCCTATGATGATAGCCAGTTAAGAACTATTTCTTTGACACCATCCTGATGAACCCATGAAGACAAGCCCCATTGGCCACAAGAGCCACACCATCAAAGGATGTGTTCTCTGGGTGGCGGACACAAAAGCTAGGGTGTCGGGTATATACATAAGCCCCTTTCTTGGAGACACCACGACCTGGAGTGGGCAGAGGGAAAGCGTGATGGTGGCACCTGCTGGCCATAGTCTTTGGAGGGCGTTTCAGTTGGCCTTTAGTTCAATTAGAAGTCTGCTCCTCAGGCCAAAGCTTTAAGATAAACAAATTGGGTGCTTTTCAGCTGGCCGCCTCTGCACTGGGCTGTGGTGGTGGGTAGCCAGATGCGTCTGTGTGAGCCCTTTAGGAACTGTTTCTCAGCTCACCCATAGCCTCTGGATCTCATGTACCCAAGCCCTGGTGGCTTTCAAACTTGGAAATTTCAGGGCTCACCTCTCAGGTGCAGGTCTTGAAAGTTAGGGTGCCTGATGTGGGGTTGAACCCCTTTGCTCATCAGGGATAAGCTCAGAGTTGTCAGTTTCCTCTTGATAGCAGGTTGTTGCATTAGGTTTATGATGAGATTGTCTCAGCTTCTCCTACCTCCTATGATGTGGGTTTTTTCTCTGTTGCCTCATGTGTAGAAGTCAGCTAGTTTGGGGGTTTCTTTCAGGGGAAGGAGTTCTGTATGTAGCAGTAGATTTGGTGTGTCCGTGGCAGGAGGTGAGCTCAGGATCCTCTTAGGTCACCGTCTTGAACTGGGACCCTAGCTCTTTATTTTTTTGATGAGAACCATCCTGACAGGTGTGATATCGCATTATGGTTTTTGATTTGTATTCTCCTGATTATTGTGATACTAGTGATGATTAGCACCTTTTCATATATCTGTTGGCCATCTGTATATCTACTTTGGAGAAATACCTGTTGAGGTCCTTTGCCTGAGAGGGGCTGGAGGCAGCTCACAGACCACTGCAGGGTCCACAGCCAGGACTGATGTCTGTTGACATCAATACATGGGTGGGCAAGGCTCCTCTGGGTCCCTTGGTAGACCCCACAGTTCTCTCCATGTCACTTTTGTTCATGGATAAATGCCAACTTTTTGTTGGTGGACAGGGGCATGAGGGATATTGTATATGGCCATGATGCTAATGTCATTCCTCAACCTTCTTCTTACAGTGTTAGCTGTAATACACACACACGTAATTTGCTCACGTGGGAGTATATATATCAGATGAAGTCCCAGAATGACTAGATCACAGGGTATATGCAGTTTTCATTTTGATACAAATTTCTCTTTATCAAAGTTTACACTCTACCCCGCAGTATATGAGAATGCCTATTTCCCCAAATCCTGACTCTGATTTTACCAAAGAGTAAAATCAAAATTTGATTTTGTGAAAAGAAAAAAAGAATTCATGGTGGATCTACTTTGCAATTATTAAGAGTAGGCCTAAGCTTTTCCTCCATTTAAGAGAGATTTACATTCCCCTGCCTGTGGACTATCCATATTCCCTGTGCATTTTTCTATTCTGGGTTTTGGTCATTTGCTGACTGGGTCACTGGAGCTCTGTCCTTTTGGATAGGGGTGACAAATAGTTAGAATATCTTTTATTTTCTGTTAGAAACCAAGGTGGCTTAGGTAAGAAACAAAAAACTCAATTTTTCAAAAGAGACAGTCACTTCCAGCCCATCTGGTGATGACTAGAAAGGGTTCCAGAATCCGGGTATTTGCACCTCAGTGCAGGCAAAGCCCTTTCGTGGAAAGACGCTAAAGGCCCTCTGTGGATTCAGTTTCCCTTCCAGCTGGCTGATCCTCAAGCCTTGGCTTTACTGGAAAATGATTTGGACCCAGATTACAACCTAATAGGCAAAATTGCTAACTGAAAGCAGAAAGTGAAGAGTGACCTGCCCCAACAGGGAATCAACAGTATACAAACTGATAAGCATGTAGGAAGATAAACCATGGAGTATCTTTTTTATTTAATTTTTATTTTACATAGGAGTATAGTTGATTTACAGTGTTTTATTAGTTTCAGGTATACAGCATAGTGGTTCAGTTATACATATATCCATTCTTTTTCAGATTCTTTTCCCACATAGGTTATTACAGAATACTGAGTAGAGTTCCCTATGCTATAGAGAAGGTCCCTGTTGATTATTTTATATATAGTAGTGTGTATAGGTTAATCCCAAACTCCTAATTTATCCCTCCCCCCCCACCTTTCCCCTTTGGTAACCGTAAGTTTGTTTTCAAAGTCCCTGAGTCTGTTTCTGTTTTCTAAATAAGTTCATTTGTATCATTTTTTTAGATTCCACTTATAGTGATACCTTGTGCTACTTGTTTTTCTGTCTGACTTACTTAGGATGATAATCTGTAGGTCCACCCATGTTGCTGCAAATGGGCATTATTTCATTCTTTTTATGGCTGAGTAATATTCTGTTGTATACATGTACCACATCTTCTTTATCCGTTCCTCTGTTGATGGACATTTAGGTTCTTGGCTGTTGTAAATAGTGCTGCCAGGAACGTTGGGGTGCATGTATCTTACCGAGTTATGATTCTCTCCAGATAGATGCCCAGAAGTGGGGTTGCTGGATCATATATGGTAGTTCTAGTTTTAGTTTTTTCAGGAACCTCCATATTGTTCTCCATAGTGGCTGCACCAGTTTACATTCCCATGAACAGTGTAGGAGTGTTCCCTTTTCTCCACATCCTCTCCAGCATCTACTGTTTGTAGACTTTTTGATGATGACCATTCTGAGTGGTGATACCTCACTGTAGTTTTGATTTGCATTTTGCTAATGATTAGTGATGTTGAGCATCTTTTCATGTGCTCGTTGGCCAGCTGTATGTCTTCTTTGGAGAAATGTCTATTTAGATTTTCTGCCGATTTTTGATTGGGCTCTTTGTTTTTTTGATATTGAGCTGCATGAGCTGTTTGGAGATTAATCCCTTGTTGGCCACTTAGTTTGCATATATATTCTCCCATTCTGTAGGTTGTCTTTTTGTTTTGTTTATGGCTTCCTTTGCTGTGCAAAAGGTTTTAAGTTTAATTAGGTCCCATTTTTTTACTTTTGTTTTTATTTTCATTACTCTAGGAGGTGGATGCAAAAAGATACTGCTGCAGTTTATGTCAAAGAGTGTTCTGCCTATGTTTTCCTCCAGTATCCCATCTTACATTTAAGTCTTTAATCCATTTTGAGTTTATTTTTGTATATGGTGTTAGAGAGTGTTCTAATTTCATTCTTTTACATGTAGTTGTCCCGCTTTCCCAGCACCACTTATTGAAGAGACTTTTCTCCAGAACACTCCCAAACTCATTCGGTGAGGCCACCATCATCACCCTGATACCAAAACTAGACAATGATACCACAACTAGACAAAGATACCACAAAAAAAGAAAATTATAGACCAATATCACTGATGAACATAGATGCAAAAATCTCCAGCACAATAATAGCAAACCAAATCCAACAATATATTAAAAGGATCATACACCATGATCAAGTGGGATTTATCCCAGGGATGCAAGGAGTTTTCAATATCTGCAAATCAATCAGTGTGATACACCACATTAACAAATTGAAGAATAAAAATATGATCATCTCAATAGATGGAGAAAAAGCTTTTGATAAAATTCAACACCAATTTATGATAAAAACTCTCCAGAAAGTGGTGAAAAACTGAAATCATTTCCTTTAAGATCAGGAACAAAACAAGAATGTCCACTCTCACCACTGTTATTCAACATAGTCTTGGAAGTCCTAATCTAGGCAATCAGAGAAGAAAAAGGAATCCAAATTGGAAAAGAAGTAAAATTGTCACTGTTTGCAGATGACATGATACTATACACAGAAAATCCTAAAGATGCTACCAGAAAACTACTAGAGCTCATCAATAATTCAGTAAAGTTGCAGGATACAAAATTAATACACATAAATCTCTTGCATTCCTATACACTAACAACAGAAGATCAGAAAGAGAAATTAAGGAAACAATCCCATTTCCCATTCTATCAGAAAGAATAAAATACCTAGGAATAAACCTACCTAAGGAGGCAAAAGACCTATACTCAGAAAACTAAAAGATACTGATGAAAGAAATAAAAGATGACACAAATAGGGACTTCTCTGGTGGGGCAGTGGTTAAGAATCTGCCTGGGGGACACAGGTTCAAGCCCTGGTCTGGGAAGATCCCACATGCTGAGGAGCAACTAAGCCTGTGCGCGACAACTGCTGAGCCTGCGTACCAGAACTACTGAAGCCTGCGTGCCTAGAGTCTGTCCTCCGCAGCTGGATAGGCCACCACAATGAGAAGCCTGCGTGCAGCAACAAAGACTCAACGGAGCCAAAATTTAAAATAAATAAATAAATAAATAAATTTTAAAACAAACCTAAGGGGTAAGCTTCTTGGCATCAGTATTGGCAAAGTGTTTTTAGATTTAATCCCCAAAACAAAAGCTAATATAAATAAGTGAGACTACATCAAGCTAAAAATATTTTGCACACAACAAAGGAAGCCATCAGTGAAAATGAAAAGACACCCAATGGAATGGAAGAAAATATCTGCAAATCATACATCTGATAATGGGTTAATATCCAAAATATATAAAGAACTCATACAACTCAATGCAAAAAAAAATCAGATTAAATAGATGTTTTTCCAAAGAAGACATACATAAAAAGGTACTCAACATCACTATCATCAGAGAAATGCAAATCAAAACCACAAGATATCACCTCACACCTGTTAGAATGACTATTATCAAAAAGATAAAAATAACAAATGTTGGCAAGGATGTGGAGAAAAGGGAACCCTTGTGCACTGTTGGCAGGAGTGTAAATGGGTGCAGCCACTGTAGAAAACAGAGAGGTTTCTCAAAAAATTAAACATAAAACTACCACATAATCCAGCAATCCCCACTTCTGGATATTTATCTGAAAGTAACAACAAAATCGCTATTTTGAAAAGATACGTGCATGCCCGTGTTCATTGCAGCATTGTTTACAACAGCCAAGATATGGGAACAACCAGAGTCCATCAATGGACACATGGATAAAGAATCTGTGTGTGTATATGTATGTATATATATATATATGCATATGTATGTATATATACCTGTGTGTGTGTATATATATATACACACACACACAGTGGAATATTATTCAGCCATTTCAAAAAAGAAGGAAATCTCACTGTCTTGCGATGTGGGTCAACACAGATGGACCTTGGGGCATTATGCTAAGTGAAATAAGTCAGAGAAAGATAAATACCATATGTTATCATTTATATGTTGAATCCATATGTTATCATTTATATGTTGAATCTAAATTTTAAAAGATAGAGAATAAATTGGTGGCTGCCAAAGGTAGGTGGTGGTTGTAATGGATTAAAGTGGTAAAAGGCACAAAATTCCAGTTGTAAGATAAGTCCTGGGATTGTAATGTACAATATGTGACTCTAGTTAACAATACTATATTGTATATTTGAAAGTCACCAAGAGAGTAGTTCTTAAAAGTTCTCATCACAAGAAAAAAACTGTAACTATGTCTGGTGATGGATGTTTATATATATATGAATGAAATCATTATGTTGTACACCTAAAACTAATACAGTGTTATATGTCAATTATATCTCAAAAAAATCAGTTGTCTTTCTATACACTAAAAACAAATTATCAGAAATAGAAATTAAGAAAATCCCATTTATATTTGCATCAAAAAGAATAAAATGCCTAGGAATGTCTTTAACCAAGGAGGCAAAAATCTGTACACTGAAAACTATAAGACAATGATGAAAGGAAGTGAAGACACAAATAAATGGAAATATATTCTGTGCTTTGGGACTGGAAGAATTAATACTGCTCAAATGTCCACACTTCCCAAAGTGACCTATAGATTCAATGCAATTTCTCTCAAAATTCCAGTGGTGTTTTTCACAGAAATAGAACGAACAATCCTAAAATGTGTATGAAACCACAAAAGACCTGAATAGCCAAGGCAATCTTCTGCAAGAACACAAAGCTGGAGGCATCACATAGTGTGATTTCAAAGTATATTACAAAGCTATAGTAATCAAAACAGTATGGTATAAGAACAGATATTTAGACCAATTGAACAGAATGAGTCCGGAAGTAAATTCATGCATTTACAGTCAACTGATCTTTGACAAAGGTGCCAAGAATACATAATGGGAAAAAGATAGTCTCATCAATAAATGGTGGTATTAAATCAATAAAAAGATAGTCTCATCAATAAGTGGATAACCACATACAGAAGAATGAAATTGGACCCTTATTTCACACCTGATACAAAATTTAATTCAAAATGGACTAAAGAATTGAACGTAGACCTGAAACCATAAAACTTTTAGAAGAAATTATACGGGAAATTTTTCTTGACATTGTCTGTGCAGTACTTTTCATGGTATGATTAAAAGCAAGACAACCAAAGCAAAAACAGACAAATGGGATTGCACGAAACTAAAAAGCTTCTGCACAGTAAGGAAAACAATCTATAGAGTGAGAAGACAGCCAACTGAATGGGAGAAAATATTGACAAACCACATTTCTGATAAGAGGTTAATATCCAAATTTTATATGTAACTCACACTATTCAAATGTGCAGAGGATCTGAATAGATATTTTTCTAAAGAAGATATACAGATGGCCAACAGTTATATGAAAAGAGCTGAACATCAATAATCAGGGAAATGCAAATCAAAGCCACAATGAGATGTCACCTCACACCTGTTAGAATGGCTATCATCAAAAAGACAAGAGAGAAAAAGTGTTAGCAAAGAGGAGAGAAGGTAATCTCTGAGCACTGTTGGTGGGAATGCAAATTGGTGCAGCCACTATGGAAAACAGGAGGGAGGTTTGTCAGAAATTTAAAATAGAGCTACCATGTGATCCAGCAATCCCACTTCTGGGTGTATATACAAAGGAAATGAAAACAGGATCTTGAAAAGATATCTGCACTCCCATGTTCATTGCAATATTATTCACAATAGCCAAAATATGCAAACAGTCTAAGTATCTGTCCATGGATGAATGGATTAAGAAGATGTAGTATGTACACACACACACACACGAATAATAGTCATGAGAAAGAAAGAAATCTGCCCTCTGTAACAACATAGATGGACCTTGAGGGCATTATGCTAATTGTGATAAATCAGAGACAGACAGCTACTGTATAATATCACCTATACATTAAGTCCAAAAATTCAAATTCATAGAAACAATCTAGGATGGTTGTTACCAGGGGCTGGGAGGGAGGAGGGACTGAATGGAGAAATGTTGGTCAAACAGACAAACTTCCAGTTATAAGATGAGTAAGTTGGGGATCTGAAGTGTACAGCATGGTGATTCCAGATAATACTGTATTATATGTGTGAAAGTTGCTAAAAGACAGTATATTTTAAATGTTTTCATCACAAAAATGTAATAGTATATGAAGTGATGGAGGTGTTAGCTAACACCATGGTGGTAATCATTTTGCAATATGTTAAGTGTATCAGTTCAACAAATTGTACACCTTAAACTTACACAATGTTGTATGTCAATATATCTCAATAAAGCTGTGAAAAAAGAAAACGAAAATGAAAAAGTATTTAGCGTCACTGTCCTTAAAACTGAAGCCATCTTCAGAAGGTGAGAGATGAACGTGGGAGATGCCATTGAACTAGTCCCGTGATTTCAGTGTAGAATGGGGTCCTAGGGTGCAAAGTCCATGTCACAGTGCTCATCTTCAAGAGACAAAAATGTGTGTTAAACCAGAAGAAAGCATGACTAAAGAGGCCATCCAAACGACTGATCATGGAGTTCCCAGGACTGAAAAGCTGATGGACCTCCTACTAAATATATACATATAAATATTGGGGTTGGCCAAAAAGTTCGTTCGGGGTTTTCCGTAAGATCGTATGGGAAGATAGAGGAACCAAGATGGCGGAGTAGAAGGACGTGCTCTCACTCCCTCTTGCAAGAACACCAGAATCACAACTAGCTGCTAGACAATCATAGACAGGAAGACACTGGAACTCACCCAAAAAGATACCCCACATCCAAAGACAAAGGAGAAGCCACAGTGAGATGGTAGGAGGGGCGCAATCACAGTAAAATTAAATCCCATAACTGCTGGGTGGGTGACTCACAGACTGGAGAACACTTATACCACGGAAGTCCACCCACTGGAGTGAAGGATCTGAACCCCACGTCAGGCTTCCCAACCTGGGGATCCAGGAACAGGAGGAGGAATTCCTAAAGAATCAAACTTTGAAGCATAGTGGGAATTGATTCCAGGACTTTGACAGGACTGGGGGGAAATGAGACACCACTCTTGCAGGGCACACACAAAGTAGTGTGCTCATCGGGACCCAAAGGAAGGAGCAGTGACCCCAGGGGAGACTGAACCAGACCTACCTGCTAGTGTTGGAGGGTCTCATGCAGAGGCAGGGGATGGCTGTGGCTCACCAAGGAGACAAGGACACTGGCAGCAGAAATGCTGGGAAGTACCCCTTGGTGGGAGCCCTCCCAGAGTCTGTCATTGACCCCATAAAAGAGCCCAGATAGGCTCCAGTGTTGGGTTGCCTCAGGCCAGACAACCAACAGGGAGGGAACCCAGCCCCACCCATCAACAGTGAAGTGGATTAAAGTTTTACTGAGCTCTGCCCACCAGAGCAACAGTCAGCTCTACCCACCACCAGTCCCTCCCATCAAGCCTCTTACATAGCCTCATCTACCAGAGGGCAGAGAGCAGAAGCAAGAAGAACTACAATCCTGCAGCCTGTGGAACAAAAATCACATTCACAGAAAGATAGACAAACTGAAAAGGCAGAGGGCTATGTACCAGATGAAGGAACAAGATAAAACCCCAGAAAAACAACTAAATGAAGTGGAGATAGGCAGCCTTCCAGGAAAAGAATTCAGAATAATGATAGTGAAGATGACCCAGGACCTCGGAAAAACAATGGAGGCAAAGATCAAGAAGATGCAAGAAATGTTTAACAAAGACCTAGAAGAATGAAAGAACAAACAGAGATAAAAACACTACAATAACAAATGAAAACTACACTAGAAAGAATCAATAGCAGTATAACTGAAGCAGAAGAAGGGATAAGTGACCTGGAAAACAGAATGGTGGAATTCACTGCTGCAGAACAGACTAAAGAAAAAAGAATGAAAAGAAATGAAGATAGCCTAAGAGACCTCTGGGACGACATTAAACACAATGACATTCGCATTATAGGGGTCCCAAAAGTAGAAGAGAGAGAGAAAGGACCAGAGAAAATATTCGAAGAGATTATAGTCAAAAACTTCCCTAACATAGGAAAGGAAATAGCCACCCAAGCCCAGGAAGCACAGCGAGTCCATACAGGATAAACCCAAGGAGAAACACACCAAGACACACAGTAATCAAACTGGTAAAAATTACAAACAAAAATTATTGAAAGAGCAAGGGAAGAACGACAAATAACATACACGGGAACTCCCATAAGGTTAACAGCTGATTTCTCAGCAGAAAAGCTACAAGCCAGAAGGGAGTGGCATGATATACTTAAAGTGATGAAAGGGAAGAACCTACAACCAAGATTACTCTACCCGGCAAGGATCTCATTCAGATTCGATGGAGAAATCAAAAGCTTTACAGACAAGCAAAAGCTAAGAGAATTCAGCACCACCAAACCAGCTCTAAAACAAATGCTAAACGAACTTCTCTAAGTGGGAAACACAAGAGGAGGAAAGGACCTACAAAAACAAACCCATAACAATAAAGAAAATGGTCATAGGAACATACCTATTGATAATTACCTTAAACGTGAATGGATTAAATGCTCCAAACAAAAGACACAGGCTTGCTGAATGGATACAAAAACAAGACCCATCTATATGCTGTATACAAGTGACCGACTTCAGACCTAGGGACACATACAGACTGAGAGTGAGGAGATGGAAAAAGATATTCCATGCAAATGAAAATCAATAAAAGCTGGAGTAGCAATACTCATATCAGATAAAATAGACTTTAAAATAAAGAATGT
>NW_020172293.1:195073-211903 GCF_003031525.2 Neophocaena asiaeorientalis asiaeorientalis | reverse complement strand
TTTTGCAAAACTGTTCCTATAAAAGGGTTTCATCTTCAAGGAATTCATGGAAAAGACTGACAAGTACAGGTTTCTGGTAACTGACTATACTGCTGAAATGAATGAATAAGCATTTTCAGAATGCTAATGGAAAACTGATGAATTCATAAAAGTGCTAACAAAAGATCAAGATAAAAAAAATTAATTACATGGGACTGAGTGAACTGATGAGGACGATTATAATTTTTGTGACTTTCTGTTTGAATAAAAAAAAATCCCACAAGGACTCAGGCAAAAAATATACAAATCAATTTTCACTGCAAAGTAAAGGAGTGGTTACCGTGGAGGATTCCTGGACTGAATGTCACTATTATGACTAAAAATGATGAATTCATAGAAGTGCTAACAAAAGATCAAGATGAAAAAAATTACATGGGACTGAGTGAACTGATGAGGACGATTATAATTTTTGTGACTTTCTGTTTGAATAAAAAAAAATCCCACAAGGACTCAGGCAAAAAATATACAAATCAATTTTCACTGCAAAGTAAAGGAGCTGTTACCGTGGAGGATTCCTGGACCGAATGTCACTATTATGACAGTGTGAGTGTGTTTCATGTTTGGTCATTGCAATCATTGTTGCTTTTGTTGTGGTCATCCATTTACGATGCTTGGTGTCAGTCTGTTTATCTCTTGTAAAAATAAAATACAGTGTGTATGTGAGTTGTGGGGAAAGAAAGATTGTATATGCCTAAATTACATGTTTTAGACCCTTCAAAGAAAGGATGAATTAATATTTGCTTTTTTTTTCCTGGTAAAAACTATTCATTGAGCGAACATCTAAAAAATTAATTTCAATATTACCATAAATGTGAAGTGGAAAATGTTTTTCTATAAAGGAGTTTGTATAAATTACTTAAAAAGTAAACTGGAGCTCAACTAAAGAGTATTGTAGGAGGGAAAGTGGTCTCTTCATGAATAGAAACTAAATGTTTTCATAAAGTGGTGTAGTTACTGTGACAGCACAAATTGTATTAATAACTAGTTGGGAACCGAAATAAAATGTCACTACGTTTCAAAAAACTATCAAAGCAGTCACTATCCACCACATGTTCTTAAATTAGCATGTATAACAAATCTGGAGGCTGGCCCCAAGGTACAGTGGTATGCCAGGAGTCTGTCTGTCTCACTAAGATTCTGTATTCAATCTCCATTGCTAAAATTTGGGGCAGCAGTCACTTTAGACCTTGTCAAACTTCTAAAAGTCTCACTACTTGATACCTTACTCTGAACATAAGCCAATAAACAGACAAGGATAAATGTGCTGTAAGGTGTTTGGGACACAGGAAATTTTAATGTGTGAACAGAGTGGGCCAGGTGTACGTAAAGCAGGAAGTCCAAGATAGATTTTTCTCATGTGACATAACCATGTTAATTCCAATTCTGAAACTCATTTTCCCTTGAATTTGGAGTATATCTTGGTGAACACAGCTTTCTCTTGTTTCACTTAATAACTGCTGTTAAAATTTTAGTGACAGAATGAGAAAGCCATTCAGTGGAGATTGTCAGATGTCTAATTACACGATGTTGAAAATCAAAGGAGGAGAATCCAGCTGCTAAATATAATAAGCTCAGGCATAAAATCATTGATGAGAAAAGAAAACGGTATCTTCACTTTGTTAAAGTGGGGTACACGTATTAGATATTTCCTGAGATTCTCTGTTGATTAAGTCCATTAGGACCAGTATCGACTGAGTTTCAACTCTGCATTGATTTCACATCTGATCCAGAATTACTGCATACTCATTGTACTAGAGAACAAAAAAGGAACTAAACCTGTCTTCCTAAAATTAAGTAAAAACCATAAAAGAACATATAAATAAAATCGATTACCTGAAAATTTTAAACTACTTTTAAACAAAAGACACCTAAACAAAGTTCAAAGACAAGAACCAGATTGTGAAAGATAGTCAACACAAATACGAAAGACAAAATGTTTATATCCAGAATATAAAAAGAACTGCTAAAAATTAATAAGAAAAAGACGATCCAGTAGGAAAATAAATATAATAGGCAATTCATTGAATAGGAAATACAAATGGTTAAGAAACATAGGACAGTAAGTTTGCCCTCACTAACAACCAGGGAAATACAAATTAAATCACTAGTGATATTTTACAGTGATCAGATAAGAAGAAATGTTACATTTGAGAATACCATGCATTGGCAAGGTTTTATAGACAGAGGGATCTATTTACCAGTGGCGACCTGGTCAATTAGAACATTCACTTTGCACCAGCTGTTAAAATTTAAAATGTTCATACCCATGACCCAGATGTTAAACTTCTAGATATCTACTAATTTAAAAAAAGGGGGGAGGGAATTAAAAAAAAAAAAAGATCATATGGGGAAAACCCGAACGAACTCCCCAGCGAACTTTTTGGCCATCCCAATATATACATGAAACAGAGGCCTGCCTTGAGTCTCTACTTATACGTTAGTCATGGTCCTTCAACTGATTCCAAGACCTGAGAGAGTTCATAGAGCCCTTGATTAAAGGGGAGATCAGAAACCCTGAAGAAAACCCTGTGGTAACATTACAGGATGTTATAAATCTTCCTTGTGTGTACAGGTGTTCACTAGAGTAAATGTGCGCCAGAGAAAGGGAAATCCTAACACCTGAATAGGATTCGATGATGGCACTGAGCTATCCCTGAGCTAACAGAGGCGATGCTTACTGAGGGAGGGGGCTGTCTCATAGTAAATGGTATTCTGGCCCAAGTCCCTGTCACAGTAAGTCTCATGGGTCTGTGAACCCATTCTGTGTTTACTTTCCCCAGCTCCCTAGTATACAGCTGAAATAGACATTCTTGGCACCTGTCGGACACCCACATTGGATCCCTGAACCATGCGGTTAAGGCTAGTGTGGCAAGGAAGGTCAAGAGGAAACCCTGAAGCTTCTCCTCTTAAGTGTGAAAATATATAAAATAGTAAACAGAACAGAATGCATTAGAACAATATCTTACCAGATAGGGAATGTCTATAAGCAAAATAAAGCACCTTCCCTGTGATGATAATATGCAGCAAGAATTGAGAAGTCACTGCTCTGGAGGTAAAACAGGTTAGTTATCTTCAGAATAAACACTTCAGGGTAATTACCTTGGGGAGCCCCCTGGGTCAGAAGATAAACATTGAGGTACCTGGAGCACCTCTGAACGTCGGTAAACTGATCCAAATGCCAATAGTTTAGACGGATACATCAGCCACCTATTGCTGTGTAACAAAGTGCCACACAGTAATAACTGTGTAATTACTAATGACGTAGTAACTAACTGAGATAGCACATGCACATTGTTTTATCGCCTCAAAGCAAGATGCATGCATTATCTCACATTTTCCATGGAGTCTGGGCACGGCTTAGCTGGGTTCTCTGCCTCAGGGACTGTCACGAGGCTGCAGCTGAGGAGCTGGCCGGGACTGGGGTCTTATCTGAAGGCTCGAATTTATTTCCAGGCTCACGTGGTTGTTGGCAAGACTGGTTCCTTGCAGGCTGTTGAGCTGAGGCCCTTGGTTCCTAGCTGGCTGTTGGCTGGAGGCTGCCCTCAATTCCTTGCCACGTGGGCTGCTCCAGCATGACTGTTTACTTCAAAGCATACAAGCCAAGAGGGCAACAGAGAAAGTCCACAAGTAAGATGTAAGTTACAGTCTTGTGTAACCTAATCAAGAAAGTCATATCCCATCACCTTTACAATATTCCATTGGTTAGAATGAAGTCACAAGGTCCTACACACACCCAAAGGGAGGACAACCCAACATAAATACCAGGAGCTGGGGATCTGTGGGAGCTGTCTTAGAATTTTCCTGCCTCAACTTGGGTTCAATAATTCAATTTAATGGTATAAAATCATGTCCTGTGGTGAGAAGGGTACATCCCTATGGACACATTTTTCTCCCAGCTTTACTGAGGAATAATTTAAAAATAAAAATTGTGGGCTTCCCTGGTGGCACAGTGGTTGAGAATCCGCCTGCCAATGCAGGGGACACGGGTTCGAGCCCTGGTCTGGGAGGATCCCACATGCCACGGAGCAAATGGGCCCGTGAGCCACAACTACAGAGCCTGCGTGTCTGCAGCCTGTGCTCCTCAACGAGAGGCGGTGACAGTGAGAGGCCTGCGCACCGCGATGAAGAGTGCCCCCCGCTTGCCACAACTAGAGAAAGCCCTTGCACAGAAACGAAGACCCAACACAGCAAAAATAAATAAATATTTTTTTAAAAATAAAAATAAATAAAAATAAAAATCGTATATATTTAGGGTGTACATGATGTTTTCATATATGTATAGATACATCATGAAATGCTTACCACAATCAAGCTAGTTAAGATATTCATCACCTCATATAGTTACTTTTGTTTTGTTAAGAACAATTAAGAACTACTCTCAGCAAATTTCAAGTATACAATACAGCATATTTAACTGTAGTTGCTGGGCTGTACATTATACATCCAGAACTTATTCATCCTGCATATTTTAAGCTTTGTACTCTTTGACGAACATTTTCCCACTTCCCCTACTCTCCAGCCCCTGGTAAACACCATTCTACTCTCTGTTTCTAAGGGTTTGACTATTTCAGATTATTATATATAGGCAACAGCATGCAGTATTTGACTTTCTGTGTCTGGCTTATTTCATAGAGCATAATGTCCTCCAGGTTCATCTATGTTATCACAAATGACAAGATTTCCCTTCTCTTTAAGGATAATGTTCCATTGTATAATATGTATATTATATTATATATATACACACACACACACACACACATATACACCACATCATCTTTATCCATTTATCTGTCAGTGGACCCTTAGGTTGTTGCCTTGGCTGTTTTATCAATAAATGCTGCAATAAATGTGGGAGTGCAGATCTCTCTTTGAAATACTGACTTCATTTTCTTTGGATATATACCCAGAAGTAGGAATTCTGGATCATATGGTAGTCCTGTTTTTAATTTTTTGAGGACCCTCCATTCTGTTTTCCATAATGCTTGCACCAATTTACAATCACACTAACAGTGCACGAGTGTTCCCTTTTCTCCACATCCTTGCCAACACTTAATCTTTTGTCTTTTTTGTGATATCCATTGTGGCATTCACTTGCATTTCCTGATGATTAGTGATGTTGAGTACCTTTTCATATACCTGTTGGTTCTTCATCTTCTTTTGAGAAATGTCTGTTCAGGTCCTTTGCCCATTTTAAAACTATTTGTTTTCTTGCTTTTGAGTTAGTTGAGTTCCTTATATACTTTAGATATTAACCCTTTATCAGACGGCTCTACTCGCAACTCATTTTTACCATTTTGCTTTCATGTTACAGAGATGATTTAGCTTCTCTATACTAGTTTCCCCATTAGTAAATTGAAAAACCAATCAATCTATTATATTTATATCTATATTTGCTTTCCAACATAGCCCTGGAATATACATGAAGAGGATTGATTTTTTTACATTTGCTCAAGTACGGGAATCTCTTCCAAAGAGTGGTTCTACCTGCACCCCCAACCTTGCATGTGGGCAGCACTAAAAACGGACTTTCTTCGTTAAGTGTGACTTTGCTTTGGATCCCCCAAGGCAATTTTTTACTTGGGGTTAATAACTCAGACCCAAGTGTTTAGTTTGGAAGACGGAAGTTATTGTCCATCTTGGGTTACCTAATCCAAGGCCAAGTGGAAAGTTTTTGGAGCGAGGGGCCAGCCCAGCCCTTCCACCGCTCTCCTCCAGGTAACCCTTGTCAATGTCCCAGAGGCATAGGCCTTTACACGCACCCAGTCTGCCTGTTTGCCAAGAACTGTACACCATGGGGACTTCTGAGAGGAAAGCAACATGATCAGTTTGAGAGACATGGTTTCCTCTAATCTCCATAGATTTTTCTTGTTTTGATCATAAACATCAGTGATGGGTGGAATATTAGTCCTGCCACTGCTACAGAATGTTTATCCATCCATCATCCACCCCAGCAGGCAGTGTGAGGCTGGGCCTTCAGCATCGCTTGCTCATCTGCACGTGGTGACGATGCCCACCAGGGACATTCAGCAGGGTCACTGATGCGGGGGGAGGCCTACAACTGGCTTTCAGCTACAAAAGAGGAGGAAAGAATGGGAGGATTCTCCCATAGTCCTAACTCCCCTCACATAGAACCTATTTCTACTTTTAAAATCATATCAGTCATGGTTATACATGTTTTCAACCCATGCTATTGGCCATTTTTAAATTTTACTTTTGCACTGGGACTTTGAAGGATTGGATTATTGTCCCTTTTTTTTTTTTTTGGAGAGTTGTGGTGGGGAATAAAGGGAACATTATAACCCACAGAGCACAGCACACTGAATGTGACCACACAGCATTTCACAAACAACTACTCTTACATCCCTGAGGAAGAGGCTCTACTCTCAACTCATTTTTACCATTTTGGTGTCAGACACCAAGTGCCAACAAGCCAACAGGTTGCACACATCAAGTGCTTCCCATTTTCTGGCTCTCAGATAATCGAATATCAGGAAGGTTTTGGCTAGGAGGGTCACCAGCTCCTCTTTCCTGGAAACTCAGACTGCAAAGATTTAAGCCCTCCCTTTTCTGATTTTCCCTTCCAAATCACAGTGATTGATATACACAGATGCTTCCAGAACTTTATTACACTGTTTAGTGAGACTTTTTCATCAGACTAAAAAGAGGCATAAACAATATTTCAAAAGAACAAATTCTAACATGCGTAGATCACGATGTGTCTCAAGCTATGAACTCTGACCTCCTCTAGAATAATGGAAATTTTGACAGGTTTTCCCTTTGCCTTCATGCCTCCCTATTGGCTAATTCACAGGTATAGATTAATACTCTTAAGAATACCTTTACTTCAGATTAACAAAAGCCTTTACCATTTCATCCCCTGCATAAGCAGGGGGACTCTCAACCACTGCGCCACCAGGGAAGCCCGAAGCACAGAGTCTTAACCACTGGACCACCAGTGAAGTCCCAGTATCTTTTCTTAACTGGACCCGCTGTTCCTTCTTTCTACCTCTCAGGAGATTTGGAGGGGAGATGTTGCTGGGAAACAGAGCTCTGTGATATTTTCAGCCTCCTCCTTAGGAGGAGAGCTAGCACTTAGCTTCTCATCCCAGCATTCCCAGAACTCTGCAGTGTGTTGCGATAGAACATAAAAATAGCCTTCTCTCCTGCAGGGGACGCATCTTGATTAGAAATCTTGAAATATTTTCTCAATTGCATTTTCCATGGAAGGGACTAAATTTCAAACCAGGCAGCTGGCAAACAGTCATGTGGTTTTTCAGCTTGCTGGCCCTGACATCTCATGAGAACAACTTAAAATGCTTACAAAAAATCTTTCATTTCAGGAGCTTAGCAGGGTGTTAAGAGTGGATCCACCCATCTCTGGGCCATAATTCTGCATATGCCATCGTGCTCAGTGATTGAAGCAAACAGCACTCACGGGTCTTGGAATTCCACCATGTTGTTTGCCTCTACGTTCCCTGGTAATTATTCCAGGTGGGGTCTTTAAGATCCAGTTCCTCCCTCCTACACTGTTGGTGGGAATATAAATTGGTACACTCACTATGGAGAACAGTGTGAAGGTTCCATGGGAAACTAAAAATAGAGTCACCGTATGATCCTGCAATCCCACTCCTGGGCATATATCCAGAGAAAACTCTAATTTGAAAAGATACATGCACCCCAATGTCCAGAGCAGCACTATTTACAATAGCCAAGACATGGAAGCAACCTAGTGTTCACCTACAAATGAATGGATAAAGATGTGGTATAGATACACAATGGAATATTACTCAGCCATAAAAAAGGAAATAATGCCATTTGCAGCACCATGGATGAACCTAGAGGTTATCATACTAAGTGAAGTAAGTCAGAAAGAAACAGACAAATATCATATAATATCACTTATGTATGGAATCTAAGATAGAATACAAGTGAACTTATTTATAAAACAGAAATAGACTCACAGACATAGAAAACAAACTTATGGTTACCAAAGGGAATTGCAGTGGGGAGGGGCAGGAGGGGGAAGAGATAAATTTGGAGTCTAGGATTAACAAATACACAATATGTGTAAAATAAATAAACAACAAGGACCTGCTATATAGCACAGGGAACTATATTCAATGTCTTGTAATAACCTATAATGGAAAAGAATCTGAAAAAGAATATATTTATGTGTGTGTGTGTATGTGTGTATGTGTGTGTGTATAACTGAATCACTTTGCTGTACACCTGAAACTAACATGACATTGTAAATTAACTATATATTTAAAAAAAAAAAGGTTAAATAGGGACTTCCCTGGTGGTCCAGTGGCTAAAACTTCATGCTCCAAATGCAGGGGGCCCTGGTTTGATCCCTGGTCAGGGAACTAGATCCCACATGCCGCAACTAAGAATTCGCATGCCACATGCCACAACTAAAAAAAGGATCCCACATGACACAACGAAGATCCTGCATGTGGCAACGAAGACCTGGTGCAGACAAATAAATAAATACTTTTAAAGTACATAAATAAAAATTTAAAAGGTTAAATAAAATCCAGTTCCTCAGACCTGCTTTATCTTGCATAACTGAAAGTTTATACCCATTGAATAGCAACCTCCCACATCCCCTTCACCCTGCCCTGGCAACTACCATTCTACTCTCTGCTTCTACGAGTTTGACTATTTTGTTAAGAGGGTAGATCCCATGTTAAATGTTCTTATCATAATAAAATAGAACCAAACCCTTTCCTTGTCTTGGGCAGAGGGCTTGGTGATCTGGAGTAAGGCTACTCCAGCCCATGCTTAGAGCATCAGTTAATCCACTCATGATATCTCAGGGGCAGCTTGTTCACGTCCTCAACAAATATTTATTGTGCACCTACTATGTGCCAGGCACAGTGCTAGTTCTGGCTGACAATGATGACCACGCAGGCATGTTTCCTTCCATCATAGAGTTTAATTCTCTCTCCAGTGGAGGGGAGAAATAAAAAACTAATTATTATAAATGAATGATACGAATAAAATTAACTGTGCTGGATGAGGAAATGGTGCAGTAGGTGTGGAAACCAAGCAAGGAGACCTATTTTGCATAGGGAGGCTAGAGAAGGTCTTTCTAAGAAGGCGACCTTTAACATGAGACCTGAAAAACAGGGAGTTAAATGGATTCTGAAAATACGTATGATCCCGCAGGAAAGGGAAATATTCATAGGAATGTGGTGATTGACTATCAGTGTTGAGTGAGAACCATCTCTATGCTTGCCTCCCCTTCCAAAGCCCCTAGACTTTGCTCCCTGTAGGCATCTAGAGACACTGAACTGGACCTTAGAGGGAGACAGGAGAAATGGTGGCCACTGCGATTTCAAGGAGACATAATACACTCTATGTTGCTACGGACATTTCCTTGTATCTTGAGCCTCGATCTTGTCCCTGAGCTCCAAACTATCAGATTCTGTTGTGTGCATGACGTTTCCATATGGCTAATATACACCTGAAATTTATCAGGTCTAAAACAGAATTCAATTTTCTGCCTGGGATTCCCTTACCTTACATATGATACCAACATCTACCCATAGCACAAGCCAAAACAGAGTCATTCTTGATTTTTTTCTTTTTCTCTTCTGCTTCGTGAAATACATTAGCAAGACTCTATCACCAGTATATATCCAGAACTATCCACTTCTCTCCTTCTTCAAGACCACCACCACGGTCCAAGGCCACCACCATGGTCCAAGCCCCCAGTGCCTGTACTGCTGCAACAGCCTCCTACAAGTTTCCTTGCTTCTGTAATTGTTTCCTCTACAACTAATTTTCCACAGCATAGACAGAGTGATTATGGTAATATTAAATCAGGTCTTCTTAATCCCCTTTGTAAACCTTTCAAGGGCTTCCATGGCCTTCATATAAGGATCAATGAAAAGCCATTGATCCATACCTTTCTCAGATCTCTCTCAGACCATTCACCTTGCTCCTGACTCTCATCTTTGCTCACTACTCTCCGGTCAGCCAATGGTTTTAACATTTCAACAATACATTAAAATGATCCTACACCATGACCAAGGGGGATTTATTCCAGAGATGCAAGGATGGTTCAATATCTGCAAATCAATGTGATACACCACATTGACAAATTGAAGAATAAATCATATGATCACCTCAATAGATGCAGAAAAAACTACTGACAAAATTCAACACCCATTTATGTTAAAAATCCTCGACAAAATGGGTATAGAGGGAACAAAGCTCAACATAATAATGACCATGTATGACAAACCTATAGCTAACATCATACTCAATGGTGAAAAGCTGAAAGCATTTCCTCTGAGATCAGGAACAAGGATGCCCACTCTCGCCATGTATATTCAACACAGTACTGGAAGTCCTAGCCACAGCAATCAGACAAGAAATAAAAGGAATCCAAGGTGGAGAGGAAAAAGTAAAACTGTCACTGTTTACAGATGACGTGATACCATATATAGAAAATCCTAAAGATGCCACTAAAAAACTATTAGAACTATTAAATGAATTCAGTAAAGTTGCAGGATACAAAATTAATATACAGAAATCTGTTATGTTGCTATACACTAGCAATGAACTAACAGAGAAATTAATAAAGCAATCCCAATTACAACTTTATCAAAGAGAATAAAACACCTAAGAATAAATTTAACCAAGGAGGTGAAAGACCTGTGCACTGAAATATATAAGACACTGATGAAAGAACTTAAGATACAAATAGAAAAATAGTCTGTGCTCTTGGATTGGAAGAATTAATATTGTTAAAATGTCCAACTATCCAAAGCAATCTACAGATTCAGTGCAATCCTTACAACGGCAATTTTCACAGAAATAGAACAATCCTAACATTTGTATGGAACCACAAAGACCCCAAATAGCCAAAGAAATCTTGAAAAAGAATAAAGCTGGAGGCATCATGCTTCCTGATTTCAAAATATATTATAAAACTAAGTAATAAAAACAGTATGGTATTGACATAAAAACAGACACATAGATCAGTGGAACAGAGTAGAAATTCCAGAAACACACACATATTTGGTCAATTAATTTATGCCAAAGGAGCCAAGTATATACAGTGGGGAAAGGATGGTCTCTTCAAAATATGGTGTTGGGAAAACTGAACACATACAAAAGAATGAAACTGAATCACTATCTTCTACCATACACAAAAATCAACTCAAAATGGATTAAAGATTTGAATGTAATACCTGAAAGCATAATACTCCTAGAAGAAATCATAGTGAGTAAGCTCTTTGAAGTTGGTCTTGGCAAGGCCGCAAAAGCAAAAATTAAAGAGTGAGACGACCTCAAACTAAACAGCCTCTTCATAACAAAGCCATCAACAAAATGAAAGGCAACCTACTAAATAGGAGGGAATATTTTCAAATCATGTATCTGATAAGGGGGTTAATATCCAAAAAAATATAAAGAACAAAACTCATTAGGGCAAAAAATGATCCACTTAAAAATGGAACTGAGGCAGGGTGCACATCTGTGATGGCGAGGAGAAGATAAAATTTGATGCTGGGACCCTCCTTCTTAGTACACACCATCTAATTTGGAGAAATCAGAAAAATCATGAATGCTGCATGGCCATTCCTCTTTCCCAAATCGTGTTCATTGAAGAACAGGCAGCTGGAATTGGGAAAAGTGCCAAAATATGGTTCATCTTCACCCAGCTCCTTGTAACAAAGAACCTGGCCCATTCCAGAGTAGTAAGAACTCCTACATCAATATAATTAATAATAAAGGGAAGCCACGTTAGTATTTTCTGTTAAAAATTAATTGTGGGTGGGTGAGTGAAATATAGAAAATTATAAAGCGGAAAAATCAGCTCTATAACACACTCTTTAAAGTCGTTTTGATTTACCTGCTCTATTTTCTGTTTTCCATATAAGAATATATTATATGTAAACAATTTTCATATAAATACTACTGTTTAAAAGATATAGCTCCTGTAAAAACAAAGGTAATGACAGCTGCTTTTAAACCTCTTATGTTCTTCCATGCCGCAAAATGCTACCACAGTATTGTCTTCATTCAGTTTTTCCTTAAGTTTATTTAAGGAATAAAATAACATTATTATTTTCTATTGTTATAATTACTAAGGACCTTAAAGGTATGTGGCACCCCATTAAATCTATAAAACAAGGATTTCTGACGAGTCTTACAGATCGTGTTTTCTTTTGATTCCCTCCCAGGAATGCTGCATGGCCATTCCTCTTTCCCAAATCGTGTTCATTGAAGAACAGGCAGCTGGAATTGGGAAAAGTTCCAAAATATGGTTCATCTTCACCCAGCTCCTTGTAACAAAGAACCTGGCCCATTCCAGAGTAGTAAGAACTCCTACATCAAGCTTTCCTTCAAAGAACACGGCCAGATTGAGTTTTACAGGTGTTTATCAGAGGAAGTGACACAGAGAAGGTGGGAGAATATGCCAGTTTCCCAGTCGTTACAGGCAAATAGAGGACCCCAGCCAGGAAGAATTAAGGGCTGTAGGAATTGTAGGTATTGAAAAGAAACTGACAAAAACGTTTCTGAGGCCTTCGGAGACCTCAGCAAGCTAATGGTCAAGGCTAAGGGAATTGGTGGTGTTATCAAAATCCATTGCTAATAAGATTAAAGTCAAGCAAGGTGACATCACAGAAGATGAGACCATCAGGTTTAAATCCTATTTGCTGAGCATGGGAATAGCTAACCCGGTTACCAGGGAAACCTACGGCTCAGGCACACAGTACCACATGCAGCTGGCCAAACAACTGGCTGGAATATTGCAGTCGCCTTTGGAGGAACGAGGGGGAATAATGTCACTCACAGAGGTGTACTGTTAAGTATACCAAGCTCGAGGAATGGAATTGCTCTCACCAGAAGATTTAGTGAATGCATGCAAGATGCTGGAAGCCCTGAAATTACCTCTCGGCCTCCGTGTGTTTGACAGCGGTATCATGGCAATTGAACTTCAGTCCCACAAGGACGAGTAAATGGTGGCCTCAGCCTTGGAGACGGTTTCAGAAAAGATATCTCTAACATCAGAAGAGTTTGCTAAGCCTGTGGGAATGTCTGTCCTCCTGGCTAAAGAAAGGTTGCTTCTTGCCGAGATGATTCAGTGGAAGGCTTGCAGTTTTACCCAAATTTAATTATGACACAGAGCTAAGAGTTTTGTATTTGAAATAACTTGTTACCGGTATACTTGCCTCATGCAGAAGTTGTATGACATTGAGCTAAGGGTAAACCCTGATAAACTGAGAATTTACTGGAACTTCTTTGCAGTATAATATAAAACGCTTTTAATTTCTACATAAATATTATGATCCAGGAAGCTCCTTTAGGATAAATATAGAAAAATATAGAAAGATGAATGCCAATATGAATTTGAAATCATGCTACAGTTGTACAGAAACCCTCAGAGTTTAACTTGAAATATGGTGGATTTTAACTTGATCTTCAAATCTGACCATTTTTTAAAGAAGAGGATTTAGTTCATGGGGGAAAAAAGAGAGAAGTTACACGTCTGAACAGGTTAGATCATTATTCTGGTGTGATGAAAATTCACCTGAATTATAAATGAGGTTTTTCTCCGCATTTAGTCTGCACATTTTGGGGGATTTTCATGCAACAACTTGTGCCTACAGTGTAGTTTAAGAACCTGACAATACTGGAGCAAAATATCCAACTGCAGGATATCATCTGAGGCTCTCCCTAAGGGCTTTTAGAAGCAGCCATAGGCATGTCTTCAGCAGACCAAATAAAGCACCTTAAAAAGAGAGAGAGGGCTTCCCTGGTGACACAGTGGTTAAGAATCTGCCTGCCAATGCAGGGGACACAGGTTCAAGCCCTGGTCTGGGAAGATCCCACATGCTGTGGAGCAACTAAGCCCATGTGCCACAACTACTGAGCCTGTGTGCCACAACTACTGAAGCCCGCATGTCCCAACTACTACAGCCTGCGCACCTAGAGCAGTTGTGCTCCCCAAAAAGAGAAGCCACCACAATGAAGCCCGCGCACCGCAAGGAAGAGTAGCCCCCGCTTGCCGCAACTAGAGAAAGCCTGCGCACAGCAATGAAGCCCCAACGCAGCCATTATTAATAATTAATTTTAAAAAGAGAATTTTATCTGACTTATGTATATATAATCTGACTAGTTTCTTTTTAAGTGATGATTTCATGGCTGGCATTTAAAGAATGCAACTATGTCATTTTGTTTTAAAAATGCTGTGGATTTTGAAAGTGAATTAAAGAGCTATATAGACATGCCCAGAGATATGGTTACAGATTTGGGAAGTAGACCCTTCAGGATTTCCCTAGGATTGTTTTGAGGGTAGAGGGACCGGGAGAAACTTTAACACGCTCTACAGGAACCTTGGTGCTCTTGTACCTCAGAGCCAAGGATGGAAAATAGAGAGTGGGAATATAATATGTCTCCTTTTCCTTCCCTAAAGGAGTTTCAGTGCTGAACTTTTAAAATTTTTCTATCATATTCCAGCAATATTTTTTTCCTTTACCCCACACATTATAAGTTGTGTGGAGAAACTATCTCGCTAAAAAGTATTACTGAGATAACAGAAACAGGCTAATATATTGAATCTAGATTGCTTGAGCTTTCCAGTGGACTGCCTGACTTTGTTGCTGCCACACAGCGTACGGTACGTTGGCATTACCTCAAACTCAGGGACCCCACAGAAACAGAAGGAGAACCCCTTTCTAAGACTGAGTTGGCAGTGGAAGGTAGTGGTGGGTTTTGGCCAAGCCTCTAGAAGTGATAGTACCTGTACTGAGAGAACCTCTGAGACCGGGAGGCGGGGATACCCAGGCTCAGACCCTGGGATCCGTGAGACGTCCTCGCTAAGAGGTGGAGGGCCACTGCCAATGCCCTTTGGGGAAGGTCCAGGGATCCTCAGCTGCAGACCCAGGGAATCCCTCCAAGTGCAGCCAGAGTCAGTCCCTGATCCCTGCCTGAACCCTGTCGCTGCTTCACATCCTCCAGTGTCATGGGAATGTTGTGGCCGAGGCATCCTGCCTTAGTCTTAGTTTTCCGAACCTCTCACTGATTCCACGTTATAAGGACAGATCCTTTAATTCCCCCATTGCTCAGCCTCAGGTTTGTTTGGGGGGAAATTCGGTGTCTGGCTGCCCAAGTCTTTCAGGCCATTGTGTATGGTTGCTTGTATATCACTCCTCTCTCTGGGATGCAGACACTCTCCCACTGCCCTGGCAAACTTGTCTGTGTACACACACACAGACACACACACACACACACACCCCTCATCTAGCTAAGGTTTTTTAAAACTACACTACACACACACACACACACACACACACACACACACCTCATCTAGCTAAGGTTTTTTAAAACTACACAAATAATGTGTTTCACTAGTTGGAATGAGCTGCAACTAAGATTGTTTGAGCTACTGGGTCTGGCTCCAATGGTCTGGATTCATTATGGCAAGCTCCTATAATTCGGAATATTCATTTACACTAGTGTGACAACACGTTAACAAAAATGGAGCAGTCTGAATTGTAAAAGTGAACTAAAGAGGAAGAAAAGTATTTTGCAAATGTCACATTAGTTAAAAAACAGGTATGATTGATTTTATTGTTTTAAAGTGGGCATTCTTCAGTTTCCAGACCTCAGTGTGTATATTTTTATCCTTTTTTTTGTTTTGTTTTTACCAAATGAGGTGTCATTTTGGTCCTTTTTGGTAGAGGTTATGTTTAAATACAACCAATCAGGCCCTAAGTGCAAAAAAGTTCTGTCTTGGTGCTTATCAGTGTTATAGTATTGTTTTTGCTTTTCTAACTTTGCTCTTAGGAGCATAAATCTGTTTGTAGCTTTATGGTAATGGAATATTTCTAGTCACATACTGTCAAAAATTTTTTTACATTGTACAAGAATGTTTTCAGTGTTAAATGATTGGTATTAATGTATACCAATCATTTTGCCAATACTGCAAAATTTTAAAATGATTTTTTTCTTAACTAGATGTTCTTTTTAAATACTCTTTGAAAATTTGATTAAAATGATAACCCTTTAGTCAGAATAAGCCCATGTGTTAAGATTTTTTCTTTTAGATTTTATAAACAGGAGTTGATTATAAATATTTATGACCTCAAGCTCTTACTATTTTAGTTGTTTTAAAACAATGGGAAATGGCTCATGAACTTTTTTTAAATTCTTGACATGAATTCCACTGTTGATTGACTCTGTATGTTTATGTGAATGTACTATCTCTTGTTCCCTGTTACCAGACTAAACCGACCAGCCATGGATTTATCAGGCTGTCACTCTCATTCTCAAATACTTAAAATGGTTCTCCTTTGCCCAACAGTCTCAGAGTTTCCACTGTGGTACACTACAGTCACAGCTCAGAAGGTGGGTGGGTTTTTAGGGCTGCGCTAAGGATGGAATCAAGCATGCTCAAAATGGTCCTTGGAAATCTCTATATAATCTTACAATTCAAATGCCCGTAGAGTTATACATGGGTATGAATATTTTATGAATATAGTAACTAGAATATATAATAAAAAACTACATATTAACAGTAGACTTTTGTAGTACCAATAATTAAACTATTTAAATGTGTCTTTTTCACTTTGCTGATAGGTATGGTTGAATTTATGTAAATTTATTGCTAATCCCATCCCTTATGATAGATCTTAAATGTAAGCTCCACAGGAGCAGAGATTATTATCTGCTTTGTTCATGGATGCGTCCTCAGAGCCTTGAGTAAGGCCTGGCACACAGTAAGCATTCAATAAATGGCTACAGAATGAATGACAAAAAAAAAAAAAAAAA
>NW_020172293.1:174836-194843 GCF_003031525.2 Neophocaena asiaeorientalis asiaeorientalis | reverse complement strand
AAATGGAAATCAAAAGAAAGCTGGAGTAGCAATACTCATATCAGACAAAGTAGACTTTAAAATAAAGAATGTTACAAGAGACAAGGAAGGACACTACATAATGATCAAGGGATCAATCCAAGAAGAAGATATAACAATTATAAATATCTATGCACCCCACATAGGAGCACCTCAATACATAAGGCAACTGCTAACAGCTATAAAAGAGGAAATCTACAGTAACACAATAATAGTGGGGGACTTTAACACCTCACTTACACCAGTGGACAGATCATCCAAAATGAAAATAAATAAGGAAACAGAAGCTTTAAAATGACACAATAGGGGCCTCCCTGGTGGTGCAGTGGTTGAGAGTCCGCCTGCCGATGCAGGGGACATGGGCTCGTGCCCCGGTCCACGAAGATCCCACATGCCACGGAGCGGCTGGGCCTGTGAGCCATGGCTGCTGAGCCTGCGCATCCAGAGCCTGTGCTCCTTAACGGGAGAGCCACAACAATGAGAGGCTGTGTACAGCAAAAAAAAAAAAAAATGACAAAATAGATCAGACAGATTTAATTGATATTTATAGGACATTCCATCCAAAAATATAGCCACTATGGAGAACAGTATGGAGGTTCCTGAAAAAACTAAAAATAGAATTACTATATGATCCAGCAATCCCACTACTGGGCATATACCCAGAGAAAACCATAATTCAAAAAGACACATGCACCCCATTGTTCATTGCAGCACTATTTACAATAGCCAGGTCATGGAAGCAACCTAAGTGCCCATTGACAGACGAATGGATAATGAAGTTGTGGTACATATATACAATGGAATATTACTCAGCCATAAAAAGGAACGAAATTGAGTCATTTGTTGAGACGTGGATGGATCCAGAGACTGCCATACAGAGTGAAGTAAGTCAGAAAGAGAAAAACAAATATCGTATATTAACTCATGTATGTGGAACTTAGAAAAATGGTACAGATGAGCCAGTTTGCAGGGCAGAAGTCGAGACACAGATGTAGAGAACAAACGTATGGACACCAAGGGGGGAAAACCACGGTGGGGTGGGGATGGTGGTGTGCTGAATTGGGCGATTGGGATTGACCTCTATACACTGTTTTTTATAAAACTGATGACCAACAAGAACTTGCAATATAAAAAAAGAAACATAAAAAAATTGGAGGGCTTCCCTGGTGGCACAGTGGTTGAGAGTCCACCTGCCGATGCGGGGGACACGGGTTCATGCCCCGGTCCGGGAAGATCCCACGTGCTGTGGGGCAGCTGGTCCCATGAGCCATGGCCGCTGAGCCTGCGCGTCCGGAGTCTGTGCTCAGCAATGGGAGAGGCCACAGCAGTGAGAGGCCCGCATACCACACACACACACAAAAAAAGGAACTGAATACATATTCTTCCAAAGAAAACATACAAAAGGAGAACAGATACATGAAAAAGTGTTCAACGTCACTAATAATCAGGAAATGCAAATCAAACCCACAATGAGATGTTACCTCATACCTGTTAGAATAGCTATTATCAAGAAGACAAGAAATAAGTACCGGAGAGCATGTGGAGAAAAGGAAACCCTTCTGCACTGTTGATGGGAATGTAAACTGGTGCCGCCACTATGGAAAACAGTATGGAGTTTCTTCCAAAAATAAAAGATAGAACCACCATGTGATACAGCAGCCCCACTTATGGGAATTTATCCAAAAGAAACGAAATCACTATCTTGAGCGGGTCCCCAGCAGCTCGGGCAGCAGGAGGAACGGCAGCAGCCAGGCATCCCAGCTTCACCAAAGGTCAGCTCCGCCACGGGGCGGCGAACGAGGAGCCCGAGGGGAGATGGGCGAGGTTGTTAGCTACACCGGCTCCTGCAGAAGTGGGAACGAAGCCCAAAACAGGCGGCAGGAAAGGATACATCTTCAGACAAAAAAGTGCAAACAGAAGAGAAAAAGGGGAGCAAAGGGAAAACAGGCCCAAGTGGCTAACCAAGAGACTGAAGACGACTTACCTGCGGAAAACAGAGAAACTAAAAACGAGGAGCCCCCAGCCTCTAATAAAGCAGCAGAGAAAGAAGCCAAGTCTGATTAATACCACGCACCCGGTCCTATCAGTGGCCCCTGTCTCCCTTCTTGTACAATCCAGAGGAATATTTTTATCAACTATTTTGTAAACGCAAGTTTTTCAGTAGTTCCAGAAACATTTTTAAAAAGGAGGGAATCCTACCTCATCCCATTTTTTAACTGTAAATGCTTTTTTTTATTTTTAAGAGGTGAAATCGTTTGCTGGTTGCTTATTTTTTGGTACAACCAGAAAATAGTGGGCTATTGAATATGGGAGGCTTTGATTGTCTTGGGTGTCAGCTTAACATTCCATAGATGGGGGGGTAGCCTTTATATCCTATAATACAAAGCACACTATATGGCAGTTTGGAGTCAGTTGTGCATTTAATGTCCTGAACACTTTAAATTGCTTCTCTTCCCATGTTGTTTCTGGTAGAATTGTTTCCTAAAGCGAACCACCCACTCCTTGATCTTGGCTCTCCTGGTCAGAATTCTGTGCACTCTGTAACATCCTTGGTGGCGGTAGTCCAGTTTTCCTAGTAACTTTGTTAATGTGCTATGAACGATCGACAATTTGACTACGTAGGGTACGTGATATTAAATTGTGAATTAGTAGGACCTACGATGTAACAACACACCAATATTTGACGATGTTGGTACTTGATGTCCTGTTAAGGGAAATTGGCCTCCAAATTTTAAGCTGGAAAGTCACTGGAATAACTGTTTAGAAAAGAATCACAACTACATGATTTTTTAGACTTTTGGTACGTATGTTGAGAATTGTGGACAAATTGAAATGTCTGTGCACTGATCCTCAAAACAACCAATAAAATCTCAATTATGAAAGAAAAAAATCACTCTCTCGAAAAGCTCTCTGTACCCCCGTGTTCATTGCAGCGTTATTTACAATAGACAAGACATGGAAACAACCTAAGTGTCTATCAACAGATGACTGGACAAAGAAGATATGATGTGTATACAAATACATACACATATATACACATATACATATGAATATTATTCAACAATAAAAAGAAGGAAATCCTGCCATTAGGGACAGCAAGCAGGGACCTTGAGGATTTTACGCTAAGTGAAATAAGTCAGACAAAGAAAGACAAATACTGTAACATCTCACTCATAGATAGAATCTAAAAAGAAACTGAACTTATAGATACAAAGAACAGATTGGTGGTTTCCGGATTCAGGGGGTGGGAGTGGGCAAACTGGATGAAAGTGGGCAAACTGGATGACGGTGGTCAAAAGGTACAAACTTCTATTATAAGATAAGTAAGTCCTGGGGATGTAACATACAGGATGGTGACAATAGTTAACAATGGGATACTACATATTTCAAAATTAAGAGAGTAAATCTTAAAAGTTCTTTTCACAAGAAGAAAAATGAATAGTCTAAATTTACTGTGGTAATCATTTGACAATCTATGCCTATATCCAATCACTCAGAGAACAAAATTCTTCACTTTCCAAAAGGAAAAGAAGAACTTCTCCAGGTATCAGAGAGCTCTCTTCAGTGGAGAACCAGACTAAACGTTTAAAATTTTTAATTTAGGGCAGCTGGCCTTGTTTGATACTGCCAAGTAGTTCTTTCCTTAAAAAGTTTACTGTGAGGCTCAGAAAATGAAGGCTAGGCTATGGGGAGCACGGTTATAAATCCCATGTTATTAAAAAGAAGATGTTCCGCACCACCGAAGAGTTGCACTCTGAGTGGCACACAACTATCGTCTGAATACAGAAGTGTGCCTCATGGCTCGTGACGCACATGGAGAGGCCTCGCCATGGTGACGTCTTGAGCTGTTTGTTATTTACTCTGCACCAGACTCTGGGTTAAATGCTTTTTCTGCGTTGTCTCATTGAATCCCCATAACCATCCTGGAGCAAGTATTTTACAAATATAAAAATGGAAACTTATTTTACAGATGAGAAAAATAAAGGTCAGAAAGGCTAACCTCCTCCCACTCAGATAGCTAGTAAGTGATGGGCCCTGGCTTGTGAACTTTGAGATATCTGATTCCCAGGGATTCTCTTGGCCCTCAAGTGAATTGCAGGGTAGGAATACTAATAAGAGCTTCTATTTCAGGAGCCCTCACATGTACTAAGGCATTGCAGTACACACTCTAGGTGGGTGGAGAGTCCCACATGTTGGAAGATTGTAGAGCTGAAACATTCCCCTTTGGGAATTGGGCAAGAAAAGGAATATTCCATTGAGGGGATTCCCTGGTAAGGCTTCACTTCTTAACTATTTTCCTCTTGGAATTTAAGGAAAGTCAGATTTAGCACATAATTATAAGGTACTGCACCCACCCTCAGGATGAAATTCCATTTAATTACCCAAACCCTTCAGTAAAAGGCACAAGGCAGCAGGTGGTAACATGAAGAAATCCATACAGAACTCACTACGGAACTAAAAAGAAATAAGTAACATTGAGTGTTTCATATGTGAGAAACAGATACCTGCCTTGTGGATAGAGCAAACTAAATATATAGCCATAAAGATAGCCCAGTCACGTTTCTTTGGTTGCAAATGACAGAAAATCCAGCTCAAGCTACGTTAAACAAAAACTGATAACTTTAATTTTTGAATTATTAATACATTCACATGATCCCAAATTCAAAAGGTGGCAAAGGATGTATACTGAGAAGTCCTACCCAAACACCCCAGCCATCTGGTTTCCTCTCCAGAACCAGCCAAAAGTATCAGTTTCTTGTGTATCTTATCACATACACACACATGCACGTGCACGCACACACACACACACACACACAGAACACTATTCTGTACTTATTTAAAAATACATATTGGAGATTGCTCCATTTCAGTCCATTATTTAAAAAATTCCTCATTCTTAAAGCAGGTAATTTACTGTCCATGGAGGGTTAAGTTTTGAGGTATTTTTTCCGTCAACTATGAGGGAAGTCTTATTTAGTGATCCTCTTTCATGCTGTTAGGTCAAGTGTAATGAAATGGTTTTGTGAAGACTGCAGTCTTGTGTGGTGCTGGTGTGGACCCTAGTGTGATGGGGCAGTGAGGGGAATTCTGACTGATTCCACATCCCTCCTTCCACTGGTACCCAGGGGCAAGGAATGGCATCCGGTCAAAAAGGTGCATCCATGCCAGCAGGAAAGTGGGATCCCTGAGGGATGGAAGAGCTCTCAGACTCCAGGAGTAATACCAAGAGTCCCCTCAGGAGACACCAAAGCTAACGCCTACACCTTTGTCATATGCACTGGAAAGAGGGGAGCCTTGAAAAGAAGGGTGCTGATGCTTGAGTTCAACTTGTAAGTAGAACTTGGTTTCATAATAGCTCCATTCTCTACTTGAGATTGTAAAACAGTACATTTCCACATGAGAAAGCCAGCATCACTCCACTATAGTCCATTGCAGAAGTCAGTGTGTGAGCCCATACCATAGAGGGTCCCTAACTCCTCATTACAAGGTTCTTAGGAAGGTCCACAAACAGGAACTCCAACCCTGGGAACTGCTCAGGGCTGCACTGAGCCACGTGTCTAGGAGTGAGAAATGGTTGCTCTTCAGAAGAAGGACCTCCCTAAAAGGCAAGAATACTGTTGGTGTTTCAAGGAAAGGGAGAAAAAAGGGTGAGTTGAAGGGCAATGGGGAGGCTATCCTGATTAAGACAATTTAGTTTCCATCTTTGATAATCCTAGCCATGCAAAATCCACTACAACCTTTCTTAGCATTCTATGAAAATGCAAAGGAGAAAAATCATTTGAATGTCCACAGTTTTAAACAACAGCCAGGACTCCCCTGGCGGTCCAGTGGCTATGACTCCACGCTCCCAATGCAGGGGACCAGGGTGGAATCCCTGGTCAGGGAACTAGATCCCACATGCATGCTGCAACTAAGAGTCCGCATGCCACAACTAAAAAGTGTGCATGATGCAACTAAAGACCCAGCGTGGCCAAAATAAATAAATACATATTTAAACAACAGCCAATTATCACTTCTCATCCTTCAGTTCTTTTGTACTTTGGCTCAAAACCAACTACCAGGTAACTCAATAACAAAAAAATCCCAAACAACCCAATCAAAAAATGGACAGAAGACCTAAATAGACATCTCTCCAAAGAAGACATAAAGATGGCCAATAGGCACATGAAAAGGTGCTCAATATCACTAATTATTAGAGAAATGCAGATCAAAACTACAATGAGGTATCACCTCACACCGGTCAGAGTGGCCATCATTGAAAAGTCATAACAGCCAAACAATGAATGCTGGAGAGGGTGCGGAGAAAAGGGAACTCTGCTACACTGCTGGTGGGAATGTAAGTTGGTGCAGCCACTGTGGAAAACAGTGTGGAAGTTCCTCAAATAACTAGCGTTGCCATATGATCCAGCAATCCCACTCCTGGGCATATATTCAGACAAAACTATAGTTCACAAAGATACATGCACCCCTATGTTCATAGCGGCACTATGTACAATAGCCAAGACATGGGAACAACCTAAATGTCCATCGACAGAGGAATGGATAAAGATGTGGTATATGTGTGTGTGTATAAACACACACACACACACACACACACAATGGAATAGTAGCCATAAAAAAGGATGAAATAATGCCATTTGCAGCAACACGGATGCAACTAGAGATTATCATACTAAGTGACGTAAGTCAGAAAGACAAATAACATATGATATCACTTATATGTGGCATCTAAAATATGACACACGTGAACTTATCTACAAAACAGAAACAGACGCACAGACATAGAGAACAGACTTGTGGTTGCCAAGGGGGAGGGGAGTGTGGGAGGGAGGGATTGGGAGTTTGGGATTCAACTTAAAGAGTAGCTGTGAAGTAGGAATTTTAGACATAGTAACAGGTTAAGGGCATGTATTTGTAGACAAGTTGGACTTTTAGTTTCTTCCCGAGGGACCACATAGGCAGTAACTACAGATCGTCATTTACAGAGAACATCAGTCAACTCAGAGTGAAAAGAAAGCATCACCCTTTTTCCATCTCCTTGCATCCTCTGGCTCTGGACTCCTGTGACGTTGCATTGCAGAAAGTTGCTTATGGAGCAAGGCCCTCTGATCCCATTAGGGGGCTTCTCAGTAATGATTGGAATATAACTCACAAGGCACCAAGAACATATAAAGAAAATGAAACCGAGGATTAGATCCCTGAAGAAGAAACATACTTGAATTGGATGGAGCATTTCTCTGGCCTCCTCTGAAATCACTGTGGCTTCTTACGCAATTTGGGGTGACGAGATGAGGGTGAACACAGAGGCCATGCGATGTGGATGGGGATCGGGGAGAGTGGCCATTTAATTTACTGTCCAAATGTGGACACTTCTGAGAGTGAATAGGGACACTCTGACATAATTATGCTAGGACAACAGTTATAAGCTGGGACTCTCCCAGGCAAACCAAGACATAGGTCATAGGCCATCCTACTTCCTCCATGTTGCCACTATAATGCATTAGGAACCCGCATGACTTGTGGGTCATCATCCTCAGCACACCACTTCAGCAACTCCAGGGCCCATTTTAACCACTGGAAGGGAGCTGGCAACTGGGAATAGCATGTAAACTTCAAAATCACCCACTTGGATGTTATAGCAAAGTCAACTTGCTAAAAACTTTCTGGATGTTTCCACTATTTTTCTCTTCTCAGAAACCACACTTTGAGTAGCACTGAAGGCTACTCATATAGTAGATTTGAGGGTCCTTATTACGCAAAAGGGAGCCAAGAGCTCTTTTTAGCAGGGATTATAACTGGGAGAAGAGGCGCGATAGGTGAGCTGAGCCCGGGGCTCTTGGGAGTGACGTGACGCTAATGGGGCAGATACACTGCCTTCAGAATGATGAAAGGATACATAAGAAAAAAGCCACTGAAGCCAAAAACTGAGACAATTTTTAGTGGTTGCACCAGTCAAATGAGACATGGAGTTGGCATGGAAGGAACAAATGGAAATATCCAAAGTGTAAAGGAGGGAAAAGCTATGGATTGGGAGCACAGGTGTGCAGGGGAGGGACTGTCTGAGGACATTCCCCTCCTCTCGACGTGCCCATCACTCCCCAGAGATGATCACTGTCCTCACACACGACTGTTCACTTCAGGAAGTGATTCCCTTCAAGATCTGTGTCTCCCACTCTAAAATTTTTTGTAATTTAGTTTTATTCTATTTAGGCGTAGATTTATAATTTGAATAGCTCTAAGTCACCTAGAGACAGTTTTCAATGGAAATAAAATTATATATGCCCCCCTCTTGGGAAATTCCCAGAATTGGAAAACTCTGTGAAAAAAATCTGTGAATCAACACCCATTTTTCTAAGAATTCCCAGAGGACGATCATGCCCCTTGAGTCACTCACCTTCTGCTTCACTCTGGTGCCCAGGGCAGCTCAGCTGTGCTCCTGCAGACAGCTCCAGCCCCCTGTGGTTCATGTCACCCCCACACCATCAACCCAGAACTGCTCCTCTGTCACACAGGCTGAGGTGTGGGGTGGGACTGGCCTCCCTGCCTCTTCTACCTACTCTCTCCTCTGTGTGTCCCTCCCCAAATCCCAGCCTGTCCACTGGGGTCGTTCAGCACAATAACGCCCAGCCTGATGCTATGTGAAAGAAACCACCTTGGTAGGTGAGAGGTCTGGGTCTTGAGGGTGCTTGTGCCTGAAGGATCTCGTGATGGATGGACAGTCGTAGCCCTTCTAAGACAGAACCAGGCATAGGTGGCCCAGACTTGGACACAGGAACAGAGGCACGTGGGATCCGGGATCAGGTCAGGTGCACAGAAGGGTGTAAAGGAAGGAGAATGCGTAAGTGACCAAGAAAAAGTGGTTTCCAGGAACCCATCTAAGAGGATACTGTGCGTATAGAAGGACACCTGATGGGGAGCCTTGCACTGTTCTCTGAACCCCCTGTGTGCTGACCATCAGCCTGTCATCTTCCTGGTGGGGATTCAGCTGCCAGATTACAGCAACCAGCTCAGTCCAGATTCTAGTGGACTTTCTAATGGCAACTTTCTGCCCCTCTACCTGTTTATTTTACAAGAAGAGGGACACCCGAGGCAACAAGAGGGCACACAAGGGGTGGGAACCACTCCAGGGTGTTCCCACATCCCTCAGTAAACCAGCCCCCAATTCGCCACCTGTCCCCTTATCCCTCTTGTCCCTTCCTGTTGGCAGCAATATCCGGGCATTAGATATGGCCCTGGGCACAAAAACAGTTATATAGATCAATGGAACAGGAAAGTCCAGAGATAAACCCACGCACAGATGGTCAACTAATCTATGACAAAGGAAGCCAGAAAATATAATAAAGAAAAGACAGTCTCTTCATTAAGTGGTGCTGGGAAAACTGGACAGCTATATGTGAAAGAATGAAATTAGATCATTTTCTAACACCATACACAAAAATAAACTCAAAACGGATTAAAGACCTCAATGTAAGGCCAGATGCTATAAAACTCGTAGAGGAAAACATAAGCAGAACATTATCTGACATAAATTGCAGCAATGTCTTTTTTGATCCACCTCCTAGAGTCATCAAAATAAAACAAAAATGAACAAATGGGACCTTATTAAACTTAAAAGCTTTTGCATAGAAAAGAAACCATAAACAAAACCCTCAGAATGGGAGAAAATATTTGCGAAGGATGCGACCGACAAGGGATTAATCTCCAGAATATACAAACAGCTCATGCAGCTCAATATCAAAAAAAAAAAAATACAACCCAATCAAAAAGTGGGCAGAAGATCTAAATAGACATTTCTCCAAAGAAGCCATTCAGATGGCCAAAAAGCACATGAAAAGATGCTCAACATCACTAATTATTAGAGAAATGCATATCTCAACTGCAGTGAGGTATGACCTCACTCCGGTCAGAATGGCCATCATCAAAAAATCTACAAACAGTAAATGCTGGAGAGGGTGTGGAGAGAAAGGAACCCTCCTACACTGTTGGTGGGAATGTAAGTTGGTACAGCCACTATGGAGCACAGTATGGAGGTTCCTTAAAAAACTAAAAATAGAGCTACCATATGATCCAGCAATCCCACTCCTGGGCATATATCTGGAGAAAACCGTAACTTGAAAAGATACATGCACCCCAGTGTTCATTGCAGCACATTTACAATAGCCAAGACATAGAAGCAACCTAAATGTCCATCATCAGAGGAATGGATAAAGATGTGGTATGTACATATAATGGAATATTGGTCATAAAAAACGATGAAATAATGTCATTTGCAGTAATATGGATGGACCTAGAGATTGTTATACTTAGTGAAGTCAGAGAAAGACAAATATCATATGATATCACTTAAGTGTGGGATCTAAAAAATGATACAAATGAACTTAGTTACAAAACAGAAACAGACTCACAGACATAGAAAACAAACTTATGGTTACCAGGAGAGGGATAAATTGGGATATTGGGACTGACATGTATACATTACTATATATAAAATAGATAACTAATAAGGACCTACTGTATAGCACAGGGGACTTGGCTCAATACTCTGTAATGGCCTGTATGGGAAAAGAATCTAAAAAAGAATGGATATATGTATAAGTGACTCACTTCTCTGTACAACAGAAAGTAACACAACATTGTAAATCAACTATACTCCAATAAAAAAGTTTTAAGAGACAAAAATAGAAAATGTTTTTATACAGCAGGTTATTAGTTATCTATTTTATACATATTAGTGTATATATGTCAATCCCAATCTCCCAATTCATCACACCACCACTACCACCCCTGCTTTCCCCCCTTGGTGTCCATATGTTTGTTCTCTACATCTGTGTCTCTATTTCTGCCTTGCACACCAGTTCATCTGTACCATTTTTCTAGATTCCACATATATACATTAATATACAATATTTGTTTTTCTCTTTCTGACTTACTTCACTCTATATGACAGTCTCTAGGTCCTTCCACATCTCTACAAATGACCCAGTTTCGTTCCTTTTTATGGCTGAGTAATATTCCATTGTATATATGTACCACATCTTCTTTATCCATTCGTCTGTCAATGGGCATTTAGGTTGCTTCCATGACCTGGCCATGGTAAATAGTGCTGCAATGAACATTGGGGTGCATGTGTCTTTTTGAATTATGGTTTTCTCTGGGTATATGCCCAGGAGTGGGTAAAATTAGAAAATTTTTTTTAAAGTTCTGGCCCTGGGGACAAGAGAAGCTGCTCAGAAAAGGGAGCAGAGGGGAAGCTGTGACAGATGTGGCACCTGAAATAGGAATCATATTCACTGGTGTGCTTTTTACTTCCAGGTGGCTGGATTGTTTCAGAGGATTCTAGTTTCTAGCTCACACCCTAAATGGTCTTTCAGGATGCACAAACATTTCCAGAAGGCTCCTAGGGCGGGGTGACATAGTTCTCAGTGGTCAAAGTTGAAACATAGTCACTGATGGGTCATAGTGACCTTTGTCACCCCATCTATGAGCTTGTGAAGTTGGGTTTGCAAAACATGGGGTATGTGCTCTCTACAATCTACACCAGTGGTTCTCAGCCTTGGTGGTCCCTTGAAGCTCCCTGGGTGACCCTAACATTGAGAACCCATGTTCTATACCTTCTATTGTAGGTGGGCCAGCCCCATTTTCTAGTCTCTCTTCATTTCCCCCAAGCACCTTCATTTTCCAAGGCCAAAACCCAAATATCAGAAAAATTAAAACTAGAGTTCTGATGGCTCACCATGCAACCAAAGGATGAAGGCCACAGAACATGATGGGTATAACCTGCCTCAAGAGGTCCTTAGGTTTTCCATGGTTCCTACTTTATAGAGCCTTGGGGGCTCTGATAGAATTTACCTGAGCTATTTCTGAGGGCCTTATGTCCAAAGGGCTAGCAGAACCTGAGAAGGAGATAAGAGCAGGTACAGGAAGGGAAGAAGAAAACTTACAGGGGAAAGTGAGACCAGAGGTAGAGGCAGGGTGAGGTGCCTGGTGATCTCTTAATGTCGTCACCAGGCAGCTTGGCTGACTACCTGTGGAAATACTGTTTCTTGACTCCCAACAGATCTTCCCCCACTTCTTCCTTTCATTACTAGAACCCCTCAAGTTTTAGCCCCCCAGGTAAAGACTACAATTCCCAGCCTTCCTTGCAACTAGGTGTGACCACATGACTAAGTTCTGTCCAATAGGATGAGTGCAAGTGATGTATGCAATTATGGTTGGGCACTTACATGGGAGCTGTATGCCCATCACTCATTTTTCCCCCCTTCCACTGGCCGAGGGTGGTGGTGTTGAGCTCTTCCCGGCCATGCAGGTTGACAGGGCACTAGTGGGATGGTGAAGCAACAGAGTAAGCTTAGTGCTCTGATAAAAGAGACCCCAGAGAGCTCTCTTGCCCCTTGTGCCACGTGAAGACACAGTGAGAAAACATCTGTCTATGAAGTGGGCCCTCACCAGACACTGAACCTGCCAGCACCTTCATCTTGGACTTCCCAGTCTCCAGAACTGTGAGAAATAAATGTCTGTTGTTTAAGCCACCCAGTCCATGAGAGTTTGCTATGGCAGTTTCAAGTGGACTAAGACATATGTCTTTTTATTATATAATAATATTTTGCTTCCTTCTTTCCCTTTACCATTAGCCTTCAGTGGGACCTAGCAGATGCCTAGAAGGGCATTCAAGACTTGCCATCTTCCAGTGCACTGTGCTGGGTTACAGGAAGTTTCCAGCATCCAAGAGAAGGCAATACACTGGCTACAAAGAGTGGGCCCAGGACATTTACAAGTATCTGAGGCTGGAGGGGATAGTACAGGACCCCATATACAACCCATGCACAATTTCCCCTCTTCTTCCTGCCTCTTTAAGCCTCAGAGAAATGGAAAGAATCTCTACACTCCGTCTTTAAATTATAGCTCAGAATGAAGAGGAATAAAGTGATTCCAGAGAGGTTTAAAGGATGTCAAGCAAAATTCATGAGACGATCACAGTAAACATAAAGTCTATACTAAGGCACCCATATTAACCATAAACAAGACTTTTTGTTAATGGCAAAGCAACTATGCTAATAAACTTCAAGGAAGAGATAAAAAAGAAATACAGGGAAGTTTATAGCCTTAGATGCTTATATTAAAATATTCAGTATAAAGAAATCTGAAAATCAACAACAAAAAGACAGTAAAAAAAAAATCGGCAAAGGACTTAAGTATTAATACTTTACAAAGAAAACATTCAAATGGGCCAAATAACCTAAGGAAAGGTGCTCAAGCTCTCTAGTTATCAGGAAACTGCAACCTAAAACTATAATGATACATAAGTATCACATATGTATAATGATACATAAGTGTACGAACACTATTTTGGTAAAAATTTAGAAGTCTGGCAGTTCCAAGGACGGCAATAATATTGAGTAACAGGAATTCTCAAAGCTGCTGGGGTTCCATGTAAATGGAAATAATTGGAAAATTTGACATTATTGACTACGATTGAACATGGGCATACCCTATGACCTAACAACAACTTCCCTCCTGAGGGATAGTCTGGCCTTCAGAAATGTGAGTACGTATGTACCAGGACACAGGTAAGAATATTCATTGGCAAAAACTGGAAACAAACCAAATATCCATTTACTGTAGAATGGATAAATGCATTACAGTAGATTCAGGGGCACGCTGGAAGATGTTTAACAACAGTGGGGGAAAACCCTGGTGTGTAGCGTTTGCCAATTTCTGTGATGTAAATACTCCCATTCATGGCCAATTTCAAGCTCCCAACATGGTATCAACCAGCTTGCAAAAGTCCTGAACATTCAACAGTCAGCTCCTCTGAGCCAGTACAAGCCGGTTTCAGCACATCATCCAGCAGATTCAGACTTTGGAACACTAGACAGCCGTAAAAATGAACGAACTCTAGCTCCGTGCACCAACATGGGTAAATCTCACAAATGTAACATTGAGCGAAGTAAACAAGGGACATAAGAAGATATAGGGTATGATTCCATTTACATAAAGTTCAAAATAGGCCAAAATAAGTCAGAATGATTAGGGATGTATACGTAGGTGGTAAAAGTATAAAGAATATCATGGGAGAGATCACCATAAAAGGGAGGGTATGGTTAACTCTCACGGGAAAGAAGAGGTTATAATGGGAAAGGGCATGTGGTAGACATCTGGGGCACTGACAGTGTTCTATTTCCTGACCTTGGTGGAGTTATATGGGTATTCTCTCTAAAAGAATTTGTTAAATTATATGTACAGGTTGTGTGCATCTTTCCATATAGGTTAACATCACTGCTGTGCTAGAGTCTGCTGGTCCTGCCTCCTCATACCAACTTGTGCTGTTTTATCCCAACTTCCTATTCAGTGATGCGTGTTGACAGCTAGAAATCGGCCATGGTGGGACTATTTACACCACTGTAATTGGCAAACAACATGTCAGGGCTTTTTTAAAAATAGCACACCACTGGTTAAACATAGTAATAATTTTTTTAAAATATCTCAAAATTGGTTTATTTAGGCAGGTATTTTTCCAAGGCCTAACAATCTCAAGGCAAAATTACATTAAAAAAATAAACCTAGGGCTTCCCTGGTGGCGCAGTGGTTGAGAGTCCGCCTGCCGATGCAGGGGACGCTAAACCCCAAAAAAAAAAAAAAAAAAAAAAAAAAAAAAACCTAAACATGACGAGATCCCTGCAATGAAAAAAGGCTTCAGAGTTAAAGAGAATGAATTGAGAGAACTATAATGTGTTCGGGACTCTTAATGATTTGATGTGTAATAAAAATCATCACACTGATGGTAAAATTAAGGACACTATCTAAGGACCCACCATCTTTCCTTACAGAAAATGTTGATGAATACTTCGCAAGATGGTGAAGATATAGTGGATTGGGAACTTTTTCAGTGTACCATTCAACCCCACTGTCTCAGTAAATTTATACCAAAAGTGGCCCCAAATGTTATACTATACCAAGCCTTTGACACTATTCTGGGCAGCTCTCCTTAGTAATTACCAATCATGACTTATATAGCAGTGAGAAAACACTGTTATTTTCTACATATTTATGTGAGTCTATGTTCTTAAATTTTTATAACCCTAATATATGATATCACTTATGTTCATTTCAGCTTTCCTGATAGTTAATGGTTTAAAATCTTATTTTATATTAAAATAAGCCCAGGTCTATTATGATGTAGAATAAGAAAAACTTCAGTGGTTTTCAAGGTAAATCATAGGTCTGTGAGGAAATCTGGGGCTTGTGAATGACTTCTTTAGACAATGACTTCAAAACCCTTGGGAGGGTGGAGCACAGAAACCCTATAGCTGTATTTCGGTGGGAAAGTTTCCACCGTTAGGGAATTAATCTAATGGTTAAAAAAATTAATTATAAAGTATTATTATCATCTCAGTTCAAGTATGAATCTGAAAATAATGGATTTGGTTAGATGTTAATATCCTCATGTATAGGACTTCCCTGGTGGTGCAGTAGTTAAGAATCCGCCTGCCAATGCAGGAGACATGGGTTCGAGCCGTGGTCCGGGAAGATCCCACATGCCGTGGAGCAACTAAGCCCACGTGCCACAACTACTGAGCCTGCGCTCTAGAGCCCGCGAGCCACAACTACTGAAGCCCGCGCACCACAACTACTGAAGTCCGTGTGCCTAGAGCCCGTGCTCCACAACAAGAGAAGCCACCACAGTGAGAAGCCTGCACACCACAACGAAGAGTAGCCCCCGCTTGCCGCAACTAGAGAAAGCCCGCATGCAGCAACCAAGACCCAACGTGGCCAAAAATAAATAAATAAATTTATTTTAAAAAATACTCATGTATAAACCTGCAATGTGGAAACTTATGTTGACTGGAAAATACTGCTTTTATTTGGGGGAAGGGGTGTCAGGAGCAGGGGTGGGAGAGGCCCCTGACTTCCTGAATGATTCTGATTCATTTGTTGTCATTTAAAACCTAAGCGTTGGGACCAGATAACCATTGAGCTTAGTTATGTTCCCACTGGTTCTAGAGAGGCGTGGTTTACCTTGAGCTGAGTGGGACAGAGACGGAGGAGACCTGGGTGTGGGAAAGCTCTTCTGTGGTTGCCGATAGCTGGGACGCTGGAATAAGTTCAGAGTCGCCAGGTGGAATCTACATCACAGGCGAGTCAGAGTCCTGGGTTTTAGGTGTCTCTCATGCACAAGCTGTTACTCACCACTTTCCTTTCCTATTCTGCCAGCCTGGCAACCCCACACTGAGCCCCTCTCACTGCTATTGCTCGACTTCATGCTTCCCAGCTCCCAATTCTTTTTGACATTATTGCGCAGGATTTTATTCTCATTCATTATAACTTGAAGTAAAGCAAACAGAGCATTCCTTCCTCCCCATATTTAATATCCATGTTGCCAATAGTAGTTCCATCCCCAGACATCAGGGGATCACCGTCACAACACGCTTTTCAGGAGCCAGAGGAAAAAGAACTTTAAGTCCCACCCTCAAGCTCTGTCAGAACTAAACCTAAGCCATCATAAGAAGGGAAACCACCTCCCCCAATTAAGGAACCTCTTTTTCTAGAAATCTCCTTTTGTGCTTGCATGAAAGTACTTCTAAATATAAGACTAGAACTGGTTAGCGGCATGCAACTTTACTTGGCTGACGTTTCTACTAAATCATTTCCAACACAATGGTGGCATACCACGTAGTGTGAAGATGTGTTGAAATCGAACCACAGGCATTGTTGCTCCAGACTTAGTTTTGATATTCTAAGCCATAGGAGAGAATTGTTTCAGAACTATTTTCCGTTGAAGGTGGCTTGTGGGAAGAAGAGAGCAGCTTATCAGAATTATTGGTGGAGCTCTTCAAAAACCAAAAACGCACTCCTGTCCAACCCAACAACCCCACCTTATCCATCACGATTTCCTAAAGCATGAGATAGGCCATTTCGTTTGAACACATTGATTCTGATAGACGCTCCCTGATGGAGAGGTGTGTTAAATAGAAATGTTGGTTTATGAGAACTGGGGATAGGACGATAACAGAGCCTTCTTCCCCACCTTTCTAGTAATTTAATACATCCAACAAAGCCCCACGCTGGGCCCAAGGAAAGAAGAGAAGGAAGAATCTCTGCCTTTAAGAAGCCTATGCATGGGCTTCCCTGGTGGCGCAGTGGTTGAGAGTCCGCCTGCCAATGCAGGGGACACGGGTTTGGGCTCCAGTCCGGGAGAATCCCACATGCCGCGGAGCGGCTGGGCCCGTGAGCCATGGCCGCTGAGCCTGCGCGTCTGGAGTCTGTGCTCCGCAACGGGAGAGGCCACAACAGTGAGAGGCCCGCGTACCGCAAAAAAAAAAAAAGCAGCCTATGCTCTATAGCAGGACAGCCGAGAACTCAAACATGAGCCCCACGAACAGAAAGGTCATGACACAAAGCAGAATGGGGCAACTCCTGCAGCCCTCCCCCTCCCTCTGGAGTGTAAACAGCCAGCCACCCACCGGGCCAGAGAACTTTCAGGTGCCACCTTGGTGAGGTGACCAGGGCATAGTGCAATCAGAATGTTTTGGACGAGCCATTCAGACATCAGAAGTGGGGGTCTTCAACCATAGATTGGGAGGTTTCCCCCTTTCTGTATAGCCAGAGGGGTACACAGAGCTGGAGGAAGGATGCCCCCAGCAAGGCAGTACTGGCCCTCTAGCCCCACCCCAAACGACACACTAAAGACCTTGGTCTCTTCATGCACGAGGCCCCGCTGGACGGCAGAGAGGTAAGGTGTGTGTGCTCTCCTGCTAGTACAGCTGAGCAGCTGTGAAGTTCACTTAGAGACCCTCCGGGGGTCGCCCACTCTTTCTGACCTCACAGCCATCCCAGCTAATTCAGGTCCTCCCTTCCTTAGGCAGTGGGTGCTCACGTTCGGGATGATCAAGAAGTGCATTCCGGGCTTCCCTGGTGGCGCAGTGGTTGAGAGTCCGCCTGCAGGGGACGCGGGTTCGTTCCCAAAAAAAAAAAAAAAAAAAAAAAGTGCATTCCCTCTTTGCATGTAGTAGACATACGCGTGCTCAAAATCCTTTCGCTTGGAAAACCACCCATATTCCCATCTGTTGTAATGCTGATCAGTCCATGTGATTTGGGGGCGGGGAGTAACCGCCCCTCCAGCCATAGGCACCGGCATGGGATAAACACAAGAGCAAACCCACTACTCAACTTCCTTGGCCACAGTGGTTCAGGGGTAGATGTGTGGCCTCAAGCCAGAAAAGTCAGCCTTGCCTGTTTCTGCAGCACTCAGGAGAGACTTTTTCTTCCACTGGGATCACAAGCTGTTAGGACTAGGCAAGGCCAGAGCCCACAAAGGCCTTCTTTCCCTCTATTTAGAAAGACCTGGATGGAGAAAGGAGGAGCTAAGAAATATGGAGACAGCTCCCTGGACACATCTAAATACAGCCCCAATAAGCAGGCTTTTCAGTTACAGAAACCCATTAATTAATTTTTTTTTTGCTTGAATTAGTTTCAGTTGGGTTTTTATCTGTAACAAAAGAATTCTGAGTGCTTTATCTATTACAATCTCCCAATTTTTCAGACAAAAATACAGGATTCCAAGTTGAATTTGAATAATTTCTTAGTATAAGTATATCCCAAATATTACATAGGATATGCCTATACTAAATAAATTCATTGTTTTCTGAAATTCAAGTTTAACTGGGCATTCTGTATCTTATCTGGTATATAACATGTATGAAAAGTGTTTTCAAATCCTTTACTCAAAAGATAAGAGATTGGTCACCTGGTGGATTTAGGCTTAAAGAACATTTAGCCTTAAAGATAGGAGGGTTTCTTTCTTCTCCAAGGCATCTCTTCTTTGTACGAACCAGATGAGGGCAGTAAGGAATTCCAGTGTCAGGCTATTTAATCCTCATCAGATCTAGAAATGCTTCAGCTGGGCCACTGAGTCCCCGCCTTTTCCCAACACTAGAATCATCACAGGGGGCTTTAAACATTCCCACTGCAGAGGTCACACCCCAGACCAATTACATCAGAACCAGCGAGAGCATATGGGTGATTTCAACGTGCAGCCCCATCCTACAACCACTGACTGAGCCAGGTCCTTACGCAATTCAGCCAAGACATGGAAGCAACCTAAATGTCCATCGACAGAGGAATGGATAAAGAAGTTGTGGTTATATATATACAATGGAATATTACTCAGCCATGAAAAAGAATGAAATACTGCCATTTGCAGCAACATGGATGCAACTAGAGATTATCATACTAAGTGAAGAAAGTCAGAAAGAGAAAGACAAATACCATATGATATCAGTTATATGTGAAATCTAAAATATGACACAAATGAACTTATCTACGAAACAGAAACAGACTCACAGACATAGAGAACAAACTGGTGGTTGCCAAGGGGGAGAGGGGGTGGGGAACGGGTGGATTGGGAGTTTGGGTTTAGCAGATGCAAACTGGTATATATAGAATGGATAAACGAGGTCTTACTATATAGCACAGGGAACTATATTCAGTAACCTGTAATAAACCATAATGGAAAAGAATATGAAAAAATGTGTATATAATATATATGTATAACAGAATCACTTTACTGTACAGTAGAAATTAACACATTGTAAATCAACCATACTTCGATAAAATAAATTTTTTTAAAAAAAGAAATTCAGCCAAATTGTAAGAGTTCAAACAAGACGTGAGAAAGGTCATCCCAAAGGGTCCCCTGCCCTCCCCGCCGCTCCCCAGACCCCAGTGACCAGGAGTGAGCAAATCACCCCAGGTGAGAATTAGCCAACCGGGGCAGCCTGAAGTCCTGGACACCATGGGGGGCCCTACCACAGGGTCTTCATTCCAGGCTGGCCCATGCCTGGCCATGTGGCCGGCCAGTGTTTGGGCCACAGGGAAGCAGACAAGGAGGTCCCAGCTTGCTCACAATCGGCTCCCAAATAAAGTAAGCATCTGATGCAGAATGTGAGTTTGCAGCCTGCACACAGCTCAGTGTCTGCACCCCAAGAGGGT
>NW_020172293.1:165643-174555 GCF_003031525.2 Neophocaena asiaeorientalis asiaeorientalis | reverse complement strand
GGGGGAAGGAGCCCTAGATGAGTTTCTGTCATAACCAACAGCAGCCTCTTTCCTGCCCCCATTGCATGCAGACAACCCACCCGTCACGTCCAGATCGGCCAGAGCGTGTCCCCGCGCCTCCAGGTCTTAATCCATGACTTTCTCTCCCTGTACCTCATTCTCAGAGGAGCAGAACCACATACCAGCAACGTCCCCCCCCACACACACCAGATTGAGGCATCCGCTACAACTGATGGACCTACACTGACACACCATCATCCTCCAAAGTCCGCAGTCTACATTAGGGGTCACTCTTGGTGTTTGAACACATATAATGACGTGTATCTACCATTATAGTATCATGCAGAGTATTTCCACTGCCCTGAAAATCCTCTGTGCTCCAGCTGTTCATCCTTTCCACCTGGCCAAGCCCTGGCCACCACCGCCTAAGCGTGTCTATTGTTGATTAGGTCCTCAGAGCCCCTGGCGTTCTCCTAGGCATCCTGAATGCATCACATACACACAGTTGGCCAACTGAAAGGAAACATCTGGAACTGTCTGATTAAATTGACTCGGAACACTGTCCCTTCCAGCTGTTATGAATACTGCTAGAGGGCCAGGCTTGGTTAAAACTGAATACTGGGTGAACATCCATCCTAGTGGTGGGATGACACTAAGCTGACCCTAAGATGACACAGAGATGACACCAGGCAAGGTCCAGGGCAGGTTGGTGACTCGTGTCCCCATTGGCTCCAGGTAGGTTCTGGTCATTTCCCAGAAGCCATCGCGGCCCTGACGTGCTAGGCTGGGTTGCTCAGTTCTGAACCAATACCTTTTCCAGTTTAAAAGTCCCTCTGCCTGGGCACAGAGGGAAGACGAACAAAGGAGTTAAAAGGCCATAGAGGAGGGTTTTGACCTCTACTCCAACTGGGCTTCAAGGCAATGGTGGCAAAGCCCTACTTTCTCAAACCCTCGCCTTCTGACGGCCCCCGCGAGCAAGTTAGACAGTGGTGCTGGTGACAGCACACCTGGTGAGGGCTCTCAAGGCTCCACCTGCCTGTCCTATGTAAGCAGGAAAGCAGAGCTAGCGTCCGGGTAGTTTCTAAGAGGGCCCTGAATCTAGCAGGCTAATGAATGGCCAGAGGGAGAGCAGAGCGTAGACAAAGGGAAAATGAACCAGCACAGCTGAGACAGCCAGCGCCCAAACAAGCAGGCAGGCTACAGGTGGAAGAAACCAAGGGGAGCTGCGTGGCGGGACCACGTGCATTCGCCCGGGACATGTAATTGGCAGAGAGGCTGACCTGCCAGTTCCATTTACTAACCCAATAACTTGGAGATTCATAAATTCGTACAACAAATAGTGCTGACTGGTGTCCTGGGGGTGAGAAGGTGAGCAACATATTCCTGGCATTTGCCCTCAGTCATTCAGATCCACCCTCCACTATCGCCATTTGTAACGAATAACCAGGGGTCGGTAAGGGAAAACAAGAGGTTCCTGCAGCTCTTCCTGAGTGGGGAAATCAGCCACGTAGCCTCCCAAAACGATTCACTGGCAAGTCTGCTCAAAGTGTGACTCTGCGGGCAGATGCCTTTAAGAGTATCACAAGCTAATTCACAGTCGCTTTAGGAAACGTTTCAAAAACTGCCTCATTTCCTCTGGGAAAAACAGGGTTGCACACGTTTACCTGGGGGGTTGGGGCACCTTGCTCTGCTTCAACCAAGTCTAACAGCTTTTCTCGCTACGGAGAAAATCTTTTTCCTTTACGTCTTCTCTAGTGAAAGACAACAGCAGTTTCTAGCCACTTCACGGGAGCGCGGGGGCCAGAGTATCGCCTTGAAATCCCAGAGGGCAGCTTCCTTCAGAAAAGGAGAGGAAGAACCACAGTGGCCCCGACCGGAAGAAATGGCTGCCCCTGGGGCTCCTGGTCTTACCTTTGAGGTGTGGGCGCTGGAATCAGTCCTGCCCAGCACGTGAGAGCTGGCTTATTCCCGCTGGAGTTGCCTCTCTGGCGGCTCAGGTCACAGGGGGACTTTCCACGAAGAGCTACCCTGGGAGGGCTTTGTGCTAACAGCCCAAGCAGAGATGCAGCCCCACTTCATCTGCCCTCAGAGCTATTTTCAGCTGCTCAGCTGCTGCCTCTTCCCCTAAAGAGCGTCTTGTCTCCCGCTGGAGTGCCCACCCCCTCGGAAAGGATGGGAAGTGGATTTAAAGAAGTTTAACGGGAAGGTGCCATCTGATTGGCTGGAGGTGATACTGAAGGGTAGTTGGCTGGGCAGTCAGCCTCCCGACACTATTTACTACCTTAGTTAGTTACTACCTTTAGCTTCTCTGCTTTAGGTAGAGCTCACCAGTACCGGTCTCCATTGGAGTCCACACCTGTTGGACTGTTGCCAGCTAGTTGTGACAGGCTCGGGAAAGACTGGACTCCCCTGTCGAAGACACACCGATGGGAGGGTCTCGTTCCTCAAGGTGTGGTCTTGAACCTGCAGCACCTGCGTCTCTTGGGAGCTTGTTAGAAATTTAGAATCTCAGGTCTCACCCCAGGCCTATTGAATGGTAATCTGCGGTTTAACAAGATGCCCAGGTGTTTCTCATGACCGTTTCATTTTTTGAGAACCACTGCCCGAGGGGACGTCCTAGCATCTCAGTTAGACCACAGATGGTCCCCTTTCAGTGCAAGCGTTGTAGCTGTACTCCTCTCCGTTTTCTCACTTCATTGTACTTTTTGGCGAGGTCACAAGTGGCGCTCAGCACACCGACTAGCACTAGGATAGGACTTATAATTTCACAATGCCTGCTTTACCACAAGGCCCTTCGGTTAGTATAAGGAATGTCACATGTAATAGGCTTGGATTTTCAAGACGGTCACTAAGAGGTCTGGATATTTATTCCCAAGTGCTTTCCCTCCCTCTAGGGGAGTGTTTTCATGGGGCCTTGGCTGTGGTCGAGGACTGCAGTTGCATTGTTGCATAATTCCTTGCCTGTGGACTGATGAGATAACGTCTCCTACGTGTATTCACTATTGCTCAATAGAGGTAGATGCCACTTGGAGTAATTAAATACGAATCAGTTGTTACAGCTTTGGTGAGGTGCACCTGGTTTACAAAGAACTGTAGGTATTTAATGTGTACAGTTTGATGAGTTTGGACATATGCAAACACCCATGATACCATAACCACAAGCAAGGCAATAAAAATATCCAATACCTCTCAGAGTCTCCTTGTGTCCTTTTGGTTTTGTTTGTTTGGGTTTTGGTAGGAACACTTAACATGAGATCTACCCTCTTAACAAACTGTGTCCTGCACAAGGTTGTGTTGTTAACCATAGCCATGATATTGTACATCAGATCTCTAGATTCATCCCGCATAACCGAGACTTTATACCCACTGAATGACAGCTCTCCATTTCCTGACTCCCAGGCCCCTGGCAGCCACTGCTGTATTCTCTGCTTCTATGAGTTTGACTATTCCCCATATAAGTGGAATCATACAGTATTTGTCTTTCTGTGACTGGCTAATTTCACTTAATGTCCTTCTGGTTCAGCCATGTTGTCACCAATGGCAGGATCTCCTTCCTTTTCAAGGCTGAATGATATCCCGTTGAATGTAAACACCACATTTTCTTTACAAATTCATTTTTTAAAAAGCTATTTGCACTGTGTCTTCTTTTCTTAGTCCATTCTACTGGCTAGCATGCTGAGTGCCACAAACAGGGGCCACATCCTCTAAGAGTTTGGGGGCCATTACTCTAGTGGTCTGAAGCCCCAAGCTCCCTGGACTGTCTTAATCAAGAGAAAGACATTAATACATATTTCCATTCAGCTGTGAGTTTTCAAAAAATTTCAGTGTTTATTAAGAATTAAATATAAACATTAACCTACTGTTTTACAAGAAATATAGGGTCTTTGGGAAATTGTTTGTACCTGGATTGTAGTTCTATATTTGTGTAACATGATTTAGTGGGGTACAGGGTCTTTGGCAGGAAGGGTAGAAGAAGGAGATTGGAAGGAAGGGACGTCCTGTAATGGCACCACCTCCAGTCTTGTACGTTTCCAATTTGGATTTGGTCAAGTCCCCAATTATAAGCCCTCCAACAATGGAGTTCTTCCATTTCGATCTACATATTTTTGCATTGCAACGTTTTCAGCTACAACAGTGCATAGAGACCAAGAATTTAGACAAACTAGACTTGGAATCGGACTTGCAAATCACTATATTACAAAAATTAACAACCTACTAAATCACATTAATGTAACAAAGATAAACAATTTGTTCTGCTGACAAGAGTTTCTTTGTTTTGATCTTGTCCTTTTAATTTTCTTCCTTTGTGTATGCTTTATATGTTTATTTTTATGCATAATACTACATGCCTATAATTACCAAATACATAAATATTCACATATCAGGAACGCTTGCATGCTCAAAAACACTATATCAGAAGGGTGTACCATCAAAACTGTTTGGAGATCACTGAACTAGACGAATGATCTCGTGCTGCCTTTTGTCAACAAACAGATCAGAAAAGTGCTTTTATTGCCATTATTTAAAGCCAGCGTCATGCTACGCCCTTCTCTAGGCCTGAATCACCCTTGTTAACATTCATATTTGAACTTGTTCATTTAACACCAGACGTGGAAAGAACTGACGGGAAGTGTGGGTTTCATAGCCACTATAACAATTCTAACTCATGTGCTCCCTTGCCTCCGGGCTGGGATCCTGAGCTGCCAAAGCCCGAAATTCACAGGTTCAACTGAGACGCTTTCCCATGTTTCTCAGGAAGAAAACAGCGTACACGGGACATGGCAACAGTCTTTTCCAGGCAAAGAGCAAAACCCAAAGCGAGGCACTGGCACCCAGCGCAATTGTAACACAGGGATTCGGTGATGTCTGGGTGTCAGCGGGTTCTAGAGCTGGAAGCTACCTTGGGGATCCATCATGGCGTACATGAAGATACAGAAGACAAAGGTTAGAATGATTCACCCAAGATTATACAGCTCGTTAGTGGCATATCCGGGACCATGATCAAGTCTTTGGATTCCACTTGGGCTCTGGGACTCTCCAATATCCCCTCAGGGCTGATCTGGGGGGATGGGGGGAAACACCATGAGGAACACACAGAGTTGTTGGCCCCTGATGAGACACGGCCAGGGGATGTCTGGTGTTCGGTGATCCCAGCCAGTGTTTTACCAGCACTTCCCTGGGCACACGTCACGGTGTGCCTGCGCGGGGTCCATCACGAGAGCGCCTCCCACTGGGAAAGGTCACTCTGCACAGCCCTGCCCCTGGAGAGGAGAAAGCGTACCTGCTGTTCTTCAGCAGGTGATGAAGAAACGGATGATGGACTCACAGCCCTCACTCTTCTGACCATGCCTCCAGCTCCAGCACACACGGAGGGGCTGAGGAGAGATGAAGGGGGGCGTGGAACCTCGACGAGGGCAGAGGTGTGTCATGCGGTGTGTCGCTCACGGCTGTATCCTCAGTGCTAGGACATGCCTGGCACACAGGAGGTGCTCAGGAAATTGTTGGTGAGTGAGAAAGCCCTCACCTGAGAGGGTGGAACAGGACAAGTGAGAGGACCGAGTTTTCAGCCCAGATCATGCTGGGCTTGTGGGTGGCCACAGAGGTGAGAGCTGGGAGTCCAGCCTGGAGAGTAGGTCAGGAAGGACCCAAGAGACATCCCCGTCGGCCTCCTTCTCTTATGCCTTCACCTGCTCGTGGGCTCTATTATATTTCCTGCTGGTCCAGGAGGCCTCCGTGAAAACACATCTTTCTTCCAAAGCTGTGAAATGAGCCCACTTATTACCCTGCACTCGGCCGGGTTTCCGCTGCCCCTTCCTCATTTGCTCAGCTGTGAGGGTGAGTTGCCCTGGGCTCTGAGGAGGGCAGGTCTGCATCCCAGACCCGCTCAGGCCCAACTCTGCCCCTTACACAACTCAATTCCTCCCTCTGAGTCTCCGTTTCCTCGTGTACGAGGCAGACATCAGGACCATTCCCGCTCACCTCACAGGCTGTTGTGAGGACTGAATGGTAATTCAGTGAATGGTGAATAGTGAATGGTAATTCACCATGAAGTGCTTCAGGCACTGTGAACCCCTCTCCACATGAGCGTTGGCCTTAGAGAGAAGGGGCCACGTCTACCGGGTCCACTGGTATATTTCGCCCCTGAGGGTGTTCCCCCTCATCTTCAGGTAGAGGGGAGCCACTTGACCTGGTCCAGAGGAAGAGCCCTTTCCAGCCAGTGTCTGTGCCCGGGTTTAACCTCAGTCATGAGGACCTGCTGTGGGCACGGCTTCATTTTTCCACCTCCACGTGGAGCTTCGGAACTCGTGAGTTCTTTAAGAAGGACCACGTTGACACCCTTTGGTAGATGGGGTGCACCCGTGGATTGGAGGCATTTCACCAAAGCTTGCTTTTTTTCCCCCCCTCTAAGGAGTTAAAAGCTTCTCAAGACACGTAGGAAATGTTGTGTCTTGAAGCTTGCAGCTTCTCCAGGGCAGTTTGCTAATGCTTTGGTGTTTTGTGCTACATTCTTACAGCAAATAAAAGATTTTAAAGACATGAGTTGAGTGCATATCGTTTTGAGAACACCTTGGGTCTTTCCAGAATCCAGCAGCTCTGTTCCCATGCTGCCTCTCCCTCAGCATGTGGACTTGGGCCACAAATCACGGTCCAGCCTCACCCCCTCTGTCCGGTCGGCAAGGGTGGCTGAGTGGTCGTGAGAGCGCCAACAGAGGGACAATGCTGTGGGGTGCCGCCTACGGTCCCTACTTCCTGGTAGTCAAGCCCTTGGGTAATCCTCGCTTCTAATGAATGGAATATGGGAGAAACAGCAGGGTACCATCTCCAAGATTAGGTTATAAAAAGACTGTGGTTTCCATCCTGGTACTTTCATGTTCTCTAACTGCCTGTCTGTCTGTCTGTCTCTCCCTCTAGCATCACTCGCGTCGTCAACAGGCCTAGAAGAGGCCCACATGGTACAGCCAGGAACGAAGCCCTCAGTCCACGAGGGCACCTTTTCACCAGCGATCCTGGTGAGGTTGGCCTGGGCATTAGTATTTCCGAAATGTTCTCAAGGTGATTCGAATATGCAGGGAGGCATGAGAACCAGCGGAAGAGGCTGCTTGAGTCCCTGTCCAGGGATCCGCAGAAGCAGTGTCACCTGGGAGCTTGTTAGAAACACAGCAGCTCTGACCCCACCACGGACCTGCTGACTCAGAACTCAGAACCTGCATTTTAGCAAGACCCCCGGGAGAAGGAGTGAGAAGCCCTGCAATGCAGCTATTGGAGCAGCGGCAGCCTGGGACTGTTTGCAGGGAGCACAGCTGAGGGGCGGGCTCCCCTTTAGGGCAGTCTGACTCACCTGAGCCAGAGGTGATGCGAAGTCCTCCCCACTTGCTGTGCCCTTGAGACTTTCCTTCACTGTAGGGATTACCGTCCAGAAACAAGATGATTCGTTTGAAAGATGTACCCCTGAGTAAGCTTTCTCTCCTCCCCCAGGGGTGCCCTGTGACAAGCACCTTGGACTAGGTGGGCACAAACGTCAACTGTTTACCCTGTCTGCACTGGGGAACAGCCAGCCCTCATTAGAAGGTTGGTTGGCGTGACTACAGTCAGGTTGGCTGGCAGCTCGTCATCCCGTATGAGCTTTTCTCCATGAGTTGATATAAACCGCCTGACTCAGCAAGCCCACACAGATGAAACCTGATGTCCTCAAGAAAATTAAAACATTGAAGCTAAAGAAATGTTATAGGGAGGGGAAGAGGTGGACAGAGAAGTAGGCAAGAGGAAAAGCATTCATAAGTTGACCAGGAACTGCATTTTCCTGGGTACTAAGTTTTCTGGACAGAGTCCATGATTCATTAGGAAGATGAGCTCATTACAAACACAGTTCTTCCCGGGGAGGCTGGAAGAGAGCCAGAGATCTGAGAAAGTGTCTTGAAAATAAATCAGCAGCTTTGAAGGCGATCTGGAGGAGAAGAGAAGATGAGAGGGAAGTCTGCATGTCAGGGATGAAACTCCGTGTGTACGAACAGAACTTTCCAGAGATATTAATCAGAGGAAGAGAAGAGACTAACTTAAAACAAAACAAAAACCCGGCAGTGTTACGATTATTGTCTGTATCTGATTCTAGATCAAATCCAGCTTCTGTGACATTTCTCCTGAGGCATGGAACAATGAAATCGCAGAAAACACATGGGCTGGTAACGCAGTAATGCCTGTGTTCTCTCTGCCGTTCCTCATTTATTGAATTTTGTGTAAAACACAGCTGCATCCCGGTCGATAGTAAAATATAACTACATCCCAGTGGCTAGGACGAACCGATACATAACCACGAGCAACATAACAACCATCTCCTGGCCGGCCAGGATGAAGTGACATACAATCCTCTCTCGGCCTGTTAGAATGCAGCCACATAAAGGAATCTCCCCACCCCCCTTGATGGAGCAACACACAGCCCTCTCCTGGCTGGTTTTATTTTATATTTTTAACATCTTTATTGGAGTACAATTGCTTTACAATGGTGTGTTAGTTTCTGCTCTATAACAAAGTGAATCAGTTATACGTATACATATGTTCCCATATCTCTTCCCTCTTGCGTCTCCCTCCCTCCCACCCTCTCTATCCCACCCCTCTAGGTGGTCACAAAGCACCAAGCTGATCTCCCTGTGCTATGCGGCTGCTTCCCACTAGCTATCTGTTTTACATTTGGTAGTGTATATATGTCCATGCCACCCTCTTACTTTGTCCCAGCTTACCCTTCCCCCTCCCCATATCCCCAAGTCCATTCTCTAGTAGGTCTGTGTCTTTATTCCTGTCTTGCCCTGAGGTTCTTCATGACCTTTTTTTTTTTTCTTTCTTAGATTCCATACATATGTGTTAGCACACCGCATTTGTTTTTCTCTTTCTGACTTACTTCACTCTGTATGACAGAC
>NW_020172293.1:83177-165480 GCF_003031525.2 Neophocaena asiaeorientalis asiaeorientalis | reverse complement strand
CTCCATAGTGGCTGTATCAATTTACATTCCCACCAACAGTGCAAGAGGGTTCCCTTTTCTCCACACCCTCTCCAGCATTTATTGTTTGCAGATTTTCTCATGATGGCCATTCTGACCAGTGTGAGGTGATACCTCAATGTCATTTTGATATCCTAGAGAAATGGAAATAAAAACAAAAATAAACAAATGGGACCTAATGAAACTTAAAAGCTTTTGCCGGCCAGTTTTGATGGAGTGACGTACAGCCCTCTCCCATTGTAATCTAAATAGCAACACACAGCTCTCTCCGGGCCAGCTAGAATGGAGTGACACACCGCCCTCTGCAGGCGGACTTTGATGGAGCAATACACAGCTCTACATGAATTTTAAACTTCAGGTAAACCATACCAAATTTGCAAATAGAAACCTCTTTTCAAAGAGCTTTAATTGGAAAAGTTCTAAGAAACCAGCCTCTCTGTAAACTAGACAAAAAGCAAAAACTTTAAATATGCTAAGTAACTTTATCCCATAACTAATTCCCATATTTTTATATAAAACATTTAATTTTCCCCTTGTTAAATTGTTTTGATAAAAAATTCCAAATATACCCCAAAATAGTGTATAACAAACCCCCAGGTACCAATTACCCAGCTTCAACAACCGTTCAACATTTTGCCATGTTTGTTTCATCAGTTGTCTTTTTTTTTTAAGCTGGGATATATTAAAGCAAATCCAAGTTCTCAAGTCATTTTGCCACTAAATACTTCATTAGGCATCTAAAAAGAAGAAAATATAATATTATATCACAAAACCATAATGCCATTAACATAATCCCCAACGAAGTTATGAAACCCAACTTCATAAAAGTTCCTCAAATACCTAAAACAATTTTTCTTACCATAGGTTTATTTGAAACAGTGTATAAGGTTATGAGGTAACTTAGGTCCCTTTCATATTTCTTTCACACAAGAGCATTCCCCTCTCTCTTCCATTTTTTCTTCACATGCCATTAGCTAATTGAAAAAAAAAACTGGTCCAGAGTCCTGAAGAACTTGCCACACTCTGAATTTGGTTGCAAAGTCATTTTTTAAAGTGTGAACTCCCGGGCCAGCTAGGATTTCCAGATGAGCATCCTTTGATATTGTGGACATTCTATATTGCCTCATTTGGTGAAACTGGTGGACACATAACCTGTGTCCATACTACCCTACTCCTCCCCTGGATCCAGGTGGAGGAATGTAAGAAACACTTAGAACCCCAAGAAACAGCTTTTCTCCAGGGAAGGTCCCTAATGGATTTCCAAGGAGAGCTGGAAAGGAGAGTAGTGTTCCCACAATCCAGTTACAGAGAAAGAGTAGCCTGGGGCCGTGTGGGAGTTCTGCTGGGAAAGAACAAAAGTTGATTGTTTAAGGGGGAAAAACACAATACTATGTGTGTTCCAGAAGAGGAAGCTCCTATGACAGACAAGGTTACAGGACTTGCTGAGGCTCAGCAGTAGAGGCTCCACGTCTTTTGTTGGAAGGCATGTAGCAAGAAGCAGCCTGGGGTGCTCACACGTATTTGCTTGTCTATCCAGCCCCGCTCCTTTCTTTGTACTTACAGACACAGAGCCTGTATCTGCAGATTAGAAACAAGAATACGGATGATGTTCCCGGCAGCTCAGAGCACTTGGCAGCCAGCACCTTGCTCAGGATGCTAGAGCTCCTTCAGGAAGGGGTTTATGGGCTGCCCAGGGGGCTGCTTCTATACGCCTGCCCAGCAGCACTGGTGGCTTGTTTTGACCACATCTTGCATACCTGCTTCAGGGTGATTCCTTCTGAGTGCCCACTCAATCTGGGCTACTTTGAGGGTCCAGTTTCCTCACCATAATCCAGGGAAACCAGGTCAGGAACCCCTGGAGTAATGAGAAATGAAACCCCAAGATACACCTTTTGACAAACTAAGAGAGCAGCTCAAATGCAAATACGCATGTGCTTCAGTTTGGATGAACACACCACGGCTGACTGTCAGCTTCGTGCCAGCCTTCGTGCTCAGCACTGGGGCATATAGAGAATATTCCAGACTATCCCAGACTGGAATATTCCAGCTCCTCCCAGAGCTATCAGTCTGAGCACAGTTGTATTCTACCCACCCCGATCTTTTTTTTAAATGTACTTCCAGAATGGATTCTAATTTAAATTTTTTATTCTGTAATTTATACCCCTGTTGCTACTACCTTACACTATAAATAGATAATAAATAATCTGGGGCACTTATTTAATACCTTTTGCATAGGACTTTAAAGCACTTCACACACACTGGCCATGAATAGTAAATTAATTCCTATGTTAATTCCTACTTTACAGATGGATAGTAGCAGAAGATGTTTAAAGTCAAGAGATATCAGAATAAACTTCTGATGTCATATAATTTGCATTACGTTCCACATCCCTGGAGCCCTGTGTCCTCCCTGTACGCAACATTGGCAGCTGAAAATAATATGACCCTCTCCTCCTCTCCCACCTCCGCCCAGCATTTGGAAACGTGGGAGAGGTGATTTTAGTTGTCATAATAATGGTGGCAGATGCATTATTGCTATGTAGAGGCCAAAGGCCTGCACGCTGTTTCTCCTGCACAGCCAAGTTTCACAGAAAAAGATTTTCCCGCCCCAAATGTCAGTAGCCCCCTGGGTGGTCATTTACACTGGTAAGTGATCGCTAACACCCTTCAGTTGGACAGTCTATGCATGTCGGTCTGATGATCCAGTCACAGAGGGATGAAGTGGTCCAGCCCCTGCCGAGTGAGCAAAACCAGAGGGGAACAGAGAACTGGCATTGGGGGCTATCAAGTTTTTCTGGTTACCCAGATTTTTCTTGGGAAAGTCCCCACTGTTTCACCCAGATTTGCTTCTAAATTCCACGCAAGAACTCAGTCGTGGTAACCCTCTCAACTTGTATTAAGAATATTGAAGCCAGCAGGTCCTGGCTGCCAGTGGAGCCTGAATATCCAGCAAGTTCAGCTGTACTCAGAATTAAACAGCTGGAATCAACCAACGAGGACGGGCAGAATAAGTTCCCGGGTGCTGAACTCCTGGCCATCTGCACACCTGAACTTCCAGGTGGTCTTAGAAGGTGACCTTGTCCTGTTTACGATGCCGCAGTCCTTTTCTTTAGTAAATTATTTCCTGTGTACGCTAAGCGGACTAAAACGATTACTGTGTATCTACAAAATGACTTAAGTCCTAGAGAATCAATCACTTTTAGAAATCCCAATTAACTTTATAATGTTCTTAAGGACTCAGCCTCAATTGAAATACCTCACACTGAAGAATAAAAAAATCAAGCCCGAAAGAATAATTATTTTCCTAAACTGTATGTCTAGCAGTCTGAATACACTTAAAAAAAAAAAAAAGAAAAAAAGGTATCCTCAAAAGTTTTTAAAAAAAATAACCACAAAGGCATAAAGTCAACTTAACCACAAATACCTATAAATTTGGGCCTTTTGAGGTAAGTTGAAACAGATATAGTATTTCTCTTGGTTTCTAAAAGTCGTTGTCTTTAATTAAAAATAAAAACTAAAGCTAGATGACTGGTATTTTGACATCCAGCCAAGTCTTATTTCTGGTACAGCTACATAGACTAAAACACCAGTCATGGCAAATCTTGCACATTTTTATGTGAATGTTTGTTTATACTCAGCTTGTCTTGGCTCCACACCATAATATCTTGTTCTGAGTTAAGTAATCTTGTTCCATGGTAAATATGCATATGTGTTGATTTTCCCTTGCTGTCTGTAAGTCCTGTCCGACTGTCCAGCAGAAAATCTCGATGAAGTGTGATGGCCCCAGACAATGGCCATCAGACAAGGACAATGTACTAACACCCATCACCATTTCCAGGAGTTGTACTCATTAAGGTCGCTAAGTGAGCCAGACTCAAGATCCCAACTTGTTTGCTTTGACCTTGGACTTGGAACAGTGAGATGTTGTAGATAAAGAAAAGAGTCTAAAGACAGATGACCTGGATCCAAATATTAACTCCACCATTTCTTGCTATGTCATCACAGGCAAATCACTTAAATCCGCTGAGCCCCAATTTCTCCTATGTATGTATCTATCTATCTATCCATCTGTCTATTTATCCACCCATCCATCTTCTTTCTATCTTCTATCTATCACAGCAGGCTGTGGTAAAGAGTAAATGAGGAAATATAAAGAGGGAGGCACTTTGAAAACTGTAAACCTACAAATTAACGCTAATTGTGGAGACAGCGATGTATGGACTAGGGCTTGGAGATTGGGACCAACATTGGGCTTTCTACCATTTGAAGGTTTCTGGGATTTGGGGCAAGAACAAGGCAGGGAGCATGGGGCAGGGGATCACGACTCCCAGGATAGGTGCATGAGGTGGTCCTAGGGCCAAGTCAACATGATTGCTTATTAAGTCTGAAAGAAATGAGTGCCACACCTGGGAGGAGGAGATTAGTGGTAACGTGGGACATTAAGTTGGGAGCTGAGGGCACCAAGCACCTGATAGACCTGGATGCTACAGTAGAGGGATGGCAGAGGGCGGAAGGGTGAAGTGAGACTGATTCAGACCAAATGTGGCCCATCTCCGGACTCCTACCTTTTCATTCTTTTATGTGCTGTTGGATGCAGAGACCTTCAACTTCCTGTTTGGTTACCCCTTAAAATAATTTTTTAAAACTACATGTCTTTTCACCCCTGTTTAAGTTAACATCTTAAGCATTTCTTCATCAGTTTAAATAGTTACAAAGGATATAACTTCTGGTGAATAGGAAATACTGAACAATTAAAAATAAAACTCTACGATTGGGATTGATATATACACACTACTATGTATAAAATAGATAACTAAGAAGGACCTACTGTATAGCACAGGGAACTCTACTCAGTACTCAGTGATGACCTAAATGGGAAAAGAATCTAAAAAAGAGTGGATATATGTATATATATAACTGATCCACTTTGCTGTATACCTGAAACTAACACAACATTGTAAATCAACTATACTCCAGGGACTTCCCTGGTGGCGCAGTGGTTAAGAATCTGCCTGCCAATACAGGGGACACGGGTTCAGTCCCTGGTCCGAGAAGATCCCACATGCCACGGAGCAACTGAGCCCGTGGACCACAACTACTGAGCCTACACTCTAGAGCCCGCGAGCCACAACTACTGAGCCTGCGCACCACAACTACTGAAGGCCCTGCGCCCTAGAGCCCGTGCACCACGACTACTGAGTCCACACGCCACAACTACTGAAGCCCGTGCACTCTAGGGCTTGCGCACCTAGAGCCCATGCTCCGCAACAAGAGAAGCCACCGCAATGAGAAGCCCGAGCACCGCAACGAAGAGTAGCCCCCGCTCACCGCAACCATAGAAAAGCCCGCGCACAGCAACAAAGACCCCACGCAGCCAAAAATATAAATAAATAAACAAATGATGTTTTTTAAAAAACTTATTCCAATAAAAATTATTTTTAAAAACCTCTAATATGACTTTTTTCAATATCTCCAATACAATCTAATCTAATACCATAGCAATTTATGTACCGTAATTCATTTTAATATATACCAACAAGCTCATCTTTAATAGGCCAAAATTATTTCATTTACTCCTGAAAGTTGTATTTCCACTCCACTTTCTTCACATGACTTTATGTTAATGTGATACATTTTATGCCTAAAATTCTTTTATTGATCACCCATAATAATTACCTGCAGCAAATATATATATATAACTTGAAATTAGTCTTGCACATTTCAATTAATTTGAAATTAATTTTTAAGTCCTGTGGCCAAATAGCTCTAGATATCAAAGAAATAATTCTGGGACTAAATTATCATTATAGACACTATTAATATATGATTTATCAAAATATAATTTTGATAAATAATTATTAAACATAAAAAGGACAATTTTATCAGAAAAACGACTTTTCATCAGACTCCTTACCAAAACAGACGGGGTTCCTCATCATTATTTCCATTTTATAACTACTGTCACAGTTATTGTTAGCACCATGAAACCTTTTTCATGAAAATAAATAGGTGGGAATGAAAGGAATTTTATCATAGCAATGTCAGTTGCCAAGCTCCTTCTGATAGGGTGATCTATCACGAAAATCATTTTAAATGATCTAATCTCTGACAGCTCAGTTAGGTCTTCCCACAGTTTTCATGACAGCAAAGAATTAGAAATCATCTGAGTTGCCAAAAGATTTATTACTAAGTCAACAGAGTCATACACTTCCTCTAAAAACAGCATTTTGTCTGGCACCCCAGAGATTTGTGGGCCCCTCATCATAGTAAGAAGAGGGGGAGAGAGAGGCATGTCTCACCTTTATGAAGTGGCCTTTGTAGAAGGGGAGACCCTCTGCCCACTGGAATGGCTCACAGCCATTCGGCTCTCTGCAGAGCAATTTTAGGAAAGTGTGCACATGCTGGTTGTGGATCTAGAGCGTTTTTTAATCCATGTACTGATGTACCCTGAGCAAGTCTTCACATACTCCCAAGGATGTTGGTGTCCAAACGTGAAGGCCACCCCCTTGGACTGTCCCCACTGACTTGGGAGCAGAGTCTCAGTGGAGCTGAGACAGCTGAGGCTTCCCTGACTTCTCCAAATGGCCTTCTCCAAATTGGGTTTGGTGGGACATTAGTGCCCTTTGAAAATGTTAGAGATTCCCAGTGAAGAGGAACTCCCAGGTCAAAAACGTTTGGGAAAAGCTCCCTTTTACTTTCCCCTCTTAGAGATTTGTGATAAAACCTGACTATTAAAGGTTAAAGAAACCTGTTTAACTTTGTTTAGTGCAGAATTTCCCAAACCAACTCGATCCCCCGCCCCAGTCTTTTCCCCCAAAGAACACATAGCTGTATATAAAGAAACATTAAGTCATCTGCTCTGGTCCCAAGAGCTCCAAGCTGAGTCTCCTGTGTCTTTTCTATGCGGCCTGACCTATTCAGAACAGCTATGGATCTCTCGAAACTCTCCAGAGTGAGATTGGTTGACCTGAGATTGGTTTGTTTCCATGGCCATCACCTGCTAGGGAAATGTTACCTTCTGCCCCAGCTTTCCTATCGGTGTTATCCATTTTTAGATGGAGGTTCCAGTACAACAGGCAGCCTTCTGTGCTATTAGATGCAGAGTAAAATTAAAATCCAAACATACATGAGTGGTGTGTGCATATGTGTGTGAGAGAGAGAGAGAGATTGTGTCTCATTATATGACTGTTTTTCATTACATCCAGAGCCACGTGGATTTTAATCATTTGGTTTGATTTGTCCATCTTCTTATTGCAAAACACAAAGTGTAGGCTCTACTGTCATGATGAAGGTGAGAATACACAGTTCAAGTATCATGGTTGGGAAGAGAAGCCCCCAAAGTCGTTTATAGCATGGGAAAGAAGGTTGGTTCACCTGACTTGGGTCGCATCTGGGGACATCTTAGGTATTTGATCTAAGACACCACCACTGAAGATACGCAAGAACAAGCCCCTGCTACCCTTTCTCTTTACTCACCAGGAAGAGTACAGGACTTCAAGTTAGAAATTAGTCAATATTCTATGCACAAGTCCTGAACATTTTGTTTAGCATGAAGATCCAATGAGACCCTCCATTCTTGACTGCAGCTCAAAATTCAAACAAATCATCTACTACCTGCTGGAAAAGAAGGCTGCAGAGTGAGCCTGTAGAGCACCTCTGTTCTTGGAACACAGGAATCATGAAGCCTGTCTGCCTGTACCTTCACTCTGCACACCTACTCAGAACAAGAGATCTGGTTAGAGCCAATGGCCAGCTACATGGATTACTGGTTCGGCCTCAGCGCAGACTAGCTTTGCTCTTTGGAAACCTCTGCTCTCACCTGTGAAGCTGGAAAATGACAAATGCACTTTTATAAACCTCTGCAAACCAAGAAGAACAAAACTCAAAACAGATGGAGGAAACGAGATAAGAAATCAAAGCCAGCTTTTGGTCTTAAAACCATTTGAGATTTCTTGGAAATCATCCCCCCCCAAACTTCCTTTTATGGAAACACAAAGCAGCAGAAATCAAATGGTTTGCCTACAGTTGAAGGGGAGGGTGCAGCTGAAATGTGATGGAAATAAGAGCTCTCAGCCCTTCAGGTCACAGGTTCTAGGGGTTAAAGTTCAGAGAAAACCACCCATGAAGTACCGGGGAATAAACAACACACAGCAAGACCATCAGCTGGACACTCATTGGAGGGAAAAAAGAGTTCAAAGCCCAAAGAGTTCAATCACCAATCTGTCCCACAGATGGGGCTGGGGTTGGAGGTAATGTGCACGCAGGTGGGGCTGTTACCACTTCCTTGGCAAGGAAGGGACTCCGCCCTGTTTTTGTGGGCTTGATGCATTATATTCTGATTAAACATATCCCAGGTGTGGAGAACAGCTGTAGTGGATGTTCACCGTGCCTCTGCCTATTTCCCAAGAAAAAGAAACAAGTTTTGTTTTGTTTTGTTTTCTCTCTCTATGGGCTCTTCCAGGTAGCAGCTAACCCTGGGGAGAAGCGTAGAACAAACATTTACTCACAAGCACTTTCTGATCCAACCCCCAGAGCTGTGTAAATCTGTCATTTTGATTCCACAGGACAGGCAACGGCCAACCTGAAAGGTGGTGAAATTGGCCCAGGTTCTAACCTGGGTGCACGTGGGGTGGAGAGAGACACATTTAAATACTTAAATAAACCATATCTGTAGGAGGGCAGAACCCATGGGTCATTTCTGGACCCTGGGCTTTGAGAAAAGTGATAATAGTACTATGTGGATAAGACAAATCTCTAGATGTTGGAATTCCTTTGAATTATTATTCTGACTCTGCCCCCAAATGAACCTCAGGTATCTCCAACCAATTTATTTTATCTATCTTTCTGTGCAATGTCTACAAAAATAATCAATAAACAATCAATAATAAGAATAGACAAGAGTTTTATTTGCTCCAAACTAAGGACTAGCCCAGAGGCCCGCTTCCCAGATTACTGAGAAACTGCTCCATAGAAGCAGGGTTTTCCACACAATTTTATATCTTGTCAGAACAAAGAATATTAAACAAGTCAGGGTTACACTTCTTCAAGGAACACTAGGTTTCCACCAGTTAATTTTGCTCAGTGAAGGTAGGCTAACCACTGCCATAAACCCCACAATCTCAGAGGCTTAACACCTGAGCGTTTAGTTCTTACTCATGTAGCAGCCCAATGTGGGCCCAAGTCAGAGGGGTACTTGGCTCCATGCAGTCATTCAGGGACCCAAGACGGAGGCGACTCTACCACCTTCAACCCATGATTTCCAAGGTCATTCTGGGCATTGAAATCCAGCGAGTGGAGGGGAAAGGCATGTGAGATTTTTACAGGCCAGGCATATAACCTGGGAAGCCTGGGAAGAGGAGGGTGATCATGCCTATAAAATTAAGCAGTGTTACCAAATGTAAAATAGACAGCTAGTGGGAAGCAGCTGCATAGCACAGGGAGATCAGCTCGGTGCTTTGTGACCACCTAGAGGGGTGGGATAGGGAGGATGGGAGGGAGACACAAGAGGGAGGAGATATGGGGATATACGTATATGTATAGCTGATTCACTTTGTTGTACAGCAGAAACTAACACACCATTGTAAAGCAATTATACTCCAATAAAGATGTTAAAAAAAAATTAAGCAGTGTTTAGCAAAAAACTTGAGCACATCTTCCCTCAACTTTGCCTGAGTATAGAAAACATCTTTCCAGGCTTGTGCACGACGCTATCTGCTGCTCAGAATAAAAAACAGGAAGGGAGACAGCACTGGGCTTGGGGATCCCAGTAACCAGGCAGAAGAGTCAGAATTTAGTGCATGCTCTGGAATTGTAATTGGTTTGGTAACATAGGAGATTAGAGGAAATTCATGCAGTGGACATTTTCACTTAATAGACACCAACTAAAAATTGTGAGGATGTGGAAGAGGAGTTGTTGGCTTGGCTTTGGCTTAGTTTATTTTTCTGTGAAATTAAACTAGGAGGTCAACACACGAATGAGAATCAAGAGGAGTATATGAACATGCTTCTGTAGGAAGGCAGCTGAGTCCAATGAAGTGCTTGATTGGAGTTAAAAGACCTAGCTTTGAGTCCCAGCTCTGCCTTTACCCGGGCTGGTTTCCTCGGTTTTAAAATGAGGGGAAAAGAAGACTTTTCTAGATCTTTTCCAGCTGGGAGTTCTAATCCAGTCATTGGGTCATATATGACCCATTTTTAAAGATGGCGGTTGAAGCCATATGAATACATTGGATCCCTCAAGGAGAGTGGCTTTTGTTTTTGTTTTTTTAATCCAAATCCATATGTTTTAATTTCTAGGTCAGAAGCATTATTCCCTGCATTTAAGGAAACATAAATATGTACGTATTTTTTAAATAAGTAAGTAGGACTCACCAACTGACTGGAAGTTGGTGATGGGATAGGAGAGTTTGTAGCCTGGTGCATCTGAGTTGCTGATGAAATCTTGCAACTGATTGATAACAATAGTAGTTAACCAACTTTGGAGCATCAGCTGTGAGTCAGGCACATTCTAATTGTCTTACGTAGGTTATTTCACGTTTCACAACAACTCCTGTGAGGAGTACAATTTTGGGCCTGTTTTACAGAAGAGGAAACTGAGACACAGAAAATACTTGTGGAAGAAAAAATCAGAAATGGGGAGGAAGCGAGAGTGTGACAGACTCTCCACTAAACTTGGGTGCTATGCTCTCCTCCCATGCATCTAGTTGGCCCAACGGAGTGGGACAGCAGTAATGTGACACTAAAATTCAGACGTGTCTTTACCATACTCCCTCCTGCTCCCTCCTCCTCACACAAAGGCAACCTCGGAAGCCACATACTGAAGATGGCAGAGACTCCTTGAGTCTGGATCCCTGCATGACCTTGTGGAGTGGACCTCCTGTGCCCCATTTCACCCTCCACCTCCTGACCCGGAACTCCTACCTTGGACTGTTACATAGATGAGAAATACATTTTCATTGGTTAAGCCACTAAGAATTGGGAGTATCTTTGTTACAGCAATAATATAGAGTGGATATCTTGCTACATCTAATTAAAACTGAGTGGGAAGTAAAGACAATAGATAAAATATTGGGCAGGATGAGATTGAAATCTTGTGGGACAACTGAATGAAAATGTCTAATAGGCAGACAGAGTTTGTAGAGACACAGGGAGTCATCATTACATATGCAAATTCACCTGTGCATGCTGTCTTCAATAAATTAAAAATGTAGAGTGGGGAAGAATTATTTAAATTGTTTTCTTTTTGCCATTTTACACTATGGCTCCAAGCTCTAAGCAGACCATGAAATGGGAGGTGTGAACCTGTTCTTCCTCCAAATGGACTCATTTCCCTTGTAGGTCCTCACAATATGAACATCTCACCACTCTGAGTATAATTCCAGTCTTTAAAGAAACATTTTCCTTCATAACAACTCCAAATTTGAGCCAGCTGTTTCATCTCTTTTTCAATCGAAAAAACAATGAGTAAGTCTCATGTTGACAAATGCTATTCTTACCTCTGACCCTGATCTTAGAAGTCAACCCAATTCAACATGTGACTCTACTGTGTAAGTTTGGGAATTACTGCCTTCAAGATGGCAGTTGAATTCATGGGAGAGGATTGGCTTTCTTGAGGGAAATGTGTAGAGGAAGATGAAGAAAGAACCAAAGATGGAAACCCAGAGAACTCCAACCTATAGGAGATGGGTGGAGAGAAGGTCCTAAAGGCTAATGACAAAATAGGGAAGGGGGGAGGAATACCAGGAGTATTTAGTGCCCTCAAAGCCAAAGGAGAAGAGAATGCCAAAGAGTGAGTAATTGATTATTTCAAAACTTAAAAAAAAATAGCTGAGAAAGGGGTCATTGGATTTGACAATAAAAATATCATTCATGAATGCAAATCAAAACTACAATGAGGTACCACCTCACACCCATCAGAATGTCCATCATTAAAAAGTCTGCAAATAACAAATGCTGGAGAGGATGTGGATAAAAGGGAACCCTCCTGCACTGTTGGTGGGAGTGTACTTTGGTGCAGACACTGTGGAAAACAGTGTGGAGGTTCCTCAGAAAATGAAAAATAGAATTACCTTATGAGCCAGCAATCCCACTCCTGGGCATATATCCAGACAAAACTATAATTCAAAAAGATACGTGCACTCCTGTGTTCATAGCAGCACTATTCACAATAGCCAAGACATGGAAACAACCTAAATGTTCATTGACAGAGGAATGGATAAAGAAGATGTGGTACATATATACAATGGACTACTACTCAGCCATAAAGAAGAATGAAATAATGCCATTTGCAGCACATAGATGCAACTAGAGATGACCATACTAAGTGAAGTAAGTCAGAAAGAGAAAGACAAAAACCATATGATATCAGTTATTTGTGGAATCTAAAATATGACACAAATGAACCTATCTATGAAAACAGAAACAGAATCAGGGACATAGAGAATAGACTGCTGGTTGCCAAGGCAGAGGGGGGAGGGAGAGGGATGGACTGGGAGTTTGAGATTAGCAGATGCAGACTGCTTTATATAGAATGGATAAACAACAAGGTCCTACTGTATAGCAAAGGAACTATATTCAATATCCTGTGATAAACCGTAATGGAAAAGAATATGAAAAAGAATGTATATATATATATGTATAACTGAGTCACTTTGCTGTATAGCAGTAATTAACTCAACATTGTAAATCAACTATATTTCAATTTAAAAAAATTTAAATAAAAAAAATCATTGGTGACTTTTGCCTGAGCAACATCAACAGAGTTGTAGACATAAAAATGAGACTTTAATGGATAAAAAAATGAATGAGAGGTGAGGAAGAGGGAACAAGCTGCTAAGAAGTCTGGTGCTGAACGCATGGCCAAAGACTGGGGAGGGCTTGGGAGTCAGCAGGTCAAATCCTCCCCCACAATTTTCTTTTTCTTTTTAAACTTTTCTTTTTTTGGCCACACCATGTCGCTTGCGGATCTTAGTTCCCCCACCTGGGATTGAACCTGGACCACAGCAGTGAGAGTATTGAGTCTAAACCACTGGACCACCAGGGAATCTCCCCGATAATTTTCTAGCCGTCCAACCACCCTCAGATTCAGTCTCTTATCTATGAAGTAGGTTCAATAATCCTCTCAGAGAGGTTTCTGAGGATGAAATGAGAGGATGGTGATGATTGTGCTTTAAGAAACCAAACAACTAGGAATGGGTGTAAGTCATGAGTGTTCCAGATGGTCTAAAATCTTCCTCTCTGTAAAGCAGAGTCAACACAGAGCTGAGCACCTGGGCACAAATGCCATCTCCATATAGAACTTCTACTGACATGTGCTTGGGGTGGTGATTTGAGGAATGTTATTGGAGCACCCTGTGAAACTCTGGTTCATTTGATGAAAAGATGTTAAAGATGTTTTTTATTATATTACACAGCCTCATCCTAAAGGTGACTTCTGGGAGTACCTTATCTGGTCTTAAGTGTGTAATTAATTGTGTAAGTAAATGTGTTTCGGGCTTCCCTAGTGGCACAGTGGTTGAGAGTCCGCCTGCCGATGCAGGGGACATGGGTTCGTGCCCCGGTCCGGGAAGATCCCACATGCCTTGGAGCGGCTGGGCCCGTGAGCCATGGCCGCTGAGCCTGCGCGTCCAGAGCCTGTGCTCCGCAACGGGAGAGGCCACAACAGTGAGAGGCCCGTGCACCGCAAAAAAAAAAAAAAATGTGTTTCTCCTGAACAACTGGCCTGTTTTTGATCTTGTAACTGATCAGGTTTCCCTTTTTACAATGGTTACTAGAAAGCTCAGAGACAAATACCACGAATGCATTTTATACTAGCTCTTCTCCAGTTCTCTTTTATGTCCCTACTCTTCTTCCTCTCCTATTTAAGGTCTGTGTCATATGATTTTATGTTGAGTATTCTTATAAACAGCCTTAAATGTTTTCTCTTACAAGGAAGGATATAAATAATGTTTTCGGGGTGTTGAATAATTTTTAGCCCCATATTATAGTTGATTTTCAAATACATATTAAGGCCTCTCCAATCTGCCTATATATATCCCAAGAAACTTGCTCTTGTGTACTCTGCTGAACACCAGAGCTCATGACAACAGCTAACACTGATTAAGCACTTACTATGTGGGCTGTTCTAAGCACGTTCTATATATGGCTTCATTTAACCATCACAAGACCCTATTTGTGTCTACTTCATAGATAAGGAAACCGAGGCACATAAAGGTTAAGTAACCTCACCAAAGCCACATGGATAGTAAGTGATGGATCTAAGATTAAAAATCCAACTGTCTGGCTCCAGAAGGGTCCCCTTTCCCTCCAAGTGTGGTGGTGGTATAGTAATACCTCTTCTCTACATGGTCAGTGAAAACTCCTGGACAAAATTGGCTTAAATATATTGTTTTTGATGCTTTGTGGACATTGGGGAGAAGATCTGAGGAAGGAAAACAAAGTAGCTAGATTAAAATGTCTTTCCTGTAATGAGATAGGCAAAAGATAGCTAAAAATAATATGTCTAAGCACAAGTCCTAAGGAATGCAGATCTCTTTATTAAATAAGAAGTCTTTTTTTTTTTTTTTTTTTTCAGTACGCGGGCCTCTCACCGTTACGGCCCCTTCCATTGAGGAGCACAGGCTCCGGACGCACAGGCTCAGCGGCCATGGCTCACGGGCCCAGCCGCTCCGCGGCATGTGGGATCCTCCCAGACCGGGGCACGAACCCGCGTCCCCTGCATTGGCAGGCGGACTCTCAACCACTGCGCCACCAGGGAAGGCCAAGAATTCATTTTTAATTGGACTAATCTTCCTTCCTTGGTTTCTAACAGTCTGATCCTCTTCTCACGGTGCTAATTGTCTATGCCCTCCATGTGTCTTATGACCATAATTTTAACTTTTAAAGCAGCTTGATGAAATAGATATGGATCTAAGAGAAAAGCAGGATATATATGCTAAACATGTCATGTCAAGAATTGCTGCTATTTACCAATTTACTGAAGTAAAAAATGGTCCACTTGGCACGAGAATACTGAAAACACAAGGAGAGGATGTTGCTGAGTCAGGAACTTTTGGTTTCTCATCCTTTATGGCTCCTCTGAAGGTAGTTAACAAGATTATCCATTTAATCCCTGGCCATGCTTTGCCACTCTGATATCTTTAGTGTAGGCTTATGATAATAATAATGTCCTTGCTTAACACGTGTGATAGGAAGCTAATGTTCCTTCATCTCAAATATCCTGCTCACTCCCCATCATTCAGGACCCAGGCCATGTCCCACCCGCTCCACGGAGTTGCTCTCCTTCCCCGACCACACTAGCTCACATTGGCACAACTTCTAAGTTCCCGCAACACTCTTTTTGGTACCATGTCTGTAAATTTAATATGTACCACTTTACATTGTCATTCATATATATATTATATTTATATAAATATACATTTCTATGGATAAAATGATAAATGATTAAAATGTATATTTATATACATATATTTATGTAAATATATATTTGTATTTATATAAATATATACAAATTTATCTATTTATCTCTATAGCTATATGTATAATGGCTGATAGACTTATAGCTATAGCTATATACCTATCTATAGCTATAGCTATAGCTATAAGCCTATCAGTCATTAAGTATAAATTCCTTCTAGGCAGGAACTGAGTCTCTTTATATTTACTATGTCCCACATCATCAAGTACAATGCAAGGGCACCAGAGACGTTTGTTGAATTAATGAGTGCAGGAGAGAGGGACGGAATGAATGAATGAATGAATGAATGGGAAGTGAATTTGAAGCCCTCCCTGAATGCCTAATCCTACTCTTTCTTAGGGCAATATTTCTCTGAGACAGGTCTTTGGATCTTCTGCATCTGAATCACCTGAAATGATTGTTTAAAATGCAAATTCCTAGGCTCCAAACCCAACCTCTTTGATCAGAGTCTGGAGCTGGGCCTGGGAATTTGCATCTTAACAAGCACCTCAGGTGATTCATTAACACACAAATTTGAGAACCACTGGCTTATCAGAGTATGTATAGAAGATATTTTTTGAATGATTAATTGGATTAATCTGGATTCAACACGCTCCCCCTCCATAGATTTTCTAATTAAGCTCAAACTTGTAACAACCTGGGTGTCATGCTCTTTTTGTAAGAAGTCAACTGTTATGGAAGAAAGGGGCTTTTAGTTTTTAGGCAAGTTTAGTTTTGGGTAAGATCACTGGAATTGAGGTAAATTGCAAACTTCATAATATTTGCATACTGTGATGCTTTAAAGACACTTCTGCCCACGACATCCCTTCACTCAGGAGTTTTATAAGTTGCAGGATTCCTGAGAGAAGCAGTATTCTCCTGGGGCAAAAGATGATAGTCTTGGTCTTGTCTTCAGTGGTCGCCCATGGACGCTCCCTGGAACATCCCACGACTGCTCTTCTTCTGTCTTCCTTTTAGAAATGTCTCCTGACAGGTGACTAGGACGCAGACAGGGAACCATTTTCCCAATTAGGTGTGGGTGGTCCTGCTCTGGAAGCAGCTTCTAAACTGAGCGATAAGTCCTTCAATGCAGCAGGAATAAACCCCCTTTCACAGACTTCATCTTATCTGAGGCAGACTTTCTCTTTTAATGCGGGAGATTTTTTTAAAAAACAAAGAAGGGGGTCCCTGATGTAAAACCATGGCCTCAGACGTGAACCCGGGGTGCAGACGCCTGTCAAGCTCAGGCAGAGTCCCTGGAGCACTGGGCAGCGTGGGCAGCGCAGACGACCTGGCTGTGACCCTGAGGACACCAGGCTGCCCCGTGCACCTCAGGCCACTGCACTGCCCCTCCAGCAGCCCCAGGCAGGTCCCCATCACCATGCACCAGCCAGGCGGTTCCAGGGATTTGGATGTCTGTGTCTTTGGGGGACCATTATTTCACCTGCCACATGCTTGTGGGATCTTGGTTCCCAGGCCAGAGATTGGGCCCGAGCTCCAGTGGTGGGAGCTCCAAGTACGAACCACTGGACTAACAGAGAACCTAAGACCCCAGGGAATATCAATCAGAGTAACGTCTCCCAGAGATCCTCAACTCAGCACCAAGACCTGGCTCTATCCAACTGCTTGCAAACTCCAGTGCTGGACGTCTCAGACCTAACAACCAGTAAGACAGGAATACAGCATCACCCATCAAAAAATACAAGAAACATTTAACAAGGATCTAGAAGAACTAAAGAGCAAACAAACAATGATGAACAACACAATTACTGAAATTAAAAATACTCTAGAAGGACCAATAACAGAATAACTGAGGCAGAAGAATGGATAAGTGAGCTGGAAGATAAAATGGTGGAAATAACTGCCAAGGAGCAGAATAAAGAAAAAAGAATGAAAAGAATTGAGGACAATCTCAGAGACCTCTGGGATAACATTAAACATTAAACAAACATTTGAATAATAGGGGCCCCAGAAGAAGAAGAGAAAAAGAAAGGGTCTCAGAAAATATTTGAAGAGATAAGAGTTGAAAACTTCCCTAACATGGGAAAGGAAATAATCAGTCAAGTCCAGGAAGCACAGAGAGTCCCATACAGGATAAACCTAAAGAGAAACACACCAAGACACATATTAATCAAACTATCAAAAATTAAATACAAAGAAAAAATATTAAAAGCAGCAAGGGAAAAGCAAAAAATAATACACAGGGGAATCCCATAAGGTTAACAGCTGATTTTTCAACAGAAACTCTGCAAGCCAGAAAGGAGTGGCATACATATTTACAGTGATGAAAGGAAAAAACCTACAGCCAAGATTACTCTACCCAACAAGGTTCTCATTCAGACTTGATGGGAAAATTAAAACCTTTACAGATAAGCAAAAGTTAAGAGAATTCGGCACCACCAAACCAGCTTTACAACAAATGCTAAAGGAACTTCTCTAGGCAGGAAACACAAGAGAAGGAAAAGACCTACAAAAACAAACCCAAAACAACGAAGAAAATGGTAATAGGAACATACATATCAATAATTACCTTAAATGTAAATGGATTAAATGTTCCAACCAAAAGACATAGACAGACAGTATGGATACAAAAGCAAGACCCATACAAATGCTGTCTACAAGAGATCCACTTCAGACCTAGGGACACATACAGACAGAAAGTGAGGGGATGGAAAAAGATATTCCATGCAAATGGAAATCAAAAGAAAGCTGTCTCATATCAGACAAAATAAACTTTAAAGTAAAGACTGTTATAAGAGACAAAGAAGGACACTACATAATGATCAACGGATCAATCCAAGGAGAAGATATAACAATTGTAAATATTTATGCACCCAACATAGGAGCACCTCAATACATAAGGCAAATGCTAACAGCCAAAAAAGGGGAAATTGATAGTAACACAGTAATAGTAGGGGACATTAACACCCCACTTTCACCAATGGACAGATCATCCAAAATGAAAGTAAATAAGGAAACACAAGCTTTAAATGACACATTAAACAAGATGGACTTAATTGATATCTATAGGACATTCCATCTAAAAACAACAGAATACACTTTCTTCTCAAGTGTTCATGGAACATTCTTCAGGACAGACCATATCTTGGGTCACAAATCAAGCCTTGGTAAATTTAAGAAAATTGAAATCATATCAAGTATCTTCTCTGACCACAATGCTATGAGACTAGATATCAATTACAGGAAAAAAAAAACTGTAAAAAATACAAACACATGGAGGCTAAACAATACACTACTAAACAACCAAGAGATCACTGAAGAAATCAAAGAGGAAATAAAAAAATACAAAGAAAAAATGACAATGAAAACAAGACAACCCAAAACCTATGGAATGCAGCACAAGCTGTTCTAAGCAGGAAGTTTATAGCAATACAATCTTACCCTTACCAATGGCATTTTTCACAGAACTAGAACAAAAAAATTGCACAATTTGTATGGAAACACAAAAGACCCAGAATAGCCAAAGCAACCTTGAGAAAGAAAAACAGAACTGGAGGGATCAGGCTCCCAGGCTTCAGATTATACTACAAAGCTACAGTAATCAAGACAGTATGGTACTGGCACAAAAACAGAAATATAGATCAATGGAACAGGATAGAAAGCCCAGAGATAAACTCACGCACCTATGGTCACCTTATTTTTGATAAAGGAGGCAAGAATATACAATGGAGAAAAGACAGCATCTTCAATAAGTGGTGCTGGAAAAACTGGACAGCTACATGTAAAAGAATGATATTAGAACACTCGTTAACACCATACACAAAAATAAAGTCAAAATGGGGCTTCCCTGGTGGCACAGTGGTTGAGAATCTGCCTGCCAATGCAGGGGACACGGGTTCGAGCTCTGGTCTGGGAGGATCCCACATGCCGTGGAGCAACTAGGCCTGTGTGCCATGGCTGCTGAGCCTGCGTGTCTGGAGCCTGTGCTCTGCAGCAAGAGAAGTCTGCGGCAGTGAGGGGCCCATGCACCACGATGAAAGGTGGCCCCCGCTCGCCGCAGCTAAAGACAGCCTTCACACAGAAATGAAGACCCAACACAGCCAAAAATAAATAAATAAATAAATAATTGCGAAATGGATTAAAGACCTCAATGTAAGGCCAGACACTATCAAACTCTTAGAGGAAAACATAGGCAGAACACTCTATGACATAAATCACAGCAAGATCCTTTTTGACCCACCTCCTAGAGAAATGGAAATAAAAACAAAAATAAACAAAGGGGACCTAATGAAACTTAAAAGCTTTTGCACAGCAAAAGAAACCATAAACAAGACGAAAAGACAACCCTCAGAATGGGAGAAAATATTTGCAAATGAAGCAACAGACAAAGGATTAATCTCCAAAATTGACAAGCATGCAGCTCAATATCAAAAAAACAAACAACCCAATCTACAAATGGGCAGAAGACTTAAATAGACATTTCCCCAAAGAAGATATACAGATTGCCAACAAACACATGAAAGAATGCTCAACATCACTAATCATTAGAGAAATGCAAGTCAAAACTACAATGAGATATCATCTCACACCAGTCAGAATGGCCATCATCAAAAAATCTACAATTAATGCTGGAGAGGGTGTGGAGAAAAGGGAACCCTCTTTCACTGTTGGTGGGAATGCAAATTGATACAGCCAGTATGGAGGTTCCTTAAAAATAGAACTACCATGCAACCCAGCAATCCCACTACTGGGCATATACCCTGAGAAAACCATAATTCAAAAAGAGTCATGACCACAATGTTCATTGGAGCACTATTTACAATAGCCAGGACATGGAAGCAACCTAAGTGTCCATCGACAGATGAATGGATGAAGGAGATGTGGCACATATATACAATGGAGTATTACTCAGCCATAAAAAGAAAGGAAATTGAGTTATTTGTAGTGAGGTGGATGGACCTAGAGTCTGTCATACAGAGTGAAGTAACTCAGAAAGAGAAAAACAAATACCGTATGCTAACACATATATATGGAACCAAAAAAAAATGGTTATGATGAACCTAAAGGCAGGACAGGAATAAAGACACAGATGTAGAGAATGGACTTGAGGACACAGGGAGGGGGAAGGGTAAGCTGTGACAAAGTGAGAGAGTGGCATGGACATATATACACTACCAAATGTAAAATAGATAGCTAGTGGGAAGCAGCCGCATAGCACAGGGAGATAAGCTCGGTGCTCTGTGACCACCTAGAAGGGTGGAATAGGGAGGGTGGGAGGGAGACGCAGGAGGGAGGGGATATGGGGATATACGTATGCATATAGCTGATGTTATATAGCAGAAACTAACACAACACTGTAGAGAAATTATACTCCAATAAAGATGTTTAAAAAAAGTAGATTATATATATGTTTTTTAAAAACAAAGAAAAAAACAAAAGAAGAAGTGAACCCAATAGGTCTACTATTTCAACTCAATGCTGCGTTTTTCTTTTCTCCTTTTCCTTGGTAGGGAATTTCCTCTTTCAGTACCTGAAGCTTTGACTTCACCTTCTGTAACGGGTGTTGTTTGTCGTATGGAACGTTCCTAGTCTTTGTGAGACGAAGTCAGAATCCCTTGAAATGAAGAATTAGAATTCCACTGAATTGGTTCCAGATGATTTGGTGTCTTTTTTTCTGATCCTCCACTTACATGATATTCATTTGAAATTCAAGTCGCCTAATACTAGGGCTCAGGAAATAAAGGAATAGGAGCCTTTCTTCTGGAGTTCCCATAACAATACTTTTAACCAAGTTCCCTGGTCTTATGCTCCCTTGAGCTCACTCTTCTCTCTCTCTCTTTCATCTTCTCCAACTTTGTAATTCTCTTTATAGGTTTTTCTACAGTATTTTATCTTTACCTTTTTTTGAAGTATGTTTCATCACCTCCATTCTTCACTGTTAAATCTTTCTCAAAAGCATAAGTTCACACACACACACGCACACACACATACACACACATATGCACACGTGCACACACACACAAGTTCCCCACACCAGCTCTGTGTTTAGGTTCTGTTTTACCGGGCTGTCTCTGTGTTTGACTTAGGTTTTCATTATTCCACGGTATTACCACATGCCAGAAGAGACAACTATTTTCCTGTCCACTCCCCATTTTGATCCACTTCACACTAAAATGGAGCAAAAGAAAGGGTCGCCGGCAGACAATATGAGTACTTTAAGATGCTGGCCTTATAGAAATACATTTCATGTTTTCCAAAGACCAGGCCGGTGCATCCGAGCTACAACCAGTCATTTGGCGCCATCTGCTGGACACAACGAGTCACAGGCTGGGAATATCAGATCTGACTTAATTCAGTATCAGGTGCCCACCGCGCACCTGGAACTGTCCTGAGCAAATTATTTCCTGCTGGAACGAAGCTTTATATCCCTTTAGAACAAATCTCTCCAACTCCTAGTAAATATCTCAGAAGCTAAGGTGTCTTTCCTACTACTTCCTTCCCATTTCCTTTGCAGTTTCATAAAGTGCTTTTGTTTTATTTTGCTGTGTGTCATGAGAATTAAGGGGCTCATTGACAGCCAGCAACAAACAACTAGAGAGAATAAACCACATTTTGACGGTCGTTGCATCTCTAGCATCCAGCACAGAGACTAGGGCTCCGGAATTTGTTTTGATTTGGGGTTTGTAGCTTTTTTTTTTGGCGGGGGGGGGCTGTTGTAGCTTTTTGAATGACATAATAAGCAATTAATATCTGAGGTGGGGGGATATGACACACAAATGTTTTTATTTTAAGGAGAGAGACTTTTCTAGACTTCCCAGCCTAGGTGGGTTATGATCTTAAAGCTCCTAACTAGGAACCCTCTCCCCTCCTTTGACGTATTGCCTCTGTTAAGAATAAGGGGGGAGACACTAAAAAGAAAAGCTAATGGAAATGGAGCAGGACCCTGTGAGGACCTCCCCATGTCCCTCTTGTTTGTAGAAGAGCTTTAGCCTCCTAGGCCTTCCCCAAGTTCCAAAGAGTAAACTTAATCAGAGAAGTGAGAAAATGCAGAAACAAAGGAAAACAGTCAAGCAAGACAAAATAATGAGAGTTTAGCCATAAAACAAAGTCAAGGACTTTTAGTTCCTCCTCAAGGGCTATAGATAATATCCTGAGCCACAACCTTGAGCTGGTTTGCAGATACTGAAACCCTCACCAGGTGGAGGAAGTTAACTGCATGCCGACCACAAGCCCATAGACCCCAGACCAGTTGGAGCCAGAAGGTTGATGATGTTGGCTCCCAAAACACCCACTGTTACCTCACCACCAACCAATCACACAAGCTGATCAGGTACCTTACATCCTCACCCCTAATGCTGCCTTTTAAAGCCCTTCCCTGAAAGCCATCGGAGAGTTTGGGTCTATTGAGCCTGAGCCGTCTGTTCTCCTTGCTTGGCCCCATGTTGGGCACCTTGGAATAAACACCACACTTTTCTTCACCACAACCTGCTGTCAGTAGATGGGCTTTGCTGCCTATTGGGCAAGTGGACCCAAGTTTGGTTTGGTAACAAAATCAATACAAATTCCTGCAGGGGGCAGGAAGGAATATATAGGTTGCATTATAGGGTCTTCATAAAACCTAGCCTAGAATTGGAGAAATATTAGACTATTTCAATATTCTTCTTAAAATTGATAATTAAAATATCTGCCCAGTGTGATGGTTAATTTATGTGTCAACTTGGCTAGATTATGATCCCAGCTGTTTGGTCAAACACCAGTTTAGATGTTTCCGTGAAGGTATATTTTAGATGTGATTAATATTTAAATCAGTAACTGTGAATAAAGCTGATTACCCTCCATAACATCGACGGGCCTCATCCAATCAGTTGAAGGCCTTAAGAGCAAAGACTGAGGTCCCCCAAATGGAAGGAATTCTTTTCAAGATGGAAGCATAGAAACCCTACCTGAGTTTCCAGACTATTGTCCTGTGGAATTCAGACTCAAGACTGCAACATCAACTTTTCCCTGAATTTCCAGGCTATGGGCCCATCCTGCAGATTTCAGTACTCTCAGATAGGTAGATAGATAGATAGAGAGGTAGCTAGATAGATAGATAGATAGATGATAGATAGATAGATAGGTAGATAGATAGATAGGTAGATAGATAGATGATAGATAGGTAGATAGATAGATAGGTAGATAGATAGATAGGTAGATAGATAGATAGATAGATGATAGATAGATAGCTAGATAGATAATCTCTTATTGTTTTTATTTCCCCTAGGGAGAACCCTGACTAATACAGAACTGCACTTTAATGTATGTATGTTCTACACAACAGGATCTCAAACTTGATATGCACCAGGATACACACCATTAGAATCATTGTCTCTGGGAGGTGCCAGCCAGGGCATCTATATATATAATAAGTTGTACAGTTGGTACATTAGGACAGTTTAGAACTAGATTTGATAAAGAGCCTTGATGCACATTAAGACTTACTACGTATAGCTCAGAAAGGGAAAAGGGAACCCATATTTATTAACCACCTGCTATGTGCCAGGTACCGGGCTAGGCTCTTCCAAGTATATTATCTCATATCTCACCCAATCCTCTCAGTGCTGGTCACCTCAGCAAGGTTAGTAACCTCCTCAGGACCTACCCATTCATTTGTTCATCAGATGTTTGCTGAGCAGCTCCCATGGGTCAGGCACTTTGCATGGCCCTGGGGATACAAAGGTGAATGAGAGACATGGTCCCCTCACTGGGAGAAAATTCTAGGAAGAAAAACCAATAATAGTCAAGTGAACTAGAAATGAATAATTTTGCAAGGCATGTGAAAAGTGCCTTGAAGGAAGTGGGTAGGATGGAGTGACAGAGAATAGCTATGGAATGGACCCACTGCCAGTTAAGTTAGACAGTGAAGGTGAAATGAAGAAAGCCAATGAAAAACAAGGATGTGTGATGGGGGTGGGGGAAGGAATCTCAGGCATCACTGGACGGGGACACATCAGGACTGCTTTGTGCACTTCCATTGAAGCTGCCTGTACAGCATCCTGGAGAAGACATCCCAAGGAGGTAGATGGAAATACCAGTATGAAACTCAAAGAAAGTGTCTGACGTGGAGACATAAAGTTGGGAGTCATTAGTGGGTAGGGGGGATTTATAGATGGGATAGATGGGAATGAGATGTACGGTGTGGGGAATGTAGTCAATAATTATGTAATATATTTTTACGGTGGCAGATCGTAACTAGACTTAGCATGCTGACCATTTTCAGGTGTATAGGAAGATCCAATCACTATGTTGTATGACCGGAACTAAAAACCAAACAACAACAAAATCTACCAATACAATTTCTACTAGCACCTGGAGCAGATGCTGTGCAGGTTTCCATAGAAGTAGCCCCTAGGAAACAATTTTGTTTCTCGAGACCAAAAATGTCTTATTACTCAGAGAGCTAGGTCTTTCTTTTGACTTTACTTTTTTTTAGTTCTGTTTTGAACGTATGTACGTGTGCATGAGACAGAGAGGTGAATGGATGGATGATGGATGGATGGATGGATGGATGGATATAAAGTGTATATATGGATGGATTTTGCCCTTATGTGATCATTACAATGAAAGTAACTGAGGGCTTCCCCGGTGGCGCAGTGGTTGAGGATCTGCCTGCCAGTGAAGGCGACACGGGTTCGGGCCCTGGTCTGGGAAGATCCCACTTGCCGCGGAGCAACTAGGCCCGTGAGCCACAACCACTGAGCCTGCGCGTGTGGAGCCTGTGTCCCGCAACAAGAGAGGCCGCCATAGTGAGAGGCCCGCGCACCAAAATGAAGAGTGGCCCCTGCTCGCCACAACTGGAGAAAGCCCTCACACAGCAACGAAGACCCAACACAGCAAAAATAAATTAATTAATTTAAAAAAAACGAAAGTAACTGAGCAGATTTTATTAGAAGAATAAAATGAGCTCCTAGAAAAAAATAAATAAAGACATGGGAGTGACGGAATCACCTCGAGAGACTCGTAGACAGAAGGTAGAGCCCGGGACCAAGACGTAAGGACTCCAGCCATTGGAGGCCAACAGGGGGCGCACCTGCAGGGGAAGGTGAGTGGGTGGGTGACGGGGGCTGGTGGAGGGGCAGGAGCCCAGCCAGCACGTGGCGGGGCTAGAGTTCAAATCTGCTGTCTGCATCCATCGCCCTTGCTCTGCTCACTGCGTTCGCCTGGTGCATTTGGAGAGCTAACAGCCTCACGCTGGATTCGTATCACACTCTAGCAATCCCGTTGGAATGTATTAGCTCACCGATCCTTATGGTTGTAGAAAGAGAACAAGGCAGGTGCTACCTGTCTGGCAGATGACGATGCTGACGCTCAGAGAAGTGGAGAAACTGTTGGATGGTGGATCACGAGTCCAGGCTGCTGCCTGGGTATCTTTCCTGCTTAGTCCTAACCCTCAAAGCTGCCTAACCCTTAAAGACCATTTTTATGGCTTCTTTATCATCATCAAATCTTGTCTTTAGTAAAAAGCACCTGTTGCATGGGATAGTGTGCAAAAAGAATGATTCAATTGGTGCAAATTCCTGATGAAGAGCTTCGGTGACAAATGGAGGGAGAGGCAGAGTACGGGTGTCAGAGATCTGGTCTGAGAGGAACTGGGAAAGAAATTAGTTACAGGTTTTTCCCCAAACAAACTCATGCTTTTAAAATTTTTTTTTTTTGACCTAAAATCTGCCAGTCAGAGCTCCCTAAACTTTTTCTCAATCTTGGCTTCCAATGCACCATTCTAGCGACTTTAGAGGACGAAGAGGGCAGCTGCCGAAAAACCTGTGGAAGAGTTTTCAGCCTCAGGAATGGAGGAAAACCAACGGCAGGGACCAAACTGAAACTTAGTCAAAAGGACACTGCAAGCAAAACCATCTTGTAGTTTTAGAGGGCTGTACCCTCCAAAAACAAGGATAGATGACAGTCATGGTGGGGAATGGGGTGGGAGGGGGCGGACAAAGTCTATTTTTTAAATTTTATTGAAGTATAATTGATTTACAATGTTGTGTTAATTTCTGCTGTATAGCAAAGTGACTCAGTTATACATATATATATATTCTTTTTCATATTCTTTTCCATTATGGTTTAGCACAGGTTACTGACTATAGTTCTCTGTGCTATACAGTAGGGCCTTGTTGTTTATCCATTCTCTATGTAATAGTTTGCATCTGCTAATCCCAAGCTCCCAATCCATCCTTCCACCACAGCCCCTCCCCCTTGGCAACCACAAGTCTGTTCTCTATGCCTGTGAGTCTGTTTCTGTTTCGTAGGTAAGTTCATTTGTGTCATATTTTAGATTCCACATATAAGTCATATCATATGGTATTTGTTGGAGAAAATCTACTTTAGACTGTATGGAAGATGCTATCCCGAGGCAGCTACGTGTGGGAGACAGAGAGAGGGAGAGACTCCCAAGGCACCCCAGCTGTTTGAGTCTTCCCAGACCTGGGGGTGCAGAAGTCTTTGAGAGGAACCCAGCTTCAGTTACCATCTGACCACACCTGCCGAAAACTCAGGCAAGAACTGACTAGCAGAGCCCCAATAAACCTAGATTCGTGAGCAGATATGAATTGTTATTGTTTTAAGCCACAACTAGGGACGGGGGCTGCTACACAGCAATAAATAAATAGACAGCTGTTAAACCACCACCCTGTCCCCAACACACACACACTCACAACTCTGGTAATCACACTTTGGTAACTGAGAAGCATTTGTTGATTAATTTCAATGACACAAACCACTGTTCCAGGTTCTGCAGATATAAAGCTGGGGACAAAAACAAAAACATGCTTTTTCCCTCAAGAAGCTTGCAGACTCGTAAGAAAAGAAAAAGATCAAAAACAAGCAAACAAAGCAAAAAACCCATAAATACTAGATTATAAGTGCAGTGATAAAAGCCCACTGAGGTTATTAGTATAGACACACAGAGATGGGGCAGCTAACTCAATCTAAAGAATGGTTGGAGGCGATAAGAAGAAAAGGATGGGCGCCAGGAGAAGAGGCAGAGGCACAGAGATGGGCAGACAGCATGAGAAAGGCACTGAGGGACGACGCGCACACGGTGGGGACAGAGACAACCCCGTAGGATGGCTGGAAATGACACTGGAGAGGTGGACAGGGTTGTGTCACCAAGAGCTTAGTAAGCTGCTAAGAGGCGTGGACTGGATCACCCAGGAAGCCATCGATGTCATCTGGGCAGAGAAGTGACGTGATCGGATCTGAGTTTGGAACAGACCTCTTTATTTTTATTTTTTTTAACTTTATTGAAGTATAGGGGTTTTTTTTACAATGTTGTGTCAATTTCTGCTGTACAGCAAAGCGATTCAGTTACACGTATATATATTCTTCTTCATATTCTTTTCCGTGATGGTTTAGCACAGGATACTGACTATAGTTCCCTGTGCCGTACAGCAGGACCTTGTTGTTTAGCCATCCCATATATACTAGTTTGCATCTGCTCTTTCCAAACTCCACCTCCTTCCCTCCCCCACCCGCCTCCCCCTTGGCAACCACAAGTTAGAACAGACCTCTTTAGTGGCTGGCTACAGAATGGCTTAAGGGAAGGGAAGGTGGAGCGAGAGGGATGGGCTGAGAAAGCATCTGTGAGGCAGGACCAGTGTGTGCCGGAGCTGCCTGGTACCATCTTGTAAAAGCCAATTACGTTTTTAGGAATTGGGGCGAGACCGTTAAACCTTTAATAGCCTGAAATCAACCATGGTAGGAGAATTTACGCCACCGAAGTCAACAAGTGCTGCAAATCAAGGCTTTCCAGCCAGGGCCAGTTGTTAACCGCTTACCAGCACACCACTGATGGAAGCAGAGATGCTGGAAGCAGGAAAGTTTAAGTAGAAGAGGCAGGTCTCGATGATTACCTCGATATGGAGGGAAGAGTCAGAGTGCCTCCAAACATCTAACATTTGCAACTGGGTGAATGTGGATGATATGAGTTGACATGCAGGACAAAGAGGAAAAATCCGCTTGTCCAAGACAGTGAATTCAGGGGTTATAACGTGGTGATTTTGAGATGCTTTAAAGGACTGCCAGCGAGCAGCTGATGACCCAGGCCTGAAGCTTGGGAAGGGTGTGAGCAGGACGCTGAGAGCAAGTAAGATGGTCCAGAGTCAGGAAGGAGAGCATGAGAGCGTGCTGAGGAGAAATGTCGGGAACACAAAGACTTCAGCTGAGACGGAGGCCAGAAGGAGCGCTCAGAGCAGCCCGAAAAGCACATAAAGCCAAGCGCGTGATCACAGGTGTCAGACACAGCCGAGGGGGTCCATACAATAACTCCAAGTATTTATAAGTGATATACCCCACTCCACCTTCTTGGGGTACAAAAATGGCATTTCTTTAGTGTTCAAACCACAGTGACAGTGAGTACCCAGCTCTCTAATTGCTGGCAGCCTATCCTAACGTGCTTAGGGCTCCTGTGTCATGTGAGTCTGAGGGCCCCAGTGTGAATACACTGTGCAGATGTCTGTCCCAGGAAATGTCATTTTACAGAGAAGGGGCAGGAAGGTGGTGAGTCCTCCATGTGTATCCGCTAAAAGCCCCCAGTTCTGTGCCGGGAGACACTCGAAAACAAGCATTGCTGAGGCTGCAGCCCCACCATATGGGATGCAGGAGGCAAGGATGCCTGTGTCCTTGGTGATTCCATAAGCCATGATGCTACACGCCAAAGCAGGCCATAGCTCCAAGGTACCACTCTGCACCCGCACACACACACACAGACATGCACACAGGCACAGACAAAAAGACACACACAGACACACACACACAGACAGGCACACACACACAGACACACACAGACGTGCACACAGGCACAGACACACACAGATGTGCACACAGGCACAGAGACACACACACAGACATGCACACACACAGACACACCCAGACATGCACACACACAGACACACCCAGACACACACAGACGTGCACACAGGCACAGACACACACACACAGACATGCACACAGGCACAGACACACACACACAGACATGCACACACACAGACACACACAGACATGCACAGACGTGCACACAGGCACAGAGACACACACAGACATGCACACAGGCACACACACACAGACACACACAGACGTGCACACAGGCACAGACACACACACACAGACATGCACACACACAGACACACCCAGACATGCACAGACGTGCACACAGGCACAGAGACACACACAGACATGCACACAGGCACACACACACAGACACACACAGACTCACACAGACATGCACACAGGCACAGACAAAAAGACACACACACACACAGACAGGCACACACACACAGACACACACAGATGTGCACACAGGCACAGACACACAGAGACACACACAGACGTGCACACAGGCACAGACACACACAGACATGCACAGACACACACACACACCCAGACACACACAGATGTGCACACAGGCACAGAGACACACACACAGACATGCACACACACAGACACACACAGACATGCACAGACACACACACAGACACACCCAGACACACACAGACGTGCACACAGGCACACAGACAGACAGACAGACACACACAGACATGCACACACACAAACACACACAGATATACACACAAACACACAGGCACACACACAGATATGCATACACACAGACACACAGGCACTCACAAATATATACAGACACACACAGAGACATGCACACACATACAGACACATACATACACACACAGACATATACATACAGATACACACAAACACACATACAGACACACAGACATGCACACAGGCAGACAAACACACACAAAACACACACACACACACACACACACACACACACACACACACGGCCATTCCCTCAAGGACCCCCACAGTGCTGAGTCGTCTGGAACGGGAGTAGTCACAGCATCAGTTACCTGCTCTGCGTGGAAAGCTCTCCTGCCCGGGGATCCCCTGGATCCCTTCCCAGCAGCTGACCTTGGTCCAGGTCTACCTGCTTCATTAGTGGCGCTAATACATTGCAAGGGGACTCATCTTCCCCTTTATGGGTGTTTCCTCCAGGGAGGGGAGGCAGGGCTCACTGGGGCTACCCTCCTACCTCTCCCTGCCCCTTCACTTACATTTGGGGGGACTTATGTGACTGGTACATTTGGGAAGGATCAACTGGGCACATGTATTCCCCCCTCACTTTCCTATTGGGAGTCACCTGTCCCAAAGAGCATGAGGCCCTCTTGGCCGGGGCCCTGCCTGGGTGGATAGTCGGTAAAATACTGGAGCTGGACTTTAGCTCCCCAGTGGGTAAGCCACGCCCTCCAGGCAAGCCTTCATCAATCTTAAAGGAAAATGGTCATCTTCCATCTGCCTTTCTCTTTTGTCTTCTTTTCTCAATTTGTTCAGAAGCCATGCAGAAAAGGAAGAGGGCTATTTTCTGAGCCCCCTCTAAGACCCTGACAGAACGACAAAGAGAAAGTTTGAAGTGTCAGTTTCCTCCACCGCCACAGAGCTCTCTGACCGCCAGGCAAAGGGCCATGACCATGTCACAACCGTAAGACATGGATCAAAGCAGAGGCCTGCCTCGAGCCAGCGTCCCAGCCCTCGCCAAGGAAAAACCCATGAAGGTGTGCTTGTGCGCACCCACCCCAAAAACACTACAGTGAGGGGCCCCGAAGTGGCTCTTCCCAGAACAAAGAAGGTCTGCTCCAAGATGACTTGGGGCCCCCATGCTGCAAAGAGAAATGGCTAGCAACTTTGACTTGTCAGCATCTTGTGCTAAAAACAATTCTACACCATGTGACACATCCACTGAATCTAGCAACGGGAGGTCTTTAGTGATCTTGGACAGAGCAAAGCGTTCTCAGCCAAAAGCATTCAGGAAGCGCCGAACGTGTGAATCACGCAGATTCTAAAGGCCTCAGAAAGCAGAGATTCTCCTAAATTTTGCTGCATGGAGACGTTTTGACCCACAACCCCCATTTTCAGTCTAAAAATCTATGGAGAGCCCATAAAATATTGGAAATTCAAGGAGTCAAATATCACCTAAGACATTTGGGGGCAAAGGAAATGAACTAGAACAGATGATTGTAAAGAGAAAAGAAGAACCAAGAAAAGGTTTATGTATCTAGTGATGGAGTTATTTTTAGAATGGTAGGGACTTCCTTATGTTTCTAGGTCAAAGGAAGGTGGCCCAAGAAAGGGAAAGTGACCAACAGGAGAAGCAGAGAGTAATTTTTGGAGCAAATCCCTCAAGGAGTTTATAATCAAGTAGCTTTTACTTGGTAAATACATCCTATATCAATGATAAATGAAAGAAAGTGAAACCCAAAACTTGTAAGGTTTTTTTTTCTTTTTCTTTTTTGTTTTGAAGTATAGTTGATGTACATTATATGTTCTAGGTATAAAACAGTGATTCACAGTTTTTAAAGGTTACACTCCATTTATAGTTATTATAAATGTTGGCCATACTCCCCGTGTTGTACAATATATACTTGTAGTTTATTTATTTTATACATAGTAGTTTGTACCACTTAATCCCCACCCCTATCTTGCCCCTCCCCCATTTCCCTCTCCCACTAGTAACCACTAGTTCGTTCTCTATGTCTGTGAATCTGTTTCTTTTTTGTTATATTCACTAGTCTGTTGTATTTTTTAGATTCCACATATAAGTGATATCATACACTATCTATCTTTCTCTGTCTGACTTTAAGCAAAACTTGTAAGTTTTAAATACAGCATAGATGGGTAATCATGTTTTTAAGATATTGCCAAAGAAGTTGGCATAACAATTCCAAGTCACCCTTATTGTCAATATTAAAACTTACAAAAAAAGAGGTTAGGACTCCGCGCTTCCACAGCAGGGGGCCTGGGTTTGATCCTTGGTTGGAGAACTAAGACTCTACAAGCCGCACAGCACGGCCCCAAAAAAAACCCAAAACAAAAGCAAACAAACAAAACTTACAGCATTTGTTCTTAATATTGGGGGAATTACGGATAAAACTCTGACTCTCTACAAAAGGCTCTACAACGAGCACATGGAGGTTCACCACTAGCTCTCAGGTTTCTCTCTAGAGCTGTGGTCCAAGATACCAGAAGCTGCAGCTTCCACCCAGAGGTCAGTAAAATGCAGAAAACCACTGCCGATGGTCACAGATGCCCACAGTCCTGGGCTGAGAATGGTCCAAGGAACGCGAGAGGGCCTGCAAATCCATCTGCTGAAGCCCTTGCTGCAGCCATGGCACAGATGCCCCTTCTCAGCCCTGTCCTGGAGCCTCAGAAATCTAGTCCCCAGGCTGCTTGCCTCTGTGACATCAGGGAGTAGGGGCTGTGCTGACAGTCTCTGGCACTGCCTCTTTGGTCCTCTGCCTTCTCCATGCCCACCCCTGCTCCTCTATCCATCAGGAATCAACAACAGGGCACCCAGTAACAGAAGACCAGATGGAAAGCCTGAGAACCAGCACAAGACGAGTCAAGACCCTGGAAGTGGGGTGGGTGAGAGAAAGGCACAGAAGGGTTATGTGCAGTGGGAGGGGAAAAGAGGAGGTCCAAAGGGGAGAACCTTTCCTCCTTCTTATAAGATAGTGGCCATGTTGGAGACAGAAGTATGGTTTGGTGCCAGTGGAGAATCTGGAGAGGGGAACTAGTCCTGTAGAGCAGAGGATCTGTGGCTGCAAGTCCCTTATGAATGAACTCTGTAATGGGCTGGGATGTCCAGCTGGGACCTGAAGATAAGACTTATATGTTCTTCCAGACTTTCTAGGTGTGCTCACATTAAGACCATTTGGGCAAGGTCTGTACTGCTCCCTCCCTTTCGTGATAGCATTGTAGGCTGAGGAGCTGTGTAAAATGATAAGATTCAGGACTCTGCTGTTCGATAAAGGGCCTTTGTGTGAACTAGAATAAGGAGTTGTGTCCCTGGAAAGATCCAGCCCCACACCAAAGCACGTGGCTTAACGAGTGTACTGCCAGCTGCACCTCAGCCCGTATTCACCCCCATTGTGCAGTGAGTAACCTGCACAACCGTACATAGCAGCCTCTGTATGTAAGATCCTGGCAAGATGAAACCATAGTAAAGTCGTGTTAGCAAACATATATACAGGAAGTCTGGGCAGTCTTATTCACCATTTAGTCATCTTAATTGGCTTTTCTTATTGGTTCTTAGTTATCATAAAAAGACTCAACGGTTTAGAAATAGTGCTGCGGAGGATAGAAAGGATTTACATGCATCTCCAAAGACAGAAAGATTCCAATTCCATAGGAGAGAGACAAATCTCAGAATAAATGGAGGAGAGATATGAATTGACTAAACCAGTGTTTACAAACAAGAAAGAGACAAGATGACATCCCCTAAAAGCCAGCAATGTCCGTATCAACTATAATTAGCACAAGCCTCCAGGTAGAATGGATAACATTGAGAAATAGATTGTTGATCTTGAAAGATCTCAAAAAGGAATCAGGGATGAAAACTAAGCTGCAGATCTCCCAGAGATGACATATTACCAATAATCGGGGACTTCTCTGGTGGTCCAGTGGGTAAGACTCTGCACTCCCAATGCAGGGGTCCGGGTTCGATCCCTGGTCAGGGAACTAGATCCCACGTGCATGCCGCAACTAAGAGTCCGCATGCTGCAACTAAAGATCCCGCATGCCGCAACAAAGATCCCGTGTGCTGCAACTAAGACCCGGCACAGCCAAAATAAATAAATAAATAAATATTTTTTAAAATAATAATGATCATAATCGAAGCCACCGAGTGAATATAATGATTCAGACAGGCTGCCTCTCACCTGCTTGCCCTCATCTCCAAAAAATTAGGCAAAAGAAGGAAATGAGGCATTAAACAGCATCAGGGAGACAAGATGGGAAGGAGGGAAGAAATGTTTTAGCAACTGTAAAAATTTTAGAATTAGGTTTAGAACAAATTTGCCCCTCAAATTCTCCAGGGTCTGGTTCAGGTCCAAGAAATACATAGCTGACCATATAAAACTCTGTCTTGCAGCTTACATACAATGGCCAACTCTTTGGAAAGTCATTTTTCACATAATAAGTATATTATTTAACAGTTGGTTATGGACATATTTAGTCACATAAAGAACACAAGTAAACAACTTTGTGTTATTGTTTTGTTCTTTTGAAGCCGATGGGAACTGATTGACTGAAGTCTTCAAATCTCAAATCTACTTTTCTGTTCCTGCCTTTATGATGGCTCTGTGGCCTTTGAAAATTTCAATGGCTCCTTCTTCTCTACACTTTTCCTCCCCCGACTTCTGGGACATGGCACAGTTTCCCTTTTTCCCCTCTGTCCGCTCCCTTTGCCCTCCTCTTCAACTTTCTATTTCCTTGGAGCACCTCTTAAATGGAGGAACTTTCTAGAATTCAACCTTTGCAGATGAGATCTGAGGATGACTCCTAAGGCCATATTTCCAAGCCTAATCTCTCTCCTGAGGTTCAGACCCATTTTCCCAAATGGGTCTGAACACACCTATCCCACATGTACTTCATTCAGCTGTCCAACAGGTACTTCAAATTCCTCAGACAGGACGAATGATCTTCCCACCAGCGCTGCTGCCCATCCTGTGTCTCTCATCTCAGCTAATGGTCCTACCATCTGTCCAGTCACCCAGGCAGAAATTCTTAATACTCTTCAATAACTTCTTTTTCTCACCTGTCATATCTAGTCATCCTGAAATTCTGTCCACTCCACCTGTATAAAAGCTCCCAAATGTATCTCCTTTTTTTCTGACAGAGTCCAATATATGGCTTCTTTTGAAGCTGAGATGGAGGTTCCCTATATGTCTGATTTCAAGATTACTGGGAAGGGCCCAACCCTAAAAAAAAATTCCTCCCTGAAATGGTGGATCCTTGAAATTCCTCTAACAGACAAGGTTTTTATTACAGAATTAGAAATCATCTTAAATGCAAAAGGCTCTGGAAAGGTGACATCGTATACAGAAAACACACGAAAGTGTCACTGCTGTATCATATAGCCTTCTAGTGGGAAAGTTGATGGACTAGCCTTCCAGTGGGAAAGTTGATGCGACACACAGAGAGTAAGGGTGCAAATTGGAGGGTGAGGGATAAGAGCAGGGAAGAAAATGTGCAGGGGGCAGAGAGTAGTCACTGGGGTGACATTTCATGAACATACAGACAAAGAAACTGTGCTTGAGCCAACCAAGCCAGAATCAACTAAAATATCCTTTTGCACTGAAAGGTAAATTTTAAAACTCACAAGCATGGGAGCCAAGGTAGATAGGAAATTGTTTTATCAAAAGATTCACAGACACTCTTCTCCTGTTTCTACAATAAACAGAATGGGGCAGTTTCCCATTATTGGGCCTTGTTACAATAAGACCCAATGAATGTGAAAGTTCTAAATTTATGTGAGATCTCTGAAATTACTGCAGTGGGAAATACTGCAGAAGCACTTCTAAGTTCACAAATAGATCTTCCTCTTGGAGTTTTCACAGCCAGCTCTTCGAAACTTGGCCACCTTTGCCATAATATTCCATGAATATCCAGTCGTCAAGAAATGTATTTTGGCTGCGACTTTTTCCAGCTCCCTGGGGTCAGATCAAATTAATTTAGGTGAGAATTTCTTTATGTGAATTCCACACTGGAATAATTCCTATATATTCCATTCCTAACTCATTTTCCTTCCTTAGTTCCCAGTGGAACCAGAAAAAGAAATTAATGAGGTCAGGAATAACAATAGGGTAACAGGCTGTAAATTGTTTTTTCTAGGTTTCTTTTTCATTATTTTTCTTTAAACAATTGCCAAGACTGGAATCAAAGATAAATAGAAGGCACAACAGTTTTGCTCTGGTTTTGTGTCATTCAGATTAAAAAAAATTTTTTTTCTTTTTTACAAATACAAATTAAACTTGAACAAACTCTACTTCAAAAAGAATCTAACAGGGCTTCCCTGGTGGCGCAGTGGTTGAGAGTCTGCCTGCTGATGCAGGGGATACGGGTTCGTGCCCCAGTCCAGGAGGATCCCACATGCCACGGAGCGGCTGGGCCCGTGAGCCGTGGCCACTGAGCCTGTGCATCTGGAGCCTGTGCTCCACAATGGGATAGGCCACAACAGTGAGAGGCCCATGTACCGAAAAAAAAAAAAAAAAGAATCTAACAGTTCAAGAAAAGCTTATCAGTTGCATTCTAGACATTTAAAACCTATCTCACAATTTAAATTTCAGTGGTAAGAACAGTAGGTTTTGGAACTGTTTTGTGATCACGTACCCAAAGAAAAGCTCCGCTAACACTCCTTTTATTCAGTTTTTAAACATACCATAGAGAATCTAAACTGTCAATTTTTCCAACAGCAAATTTTCCACACCAGAAGGTAGTCATGACTCTCAAAAGAGACAATTTGGGTTTTTCCTGCCTTCAAAATATTTATCAAATCCTGTTAATTCTCACAGGCTTTTGAAACATGTAGAAAATAAGTAAGAAATATTCCGGGCTTCCCTGGTGGCGCAGCGGTTAAGAATCCACCTGCCAATGCAGGGGACACGGTTTTGAGCCCTGGTCCGGGAAGATCCCACATGCTGCAGAGCAGCTAGGCCTGGGGGCTACAACTACTGAGCCTGTGCTCTAGGGCCCGCAAGCCACAGCTACTGAGCCCATGCACCACAACTAGTGAAGCCTGCACGCCTAGAGCCCATGCTCCACAACAAGAGAATCCACCACAATGAGAAGCCCGTCAACACAACTAGAGAAAGCCCACACGCAGCAACGAAGACCCAACACAGCCAAATTAAAATTTAAAAAAAAAAAAAATATTCCAATGAATGAAACATACCAAATGTCAGTAATAAGCAAGACACAGTCCTTTGGGGAAACTGTTAAAAAAAATCCAGTCTGTATATGCAAATAAAGCAAGGAAATGCAGTCTTTTTTTTTTCCCTTCTTCTTTAAAAATCCATTTTTCCTAAAATATCATTCCACAAAATTGGAAGTGAAGGACTAAAATGGGGGGGAGGAAGGAGCACACACCATTAACACAAAAAGTAAAATTGTACAAACTTAAGCAGGTTATGATAGACTAGGATCAGATTCCAAGATACCAAAAGTTGGCTGAAGAAATTCACCATTCTGTGGGAGCTAGGGTTTGTACTGCTGCCTGAAGATTCGTGTAGAGCAATTCACTGCCTCGGAGCACTGCCCCTTCCCACTCCAAATCCTGGTTTTTGCACCATGCCTCCGCGGGGGGGCGCCTCTCATCCCACCACCCAACCCGCCTTGAGGGCCTCCAGGTCCCTGCAGGTGGTTATCTCGGCGGTCCCCTTCCCCGGCGGCTCGAGTCTTCTTTTCTTCCACATTCAGGCAGACCTCACCTCTGAACATGATGGGCCTGTTGCGAAGCACCTTCTGAACAGGCTCAGAATCATCAAACACAGCGAACCCAAAATTGGGTAATTTCCCACCACTGTTAATATGCAGCTCCACCACATTCCCATAATTTTGAAAAAAATCTTAAAGCTCTACTCCACCTCATGAGGCAGGTTGCCAGTAAAGAGCTGGTGGCCGTCAGGGTGTCTCACGATTCTTCGGGGTTCAACATCACCTGCTCACCAGCCTCACTGACTGCTCTAGGTTCCCTCTGGGGAGGAACATTTATTCGCTGTTCTCGCACCCTTTGATCCCTCTGAGGCCTCCGCAGTGGAATCTGAGATTCAGGCTTAGACTCTGGACGAGACTGTGAAGCTGGTAGTTTAACAACATGAGGTGGTATCCCAGTAACTGGAACAGCTCCACTGGGAGGAAGGTTCTTGCTGGTCACAGATGCCCAAGAAAAGGTTCTCAAGTCCTCCTGCACTGTCTGGGCTATGTCTGCAGGCGCTGGAGAAGAACTCTTCTGAGCATCCTAAGGAGTAGTTTCTTCCAATACACTCAGACATTTCCTCTTGGACCACAGACGCAGGTTCTTGCTCCGGTTCTGGTTCAGGATCAGGCTCTGGTTCAGCAACAGGCTCTTCTAAATGTCCTTCTAAGTCATTTCTGACAGTGTGATCACAGAAAGTTCCAGAATCATCAGGTACCACCTCAGGGGTCCTCTGTCTTTCTTCAGGTTCCTCTGCTTCTTCTTCAGATTCTTCCTGAGGCTCAGTGACTAAGCCACCAAAGACCTCATCTTGGTATCTGAAGATATCATTGTGAACATAAAACTTTTTTGCAGCAGAGCCCTCAGGAGCAAGGACAAAGGTCTCATGAATGTCCTCAAAGCCTGGTTGTTATTAGAGAGCAAGCCCATCACCTGGACCACCACACCGTCATTCAGAGTGGCGTGAGTGTCGACATGACGGATCTTAGTGCGGCAATTCGTGAAGTTTTGTGACATCAATTTCCTTTGGATTTCTTTCTGTCCATAGACCGCATCTGCTGGCTTTCCATTTGAATCCAATCCCCCATGGACATAAGAAGAGTTCTTTCCGTAAAATTTGTGTAGCATGTCTGCGGCCTGGTTCATCAGTGTGTAATACTGTCTCACAAATTCCCACCTGGCCAGCAGGGGACTAGGCTTCTCCATAACCATAGCTTTGGTCAATTCAACCTGCATGGCTGAGCGGGAGAGGAACGAGCTCTGCTCCACACACGGCAAAAAGCAAAAAACCCCTCACTCAACTGCATCAGCACCAGTTGCAAAATTTAAAGCTATATCAGCTGGAGAATTGAACCATGGACCTTAGAAAAGAAAGAGGTATGCTCCTGGCATCCAGTTGTGAAGATCGGAGGGGACCAGCCCCAGAGAAACCTGTATTACTGCTCACCAGGGCATTATGCCTATAAATCTAATAACTGTCTATTGGTCTGTGACAAGGGAAATGGGAACTCTGTCCACAAAATCAGAAAAGGGGTAACGTAGTCTGGTGAGGGGAACACTGAGGTTTTGTGGGACAAAAGGTCATGGGCAATCCAGCTAAGGTTTTGTATCCAGGTTTATAGTAGTCTATTTGAAAGCCATATATGAATACATTTTCTCATGAAAACAGGGGACTTGTAACTTTTCAAATTGCAAAATCACTTCTGATAATTTAACTAGCCACGCCTTAAGTCAGGGTCTATAGAAGTACAATGGTTAATTTTATGTGTCAACTTGAATGGGCCATGGGGGACCCAGACATTTGGAAAAACATTATTCTGGGTATTTCCATAAAGGAGTTTTTAGATCAGTTTAAAATTTAATTTGATAAGGTTGAATAAAGCAGATTGTTCTCCGTAATGTGGGTGGGCCTCATCCAATCAGTTGAAGGCCTGAATAGAACTGGAGGCTGACTCTCCCCCAAATAAGAGGAAATTCTTCCTGTTTGGCTGCCTTGAGCTGGGACATCAGATTTTTCCTGCCTTCAGGTTCAAACTGAAACATTGACTTCATGGGTCTCAAGCCTGCCAGCTTTTGGCCTGGGACCACAGCTTTAGCTCTCCATCACACCCGATCCTGCCTCTCAAGCTGGCCAATGGCAGCCTCCATGATCATATGAGCCAATTTTTCATAATAAATCAATCTTTCTCTCTCTTCCTCTCTCTCTCTCTCGATATATATATATGTATTTCAAACTGTAAAATCAAAATAAAATTATATATAATACATAATTATATCATATAAATATAATCTATAATATAAATATATTATATAATATAATTATATATTAATATAGCATAATATATAATATCGATATATAAAGCATATAAAGTATAATATAATTATATAATATAAATATAATATGATATATAACATATATAATAATATACAAAAATATATAAGATATATAAACTATATAGTCTGACACCCAGGCCTGTGCCCCCCCATTCCCCCATGCACTTCTGAGAAGTGAGACATCTCATTTTGGAAGAATAAGGGAGATGAGAAAAGGAGAAATCATGTCCTTCAACACTGACAGATGAATTATTTAATCAGAAGCAAGAAACTGTGCAGAAAGTGAGACACCGAGGCAATTTCTCACTCCTCAGGCACACAAAGAAGAGGATGGCAATGCTTTTCAGACCATGACGAAGAATTGTGGTGTCTCATTGTGATTATTTTCCCAAATCAATGGGCGCTGGCTAATTAATACTTCAACAGAAAATTTTGCTCCAGGAACTGTTAACACTTTTAAAGTAAAACAAAGAAACAAGAATTTTTTAACATCTTTATTGGAGTATAATTGCTTTACAATGGTGTGTTAGTTTTTGCTGTATAACAAAGTGAGTCAGCTATACATATACATATATCCCCATATCTCCTCCCTCTTGCATCTCCCTCCCACCCTCCTTATCCCACCCCTCTAGGTGATCACAAAGCACTGAGCTGATCTCCCTATGCTATGCGGCTACTTCCCACTAGCTATCTATTTTACATTTGCTAGTATATATAAGTCCATGCCACTCTCTCACTTCGTCCCAGCTCACCTTTCCCCGTCCCCGTGTCCTCAAGTCCATTCTCCATGTCTGTGTCTTTATTCCTGTCCTGCCCCTAGGTTCTTCAAAAGCATTTTTTTTTAAGATTCCATATATATGTGTTAGCATATATTTGTTTTTCTCTTTCTGACTTGCTTCACTCTGTATGACAGAGTCTAGGTCCATCCACCTCACTACAAATAACTCAATTTCGTTTCTTTTTATGGCTGAGTAATAGTCCATTGTATATATGTGCCACAACAAGAAACAAGAATTCAGTGTTCCTCCATGCTCTACTTTGACTTGATGGAAAAGGTGGCAGGGAGTATGACAGCGTCAGTGTTTACACAATGGGAAGAAGCAGGAAGTAGCAGTATTATTGTGGTCTTCTTATTCAATGTTCACAGAGGACTGAAGATCACCTAAAAGATAAACACCCAGCTTCTCCCCAATGAGTTTACTGTTTCAACGTCTAGAGCTGGGGGGCAAAGGAGAGGAAGGAAGTAGAGACCACATACACACGCACACACGAACACACACACACTTGCTCCGGCTTTTCTCAAAGCAGAGGCATTGTTCCTGGGACTCCAGATACTTGACTGAGGCTGCTGCTAAATGGGCAACAGATTAGCCCCTAATCCCAGAACCTGGCTCTGACGGAAGCCTCACTCCTCATCCAGGGAGTTGCTGCAACGCCAGGTATCAGTAAGAGGGAAGCGACCTATTAGAGGCATTTACACGCACTCGCCTGAGTCCCTGTTTCCAGTTCTTCGGGGTGTATACCTAGGAGTAGAATTGCTGGGTTATATGGTAATTCTGTTGAACTTTTTCTGAGGAAGCCATCCTCAGAATATTTGGAGCCAATTGTGAACTGAATCTAACTAAAGCTCAGATGAAGCCCAGACCCAGCTCAGCTACAGAGTAGATGACTGACACAGCCACTTCACCGCTGGCCCAACAGAAGGAGGGGCATACGCTTTACCGGATAGCATGATGATTTACTTCTGGTATTATTTTTGGTGGTTTTTTGTGTTGTTGTTGTTGTTATTTTGGTTTTTTTGGGGGGTGGGTGGGCCACGCCACGCAGCCTGTGGGATCTTAGTTCCCTGACCAGGGATCGAACCCATGCCCTCAGCAGTGAAAGCGTGGATTCCTAACCACTGGACCGCCAGGGAATTCCCTCGGTGTTGTTTTTGCAGCTGTACTGAGATACGATTTACATACCTTAAAATTCACCCATTGTAAGTGTACAATTCAATGATCTTTATGCTGATAGAGTTGTGCGATCCTCATTACAAACCAGTTTTAGAATATTTTCCTCAATCCCCCAAAATTCCCGCGAGCTCGTTTGCAGTCCAAGCCACTCCCAGCCCCAGGCAACCACAAGTCTGCTTTCCGTCTATGCTTTCCTTTTCTAGGCATTTCGTATATATGGAGTCATAGTATAGGTAGATCATAGTTTAGGTAGTCTTTGGATCTGGTGTCCCAAGTGTGTATATTTTTCTACCAGTAGCTCAGATATGCATAAATATGTTACATATCTTTACTTTCTGTGCACCCAGCCCTTGCCCTGTAGGAGTGTAGGGAAATCCATGAGCATCACTGAGGCCTTGAGTGGAGGCTCTCCTTCCCTGGGGTCATGGAAAAATCCAGGAGGGCTTTTGGCATCCACTGGAGTTAGGGCCACTTATTCCTCAGCCCGTTAAGTTGATTCCATTGATGCTGGTATCCTCACCATCTACCATAAATCTTCTTCTAAGGAGAGGGCAGGTTGCTCTGTTATTTCCAGTGACAAGCCAGCATTCCAGAATCTGCAGAAGCTGTGAGAACAAGTCCCCAAGGTCCAATAGATGTCTCATATAGCTGTGTCACTCCAAGAGCTGGCCATGTGTCCTGGTGCTGCAGGGGCTGAGGCTTGAGTCCTTGATGCTCAGGAGACCACCAACCTCCACCCCTTTCCCACTGCCCCAAATGCTGTGAAAGCCCCCAACCCCACCTGGGTTCTCAGCTCTCTCTCTCCAGGACACCTGGGGTAGATGATGATTGGGCTTTCCCAAGAGATAAGAAGAAAGGTTGGTCTTCCAAGAATCTTGCAAATACCCTTGTGATAGGAAACACAAAGGGATTAGCTGTATTCTCCAAACAAAGCGGGTGGGTAGGGAGGGGCACAGAAAGCATGACACAAATGAGTATCTCACTAAATAGCCTACCACACTGCTTTGCATTAACCTACCGCAAAACCACATCAGTGAACAGTGGAAAGCATGGCATAATTTCAGTTTCCTTAGCTGCACTTAGACTCTATCTACTCATGGAAGTGTGAGAGAGGAAGGAGGCACCCCGCTGGACTATTCAGGCTAAGAAACAGAGTTGGCTCTTTTTATTATTATTATTATTTTATTTATTTTGGGCTGCGTTGGGTCTTCGTTGCGGTACGCAGGCTTCTCCCCGTGGTGGCTTCTCTTGTTGCGGAGCACAGGCTGGCCTGTGGGCTTCAGTAGTTGTGGCTCGCGGGCTCTAGAGCACTGGCTTGTGGGATCTTCCTGGACCAGGGCTTGAACCTGTGTCCCCTGCATTGGCAGGAGGACTCTTAACCACTGTGCCACCAGGGAAGTCCCCAGAGCTGGTTCTAACACTAGCAGTAAGAAGAGCAACTTACCATTGTGCATCAGGCATTGTTCTGAGTGTTTTACATGTATTATCCCTTCATCATCACAGTGACCTTAGGCAGTAAGCTCTGCATTTCCAAATCCTTTATTTAAAGCCTTTGGCGTGAACTCTATTTCAGAGCTCAGAATTTTCTGGATTTCAGGAAGGTAATAAGGTGCATGTAATTTACATAATATAACTCCCCAAGAGGGTCTGAAACAGATCTCATACAATCTAATGAAGGTGGCTTCAGTGAAATAATCATATTAAGTGATGTAAATAAAGAATGTAAATAACTTTGCATCAGTCTGGGTCTGGTTCTGCCACCAAAATGAACTGAGAAAGGCTTTGGATTCTCAGACCTTTGGAATTTTGGACCTGTATTAGAGGCTCCATTTTACAGATAAAGAGAGTGAGGCACATCAAGATTAGGTAACTTGTCCAAGGTCACACAGCTAAGAAGTGGTGGGAGTGCTCAACGTTTCAGGAGCAAGTGGGTCTGGAGAAAACGACCCTGACCACTTTCTCTACTAGAAGCTCACCCATCCTCAACCTTCTCACTCCACAGCTGGTGGCAGCCTTGTGTATGACGCCTCCCCCCACCCCTAACTATCCCACCCCATCCCATCCCATCCCTGCTCCGAGCTTCTCTAATACTCATTTAAGCTCTCCTTTAACATGGTTTAAAATACCGGAAGTGAGCCCGTAGAGTTGACTCGCCCCAGGCACCCCTAACAAGCCCAGGAGGGACCCTCCAGAATTGGGTCTGGGGCAGGTACTGAGTTGCTAGCCCTCTTTGCCTTGAGCAGGGGGTTAGTCTCTGGGTGGTGTTAAGAGTCGGGCAGGAAGAGCTGGCCTGGAGCAGGCGGTCTAAATAGAGGAGTTGAATCCTTCAGGATACCAGGAGAGGGCGCGTCCCCCCTTTCCTATTTCGATTAGGGTTGTTTTTTTTTTCGTTTCCGTCTAACCAGCAAGCAGTTTGGGTGAGCTACAACGTGCTTGGTATCCCGCTGATTTGAGCAGCGTCAGCCTCTTCATTCGTAAATCAAGTTTCTTCCCACGTGCGACGCGTCCTTCTTAGTCTTCAGCACAAACCTGCTCCCAGGCTCTCTCTCCCTCACCTCCTGGGACGCCGCCCAAATTTGTTTTATCTCACACGAGTGGCCTGTTACCCGGAGAACCGGCCGCACCGGCTTCGCCGAGACCTGGACCTCGCGATCAGACGCCTTGTGTGTCCTGTGTCTGCGTCCTTGCTTATCCCTCTTCGCGGTGCTTAGGATGCAAACTAGGGCGGCTCTCCCTCCTTCCTCGTCTTGTTTCCTCACTTTTCACGCTGTCTAGTCTGGAGGAAACCACCCTTCTCCTGTCCAGTAGATCAATACTTCTGTCTTCCAGGTACAGTCCAGGTCGATCTAGTAATCCCACCTGCCTGGAGCACCTGAAACCTCCGAGTGTCAACGGCTGGCCTGTTCCCCGGGAGCAAGAGCCCCAGAAGCATCCGGCAGGCTTTGTGTTTTTAATTAAAGGTCTATTTCAAGGGCAAAATCGGGTGGAAAGCCGTGAGTGCTCAATTAACTCTATCTAAATGTAAGGCCTTTAACAGAGGTTGAGGTCTCGTCCCAAGGATGCCTGGGACCGTCGCCCTCTTTCGGTGGGGCGCAGCGGCCCCCGTGGCTCTGGACTTCTACAGGCACCCCCTGCGGCGAAGACCGACACCTCACGCTCCATTTAATTAACAGTGTTTTCATTAACGCCGTCCGTCAGGGTAGTCACACTGGCTTAATGCGCAACCCGCATTAACCCGCGTCCGGGCCTGGACCCTGGGAGAACTGCGGGGCCAGCAGGGAGGCTGTGGGCTGGCCCACGAGACAGGCAGGGCGGAGAGTTGGGGCGGGGCCTGCGGGGGGAGCGGCCTGCCGAGGGGCGGGCGTTGGGCTGGGGCCTGCGGCGGGCGGGGCCCGGGAAATTCCCGGGCGGAGGTGAGGAGGCTGGCGCGACTGTCAGCTGAGCAGCGCTGGGTGGGGTCGCGAGGCCGCGCGTCCGCCAGAGGCTCCCCAGCCCCCGCCGCCGCCGCCGCCGCCGCCCCCGGCCGGTCCCCTGGTCGGCGTCTGCATCCGGGTCCAGAGCCCTCTCCCAGCGGTAACGATGCCGAGGAGGCAGTGACCCCGAGGGAGGCCAGAACCCGGGCGGCGGGTGAGCCGGGGCAGGGGGCGGGCAGGGGCTCCCTCTCCGCCCTGGAAGCGGTTCCCGTAGCCGCCTTCCCTGCGACCCGGAGCCAGTAGGGACGTGGGTGGAGAGGGTGGGGCGTCCCCTCGGGTGGGACGGCTGAGCTCGCTGGGAGGGTTTCCGGGCCCTGGCGATCCTGACCTGGTGCGGAAGGGCAGCGGGGGCGTCCAGCCCAAAGCGCCCCTTCCCCCTTTTTTACCCTCCAGGCTGGCCGCAGGTGCGTTCCCCTGTAGGTCATGAAGGTGGTCTGAGGCTGACATCCTTCCGCAGGTTGGGAATGATTGTACAGCCAGTTCCTCATTATAAGGGAAGGGGTTAAGGACACACCTTTGGAAGACGTGCAAACTACTCTAGCTTTACGAGATGGCCCAGGACACTGAAGAACCGGTGACCGCTCTCTAAGGTGGCGGTATTACTGAACAGCTGAAAAGAATCTTCATAAACTGTTGTGTCTAGGAGGGCATGTATGTATGTATGTGTTTGTGTGTGTTTATAGATACATAGAGAATATGAATATGTGATGAGGCCGAGAACCCCAAAGGGATTGTTTCTATCGTGTAAGCTGCAAGCAGTGAGCATCGCTAAGAGAAAATGTAACCCAGGTTCCGTCTAGCCTCCTTCCTCCACCAGGAAGACTGCTGTATGGAAATTATATGCCACAGCACTGCTTAAGGATGAAACGGAAAACCGAAACTTAAAACATCAAAAGCCTGGGATCTGGTTAAGCAAACGCACTGTTAACAGAAGAACCCCTCACCCTTGCTCTTTGCCGGAAGGAGAGAAGAGCTAGGGGGACCTGGCCACCCCGCCCAGGATATGCCCAGTTTGGAGTGGGCTGGGGAGGTTCAGTAGCAGAGGCCAGTCCAGGGACTGCCCCGTAATGCCCTGGGCAAGACTAGTCGAAATGTAGCCTGTAGAGAGGACAGTAATTAGAGTCTTCCGGGTGATTGGCCAGTTCTTCTACTGGGCCAATTTTAGTTTTTCTTTATGTATTGTGTACAACATTATAAAAGTAGTTTGTTTTTTTTTTTTGGTAACTGACCTCAAGTTGCATATTATGTTATGGGCTCCAACTAAACTTTCCAAAAAAACAAAAACAAACATTCTTGAAAGGAATTGGTCACTGTTTTACCCTCCCATGGAATCCCTACCCTTAGGTAGGGGCACATGGGTATTCTCTTCTCCAAGCCTCACTTTTTCTGAATTTTATAAAGACTTGGACTGTGTGATATGTTCTTTGGAATCTATGGAATAGTAAATCCAAAGGAAAAGGAAAAAATTAAACTCTGTGTTTTGAAAATAAAATCTGTTTCACTGAGAAAGAAAAAAATTATACTGAAAGTTCTTGTTTTCACTTTGACCTATTATGTGGGTTGAGTAATAGAATATGTGTTATGAAATGACATCCAGATACCTTTGTAGTGATATTTTAAAAGTGGTACTAATTTTCAAAATAAGTTGAGTTCAAGAATCTGGAAATGAGTGCCACTGAACTGTAGAAAAACTCATAATACTAGTATGTCGGGTTTGTGTTTTACAAGTGTATGACTTTACCTCTTACACTATAGCTTCATTTCATTTCAGCAGACATTTCCTGAGAGCCTGCTCTCAGTGTGCCAGTCTGCAGAAAGAATAAAATAGAGACCTTGACTTAGGTTTGATGGGAACATTGACTGGCATGGTGTGATCACAGTACTTTACATAAAAGGACCAAGGGGGTGGAACACACAAAGCACTGTTGGGTGCTCAGAGGAAAGAACAGGTCATTTTATACAGGACATCTGTTCGAGCTGGCATTGAACTGTCCAGTGGGAGTTTGCCAGGGTAAAAGCAGATCCGGGCATCTCAGGGAAGGGTAGAAAAGCAAAAGGTGGCCAAGAACTGTGAGCTCTTTAATGTGCCTCCGGCATGAGTGGCATTGGTGACAGGAGATGATACTGCTGGGTAAGTGGGGGCCAGTCCCTGAAAGGCCATGTTTGTCTTACTCGGGAGCTGGAGCTCTGTCTGTGTGGGAGGGGTTTAAGCAGGGGGATGCCCTAGTATTAGGAAAGAAACCATGGAGGTAGTGGGGCTGCAATGGAAGGAGATGAGTCTAGCCATGGAGGAAGCTATGCAAATTCATTCAGCAAGTATTTGTTGAACCCCCATATATGTCGGGTAATGTTCTAGGTGCTAGGGACACGGCAGTGGACAAAACAGACGAAAGTGTCATACTCTGTGGGCCAGACAAGACAAGAAGAGCCTGACCTAAGCTGGTGGGGATTGAGAGGAGGTGGGAGTGACAGGACTCGGTGACCCATTAGACTTGGGGGAAGAGCAAATAGGAAGAATCAAGCATAACTCTCAGGTTCCTGCCTTGGGTGATGAGGCTGTCTATTTCCATTTTCTGTATGTTTGCACTTACGAAAGTCAGAGTACCACTTCTGGCATAAAAGGTAAGTCTTCTTTTACCCCCTTAATAGGATACGTACTTTGAGTTCTTTTTCCAGGATGGTGATGAGTTTAGTTGATGCAATCTTGGAATGTTACTCAATCCTCTTGAAAACCCAAACCAGGATTTGCCAATAGCCAGCAATTGTCTCTGATCAGGAAATAGGTTTTCACTGTTTAAAACTAATTTATCCATGTGGAGATTGAACCTGTGAATACTTAATCCGCAGGTTCGGAGAATCAGCCACACCAGAGTAAGGACCTGGGTTTATTCTGTATTATTCTTGATGGTCCAACGACCAATGGAGAGAAGTCAGTATAAGGCAGATTTCTGTTGGATACAAAACAGCTTTCTGGCAGTCAGAGCCATCCTGGAATAGAATGGGCAGTTGCCTGCTAAGGTCATGTGCTCATTTTTTCTGTCATTGAAGTCATTCGAGCCTGGTCTATATGACCATCTGCCATGGAAACCGGACAGGACATTCCTGCATTGAATAAGTTCGGCTGGGTCATTTTAAAGGCCAACTCAGAAACAAGATTTAAGCTCCTGCCTACGAAGTCAAGTCACTGCTGTAATTACTTGACCTCTGGAATTAAGAACAATAATTATAATCAGGAATTTGAATAGCAGATCCAGGAATAAAATCTAGGAGATTTTGCTTTTGATCTTCCACCTTCCAGGTGATTCCTATTTTTCCTCATTGGTGAAATCTTGACAAATCCTGTGCTAAATTAATTCACCCTTCTGTAGTTAAAAATAAAACACCTTTGTTTGGAAATGATGCATTTCTGATCATTGGTTGGATTTTTATGAGAAATTCTGTTATTAGACAGAATCTTGGAGTAAATGGCTTAGTTCCTTAGTTCATAACCTTTGAGGATGTGTGCAAGGATTTTTAATACATCTCTGCATTTTCTCAATTGAAAATATTTCAAGGTGATGCTAAACATTTAGAGAATTCAGCTTTCTCTAACTGGCATTCTACCAGTAGACATCTCATATACACACTGTACTGTGATAGGCTGTAATGACGCCCCCCAAATATTCTAAAATCATAAAGTGCATTTTGAGTCACCAAAAATAAATTGCTTTTAGTAAAATTTTGTTTATAAGTATTTATGTGCTTATGTTTGGCATTTATGTTAACTTCTTACATACTATGACATTTAAATTACCAAATAGTTTTCCTAACAGTGCTGCGTAGCAAAGAGCTCACTATAATCGGGACGGGCGTGTGTATGAGTGACAGAGGGCAGCATGGCCGTGAGGGTGCTGGGGTGTACGTGCTGGACAGTGCGGGTTGGACTGGGATCTTGCTAGAAGCTTAATACTTTTCATAGGGCTTTTGAGCTGAAAGCAGCTATAGTGATCATCATTTGCTAGGCAAATCAGTAAATCATCACAGAGGTCATATGAGTTCTCAAGGTCACGTGTCTGGTTAGTGGCACCCGGGTTATTTTTCTACTGTCTCCCTCAGCATAACCCAGTTTTTTTTTTTTCTCTCATATCCTTATAAAATCTGGGCAACCAGAAAAAGTTGATAAGGAGAATCGGTTTTAACGGTTACAGTTGTGCCTCAAGTCTTGGTGGAGATATAACGGAAAGTCAAGGAGGAAAAATATCGGAAGGAACAGTCTCTTTTCTCCCCTCCCCCTTTCCTTCTATCCCCTCCCCCTTTCCTTCTCTCCCCTCCCCCTTCCCCTACTCTTCCCTCCCTCTGCTTTAGATACTTTAAAAACAAATCTGTTAAATGTCTCCAAAGTATAGTCTAATCCTTGAATACCTGAGGAAATTTAATATTGACAAGTGAATGACACACGTTACAAGGATTTTATCTTTGTCAGTTACTTAGAATTTTAGTATTCTTTGCAAAATAGATAGGAGCACTGTTATTTAGTAAAAACCCATTTTTATGAAATTTTAGTGCCAACATAGTACTATGCAAAAATGAGTTTTATGGAAAGTCAGAAACTGGCTTTATCCAAATTATTTTATGCAAAATAATCCAAATTATTTTATTGGGGAAAACAAAAGCAGTCTATTCTGGTCACCTAATGCTAAGAGATAGCACACTTTAGCAGTGTACCTCTTTCTAAATGAATCAGGATAGGTAAAACACAGATGCTTTCAAAAGGCTCAAAATGCTTTATCCGTGTTTTTCACTTCATAGAATTGCCATCCTCATTAAAGAATTCCATGAGGATGCCTTTCCTGTGCCAGCTGCTCTAGAGGAATCACACAGGCCACAGTGCTGGGGGCCGGCTGTCCCCTCAGTAGCAGCACTGTCTCTGATTTCCTACAGGTCCTTTATTTTATTTATTTTTTTAACATCTTTATTGGAGTATAATTGCTTTACAGTGGTGTGTTAGTTTCTGCTGTATAACAAAGTGAATCAGCTATACATATACATATATCCCCATATCTGCTCCCTCTTGTGTCTCCCTCCCACCCTCCCTATCCCACCCCTCTGGGTGGTCACAAAGCACCGAGCTGATCTCCCTGTGCTATGCGGCTGCTTCCCACTAGCTATTTTACATTTGCTAGTATTTGTAAGTCCATGCCGCTCTCTCACTTCGTCCCAGCTCACCTTACAGGTCCTTTAGACCAAAAGCAGGTCACCAGGCTCTCAGTTCCAGGAGACCTCCAGAGAGCCAAGGATTGCCTCCTGCCAGAGGGGGAAAGAAGCACCGCTCTGCACCCCAAGGGTTTGGTGCATTAATATACGGGCATTAATACATGGTGGTTTGCCCAGCTTCTGCCCTAACATGCACAGGGACTTAGCAACAAAAACCATAACTGAAGCTTCCCTTGCAGCCTCTTAGAGAGATAGTCATTTGTACTCTGCCCTCCTTTCGGCAGTGGCAGGTTCTATCGGCACACGTGGGACGAGGCTCTTTGGACGCAGTGAAAATTTGTTAGTAACTTGTTTGTAAGCAATTCATTGACTGTTATTGCTAAGAAGTAAGAAGAAAAAATCCTTCCGGCAGCCTTGGTTATTTCTTTAAGATTTCTGGCAGTGTGCAATGGATGGGTGAAGTGGAATCTGAACTCTGGGCGAGGTGAATGGGCCCGCCTTCCACGTTTATCTATAGAGCACACCCAGAGGTTATACAGCAATAGATCAGAGAGCACTTCTCTCTCCTCAGCTTCCAGTGACTGATGCCGTAACTCTGCAATTCCTCGTGAAAAGGTATATCATCATCTTTGTGAAACGTGTAAAGGAAAATGTTTGCCCACAGCATTTGATTTCTGTGTTTGCCCAGGTGGTAGGCCATACAGAAGCACAGTTGGGATACACCCGTCTATCTTATTTATGGCTACACTGACCCCTCGACAAATACAGTGGTATGCTTAAAATATTCTCAGAATACGCAACAACTAAGCAAGATTTTCGTAGTCTTTTAGAACGCTTTGCAAAAGTATCGACTATGGAAGCCTAAGTATTCAGTGCTGCCTTCACCGTATGACAGGGCTGGGCTTTGGAATCATCCTTAATGCTCGGTTGTGCCCTTCATTGAGTGACCTTGGATGAGCTATAAAACCTCTGTGAACTCAGCTCTGTCACCAGGAAAATAGCTGTCTAGTTGAGTTTTAGTGAGGATTAGAAACTGACAGTCTGGTGCGGTGATCAAGAGCATAGTAAGCATTGGAAATATGTTAGTTCTCCCTTTCCTCTCAGCCAAATATACAAGAAATAAAATATGGAGATTTTGTAACAATTAATTATTGAGATATAATTCACATACCATACAATTTCACCCAAAATAGGAAGATTTGAGCTTAAAGATTTTTCTGGGGAAAAATCCATTTAATAGTACTTTGCCAACATCTACAAATGTATATATGGAAAGCCTCTTGAACTCGCCACGGTACGATTCTGATCATCATGATATCATGTCCATCTCTCCCTCCTCTAGCCCCCGTCTCCTCGCTGTACCCCTTTATACACCCTTATACACAGACATACAAACTGAAGCTAGGATGTACCTTTTTTGTTTAAAAAGGAAGAATCAGGATTGTTCAAAATATAATGGGAGAGGGCTTCCCTGGTGGCGCAGCGGTTGAGAGTCCACCTGCTGATGCAGGGGACGTGGGTTCGTGCCCCGGTCCGGGAAGATCCCACGTGCCGCGGAGCGGCTGGGCCCGTGAGCCATGGCCGCTGAGCCTGCGCATCTGGAGCCTGTGCTCCGCAACGGGAGAGGCCACGACAGTGAGAGGCCCGCGTACCGCAAAAGAAAAAAAAATATATATATATAAATATAATGGGAGAGAAAGCACCTTGTAGAATACTTATTAGCACTTGCACATGGGCTTGTGGGACTCGTGAGGACGCCACGCAGAGGGGAACAGTTATAGTTTTGGTTTGTGACTTTTCCATAGGAACTGCTGCCATGTCCCACCAACCAGTTAGCTGCCTGACTGAAAAGGGGGACAGCCCCAACGAAACCACAGGAAATGGACCCCCCGGTCTGGCTCACCCGAACCTGGACACGTTCACCCCGCATGAGCTGCTGCAGCAGATGAGAGAGCTTCTAACCGAGAACCATCAGCTGAAAGGTGAGCAGCACCGGCCCCGTGTTTCCTCATTCCCGCTGGGCCTTCGGGAATGCCATCCTTTGGTAATAGCTTGTACGTGAATCCCTTTCCCTGTGCCTGGTTCCCTGGGGGAAGAAAGAGCACAGAATTAGCTTTGAGTAAGGCTAAAGCTGCTTCCATTGTTTACTTTTGGATACAGGTAAAAATAAAAAGTATGCCTCTCTGGGAAATGGCATAATGACATTTAGCCCATATAAAAGGAAAAAGAAAACAAGGCTGCTATTATTACAGAGTTAGTCCTAAATATTACCTTAAAAGAAAGCATTCTAATATCTCCAGCCATGGTTTTTGGGAGAACCAGTGTTCGAATCCAGGAGTGATGGACCTCAGTCTATGTAGTTATTAATAGACATTTTGTTATAATGTCAATAAAATCAATTTTATTTTCTTGAGACTCTTCAGGACTAGAGATGACATTAGACTCTTCTAGTCCTGTCTGAAAGCGGAAACCACTCACTCATCTTGCTTTGCAGTCTTTCCGGCTGACCCTGGGGCCCAGGCAGGTTCCATTCATGACCCCAAGTCCAGTCCCCTGGTGTGACACTCTCCCTCTGCACCCCATGCAGAAGCCATGAAGCTGAACAATCAAGCTATGAAAGGGCGATTTGAGGAGCTTTCAGCCTGGACAGAAAAGCAGAGGGAAGAACGCCTTTTTTTTGAGACCCAGAGCAAAGAAGCCAAAGAGCGCCTAACGGCACTGAGTCTTGAAAATGAAAAACTGAAGCAGGACCTCGGAAAACTAAAAGGGAAAACTGAAAGGTCATTCGAGGTGAGCAGACTGACCACTTGTGATTTTATTCTGTTCATATTTGTAGTGCAGTCTTACTTGACCAGACTTCTAGATCAGAACCTTTCACGGTGCAGGCTAGATGGGTGCTTTGCATTATCTTGAAAGAAGCGTGCTTGATGAGAAGATTGGTTACAATTTTAAGGGTCATGTATAATCTCTGGTGAAGGAAAGAAATGGGTAAAGCTTTGACCATATTGATTATAGTCAAAAGAGTGTTACGGTTATAAGTCAGTATTTTGTATTCATTATAGATGGTACAGAAGGACCTCTGCCTAGAACCATCCAAGTGTTAGTCATTAGTTTATGTCTTTGATGTAGAATTACACTTTAAAAATCTATCACTCAGAATTTTCACTCATTGACCTTGTCCTTTCTCTCCGTCTAAAATAGATTCCTCGCTTTATGTTTTACATTTACTTCTGAAAACTGGTTTGACAAATGTCATGTGATATGAGGGTTGCCACATTTCCACTGACCCAAAGAACCCAAGAGGTGTGCTCACACCTGAGAACGAGTATCAAAGGTGTGAGTGAAAAAGAAAATCAGAGCACATTTGAAGCCTCTGCCCATATTCTAAGGCTCACTGGGTATTATTTGTTTAGATGGACATCTGCAGTTCATTTTCTTCCAAACCTAGAGCTTATCAGCTTTAGGGAGGATGGAACACTAGGTTAATTCTTGGATATCAGTGATTTTCTTTCCTTTTTTTCAGTTCATTTACAATATTGTGTTAGTTCAGGTATGCAGCAAAGTGATTCAGTTATATAAATTTTTTTCAGTTTATTTTCCATTATAGGTTATTACGAGATACATAGTATAGTTCCATGTGCTAAACAGTAAGTCCTTGTTGCTTATCTATTTTATGTACAGTAGTTTGTATCTGTTCCCTTATTTTTTTCTTTTCCATCATGGTTTATTACAGGAAGTAGTTTGTATCTTTCAATTCCATACTCCTCATTTATCCCTCCCTTCATCAGTGATTTTTCTTGGACTTTACCTTGAACTTTGTTGATGTCTAATTTCTTAAATAGGTAAAGAATACGAACAAAGAAATAAAATAAGGAAAAGAGAAATATGGAATAATCTAAAGAATGAAAAGTTGTTTAGAAAAATATCATAGTTTATATCAATGACCTTACTTATCAACTCCTGCTCATGGGACAATGAAAACATTCAGCCTTAATAAATTTGTATTTGCATTGCGAATGTTTCATTGTTGATAAGATTTATCATGTCTGATGCTTCAGTTTGTCTTACAGTTCAAAGGGCATTAAGTCACTTCTTTGGGCGAAACCTCTCATTGTCTAAATATTTTTGAGGTAGAATACTCTGAAGAAATGATCACTGGGATATATGGGTAATTTTCTACTTGCTGGAAGAAAATATCTCACTTTGTTTTCCTCCCTTGGCTTTTGGGATGTGGGCTGACAGTTGGCTTCAGCCTGCGGGGGCCCAGCACTTTGAAGCCAAAAAGGAAGCTTCCAGAAGCAGTTTGTCTGCCTGAGATAGTCTGCCTGTAGGTTTTCCAAAAAGGTCCCAGTATTGGAAGAAGTTGAGATCAGAAGCTGGAGCTCTGGACAGCTTCTTTCAATGCAGACGATCAGCTGAAGCAAACTACAAGCAGGACTCAGAAATGAGTCCTTGGGACAAAGGGACGTTTAGGACTCTTAAAAACCCTTGGTCATCAGCTGTATCCCCCCAAACTGTACCTCCCAGGCCCACCCCTTGCCCCCCCTGCCTCTTCTGTAATGTTTGTCTCCTGGACCACTTGTGTTGTTGTTGTTTTTTGGTTTAAAAAAAAATTTTTTTTAAATTAATCTATTTATTTTTGGCTGCACTGGGTCTTCGTTGCTACGTGCGGGCTTTCTCTAATTGCGGTGAGCGGGGGCAGTGCAATGGGCTTCTCATTGCAGTGGCTTCTCTTGTTGCAGAGCACGGGCTCTAGGCACGCGGGCTCAGTAGTTGTGGCACATGGGCTCAGCAGTTGTGACGCATGGGCTTAGTTGCTCCGCGGCATGTGGGATATTCCCAGACTGGGGCTCAAACTCATGTCCCCTGCATTGGCAGGCGGATCCTTAACCACTGCACCACCAGGGAAGCCCAGTTGTTTTTAATTTAGGCCCTCATCTTCCTGATTTACTAAAGCTCTCAAGGCCTCAGATTTTCCTCACTCATGCTGGTCCATCTTTGCTGCTGCTTCTGCAGGATGCGCCCCTCCTCCCCACTCACCCACCCCCACAAGCCATCAGGGCCTCTCCTGTGGTCTGTGTCACACAAGGGAAGGGAGCAGGGAATTTCCTTTGGAAATGTGCCTCTGATCTTTAGGGTGAGTCCGAGGCATTACTGGTTCTATCCAGTTTCACTGAATTATACATCATAATGATCTCTAAAGAGTACTTTTTAACTTTTAAGTACAGATGGCCAGGCAAAGGTCATTAGATAGACTCTTGTTTTTGGATTATAAAATGGCATATCATCCTGGGCACATTTCCAGGACAATACAGGCACAGAAAACGACAGAGAAATTGTTGTGTCACGAAAGCTAATCAGTGCTAAGTGCTCAAAACTGATGAAAGACATAATAAATAATGGAGCTGGGCTTGAGATCCAGAGAATAAGCCCTGGAAGTTTAGTCCGGGAAGACGATGGACAGAGCCTTAACAAGTGAAATGAAGAGAAATTTAAAGTGTCACCTCACAAGGTGCTTTATAGCCAAATAAGCGGATCCATAATTTCCCCAGCATAGTTAAGAGATCCGCACAGTTGCAAAGAAGAAAATTAACCTGACATCTGAGATTCTAGAGTCATGGCCTTATATCCCTGGTCCTCAGACCCTTGTTTAAAACTCTTATTTCCTTCCTTAAGAGTCCATTCTTCACAGTGTACTCAGGGAGGGCAAGAGGGTGGATGTGAAAATCCCTCACAGGGCATAGTCTTGCCCTTGCCCGCCTGCTTCCTAGTACCAGGCTAGGCGGTACATTTTCTTTTATGTTTCCGTGCCTTTAAATATACATTTCTTTGCTCTGAGTCATTACCAGGAGAGACTGCACAGGCTTCGAACCTGTCCTTACAGACCTAACCCTTCGGTTTTACAATGTGTTGCTTTTTGTAATGCCTGTGGGAGTTTCCTAGCAAGAGAATGGTCCAAATGAAGGCAGAGCATGGTTCCACTGGTGTGAGGGGCACTTCCATGCTGCCAATCACTACCAAGCCCTCTCTTCTTAACACTTCATGGACTAGCTGGTTTATGGTCCGTGCACAAGCCTTTCTGATAATTTTTTGGTTTTACTATAAGCCTTTGGGCCTGTTTACCATTCCTTAGGAGATCTGTCATAGGGTGTGTGTGTGTATGTGTGTGTGTGTGTGTATGAATTTTCTGTGTGTTGCAATCCTCTGGTAATCTCAAGTGTATGTGTTTCTGGTGGCACCATGTCCATAAGAGCAGTGAGGGAAGAAATCAGAGAGGCTAAGAAGGTCACGACTGGAAGAGGCCACAGAGACCACGCGGTACCACGTCTTTCTTTCTGAGCCGAGAAAACTGAAGCCAAGACATTGAGTGAATCTGCTCAAGGTGACACATGCTCTGATTAGCAGAGTGTGGACTAGAATCTGCTCTCCCTTCTCCCAAGTAAAAACACCACATGTCAACAGGCTCTTTCTCTTATGACTTTGTCATATGTAGTAACTGCAACAGGATGAACACAGCAGGTACTCAGGGAAATATTAATGTTTACTATTAATGTTTATAGAGGCAGAAATTTAATTTTTCCACCCTTGGTACCAGCCTGTGAATTTTCAGTTTTCTTATTTCTCACCAGACTTATTTTTAGCAACCTTAAAACATGAGCATAGAGTACTGTAGCAACCAGACTGCATACCTGGGAGAATTGTGGACCTTTCGTTGTGTTTTGTCATTACTATAACATTATGCCCTTGGTGCTTTGGCTTCTGAGTAGACATGACAAGAATGGGGAGAGTGCGGGTGGGTATGCATCTGTAGGGGGGAAAAAAAAGGCAAGAGGTTGAGTTGTGGCAGTTCTTTGTGGAATTTTGGACTAGAAGTTACAAGTCTGCCATCGCCAAAGTCTGGCTGGTTATTTTCATGGCATCAGATTATTTCAGCATGCTGAGGAAGCCTTTCTTGTCATGAGGTTATTTTAACTTCCAATTATTTGCATGTGATAAAATAATGTAAGCGTTTCCATTTTAATTGGCATGTCAAAATAAATTGCTAAGGATAAGCTAGAATATCCTACTGTAAAGTATAGCTGTCTTGCCAGTGGGTATGGAGACACTCGAGTTTGATGGCCAAGTCCCTAGCGTGATTCATTAATTCACTTTGCTCCTCGTCCCCAAGGTCCCCAAGGCAGAAGCAGAACCGGAAGTGGAACAGCTGAAGACCCAGGTGGCACGCCTTCAAGCTGAAAAGGTCGATCTGCTGGGAATCGTGTCTGAATTACAACTCAAGTTGAACTCAGGTGGCCCCTCCGAAGACTCCTTTGTTGAAATCAGGATGGCTGTAAGTGTGTTGGTTTTGGTTTTGGTTTTGTTTTTAAGCAAGTTACAAAAACCTCACCTGGACAGCTGCTACAAATACCACCATTTCCTTTCAACATGAGGTAGCCAGATAGTGGGGAAACTTCAGCGTAGTCAATGTAAATGTATAACATAATGCTTGTGGCTATCATAGCTGAAATGGAAAATACTGATTACCTTTTATGACCAAAGAGATAGTCCTTTTTCTTCCAGTATGTCCTGACAAGAGATAGTCCTTTTTCTTCCAGTGTGTCCTGACAAATTTATGTGACTGACCTAAAAAGAAAAAAAAGGCATAAACTTTTTCAGCCCAGGCCTCAAAGCTGTGTTCAGCATTTCACTTAGGTAAGCGGAGTTGTGATCAGATGTGGTAAAATCAAAAGGCTTTAAAACACTTACTAATAACAGAACCCTCTTTTCAAGCAAAGTCTTACGAGGAACGTTGATTAGTAAAACTAAGAAGTGGAGAAAAGAAAGAGCAGAGCGGCTCTGGTTGTACCCTCAGGGAATACCCTGGCTTGTCCCTCCGCTCTAACGGCAGCTGCTAGGGAACCCCCGAGAACAGGGTTTGAAGGCAGGGTGGTCTAACTGGCATTTATGTGCAACCCCAAATGATGCGAGCTGGGCGAGGCAGCACGTGCCAGCCCATCCCTGGTGGGAAGCACGTGTCAGGGTAGCTGGCGTGCAGGCAGTCCTGCTAAAGAGTACAGAAGGTAAGTGAAGCCCAGAGGGACCTCTCCTCTGCTACTAGAAAAAAACTGCATACAGGGTGAGGGAGACAAGCACAGGAGGAGAAAATCCTCCCTCACACACACAGTCACTCCGGCGTTGTCGGAGTACACGTCTGATACAGGCAGAGAGGTTACCTGTGTCTCTGAAAAAGAAAACTCGACTTTGTAGGTAAGTGGGAGTGGGGCGGGGTGAGGGGCACCTTACGAAAGCTTAATAACTAGTGGATGTGTCTGAAATGGTCGAGTGCCACTTTACCTTCTCACTTATTTGCCGTGCACAAGGTGGACAGAGTTGCAAAATGGCTCTTACTAGCCCTACCACCCACGCCCCTCATAAATTTTCGATGAATAGGGGCTGAAGTCAAGCGAAGTAAAATACTAATCAGGAAGTACACTAAAGTCAGAGGACTCTTTCTGCAAGTGATGAGCAAAGATTATGAAGACACAGCGTTGATCAAAGAGCCTTAACCTTCTGCAGATAGCTGATAAAATTCAGGAAGCCCAAGGAGCGTATCAGAAGTTTCCAAATGAGGCTTCTTTCTTTGGGATGAATGGTTAGCATAATATTCTCCCTCACTGATGAGTGACAGTTATTTCTAGTGTCAACATGTTTTTCTTGCCTTGCTTCTGTGAACAGAAAAACACTGCCCAAGATTTAGGAACGGTGTGCGCACACAGAATTGTCTAGAACCATCTCTGTATTTTTGGAAGATCTTTCTGCTAGCTCACTGGAATAGAAATGTCTTTCAAGGGACTTCCCTGGTGGTCCAGTGGTTAAGAATCTGCCTTCCAATGCCGGGGATGCCGGTTTGTTTCCTGGTCAGGGACCTAAGATCCCACATGCTGCAGGGCAATGAAGCCCACGTGCCACAACTAGAGAGAAGCCCGTACGCTGCAACGAAAGATCCCGCATGCCTCAACTAAGACCCGACGCAGCCAAATAAATAAATAAATATTTAAAAAAAGAAAAAGAAAAAGAAACGTCTTTCAAATCATTTAAGTGTCTTAGTCTTCCTGTTCCCTAAGTGGCCCGACATGCATACAGATTTCTAATAGGAGCTAACCTATGCTTGTGAGCCTTGCCCACAGAAAACAGCCTTCTCTTCAACGTGGCTTCAGCAAGTCCTAACATTTTGCATGTTAAAGGACTGTGTGGGAAAGGTATGTGGAACTGTCACTAGCTCTGTGTGACCTTAATCTGGTCGGGGAGAAGGGAACTGCCAAGGAGAAAGAGAAGATAAGCTTTCCTGTGCTGGCGGTCAGGTTGACTGCTGAATGAGAGGAGCCCGACCTTCTTGACCTTCTCGTCTTCGCCTGGATGTTTATAGTCCTGATGGGGAGTGCAGGTTGAGGGAAGGGTAAATTTCCATTACATTTGAGTGACCGAATTTAAACATCTCACATTTCCACGTTTGATAGGTTCCTTGGGTTGTATGTCATCCAGATTCCTGCTCTTTTGCCTTTTTCTCTTTTGATAAGGAATTTGTCTTGCAGACATACTATGTTAAATCCCTTTCATTTCTGCTTTTACAGGAGGGAGAAGCAGATGTGGCAACGAAAGAAATCAAGCCAAGTCCTGGGCCCACAAGAACTGATTCCATTGACACGTATGTGAAGACAGACTAGGGCTTTCAGACAGACACGCTGGGCAGTCTTGTCACTTTCAGCTCTCCCCTGGGAGGCCAAACATGGTGGGCTGAAAAAGCCACTTATTAATTTATACCGGGACCTTTCAAGAATGTTCCATTTGAATTGCTATTTAATGTTGCAGCCCAAACTGGTGGAGAAGAAAAACTATGTTTGGTGCCTTTGTCGGTGAACTGACCCCTCACCACTCTGTGTAGAGGTGTTTCATCTCCATCAGATGGGCAGTGAAAACAAGCTTCTTCTCAGTTAAGAGACCCATGTTTCCTGATTTGTTTACCAGTGCAGTCTGATCCGGACCAGGCTGCCCAGCTGATAAGGGGGAAGTTTCCATTTTGTCTTCCCTGTTCATTCCCGAGTACAAGCCAAGGTGACTAGTTCAGGATAATCTTCCATAGCAATGACTGTTGTTGCTCTGAGCGACGGTGGCTGTTTTTTGAAAGTGCCCAGATATCTTACCTGGGGAATTGCAAGTAGACTTGTGACAAGTAGATATTAGGAAGCCGACATCTTAAGAGGTGGGGGGACCTTGAGGAGGAGATGGCAGGGGAACTGGGCACCTGAGTCTCTTGCAAGCAGCTCTGACCCAGAATGCGCTGTCAGCTCATCCTCTGTAAGCAGGTTCCTACTGCATGACTCTGCTTAAGAAGAGTTATCTGAAAATTTCCCTAAGGATCTCTTCCCTCATAGGCTTTTTTTTGTTTTGTTTTGTTTTTTTGTTTTTGTTTTTGTTTTTTTTTTTTTGTAGTATGCGGGCCTCTCGCTGTTGTGGCCTCTCCCAGTGCGTAGCACAGGCTCCGGATGCTCAGGCTCAGCGGCCATGGCTCACGGGCCCAGCCGCTCCGCGGCACGTGGGATCTTCCCGGACCGGGGCACGAACCTGCATCCCCTGCATCGGCAGGCGGACTCTCAGCCACTGCGCCACCAGGGAAGCCCCCTCATAGGCTTTTAGTATCTTTTTTCTATAACTTGATGAATGTACTTATAAAACATAAAAGTGGGTTATTTTTTTTTCAGTTATGCTCCCAAGCATAAGGGAGAAAATCAGGATTAGATAATATTTTTTCATCAAACAGCGCAGTTGGCAGAAATGAAAGTTACTCCCTTTTTTAGTTAGAAATTCCTCAGCTTCCCCCTTTCCCCTATTGCTTTTTTTAAAAAAAATTATTTATTTATATTTATTTATCTTTGTCTGCACTGGGTCTTTGTTGCTGCGCGCAGGCTTTCTCTAGTTGCAGCGAGCGGGGGCTACTCTTTGTTGCGGTGCGTGGGCTTCTCTCTAGTTGTGGCGTGTGGGTTTTCTCTTCTCTAGTTGTGGCGCGCAGGCTCTAGGGCGTGTGAGCTCTGTAGTTGTGGCGCAGGTCCAGAGCACTTGGGCTCTGTAGTTTGCGGCAGGCAGGCTCTGGTTGAGGCGCACCAGCTCAGCAGTTGTGGTGCACAGGCTTAGTTGCCCCATGCCATGTGGGATCTTAGTTCCCCGACCAGGGATCGAACCCGCATCCCCTGCATTGTAAGGCTGATTCTTTACCACTGGACCACCAGGGAAGTCCCCACACAGCTATTTTTTAATAACAGCTTCCTTACCCTGTTTGAAAGTATTTTAAGGAGTCAGAGATGGATTTCTAGGTTCAGAGTTTGAGCTTTGGCAACAGGAACTGGGATTGAATCCTAGCTTTTTGTTAGATGTGTGACCTTGAGTAGGTTAGTGAAAGAGCAGCTGCCGTTGGCTTCAGCATAGTTGTCCAGAATGTTTAGTTGCTGCAGTGCTCGTTGTGGTTTTCTTCATCATTGAACTGCCTCTTGATTTAATCTGAGTTGGAAATCAAGAAAAATATTTGACGTGCCAACAGTGCCTACATTTCTCTGCTCTGTTTGAAACCAGAAACAAAAATGATTTTCTTCTCTTGACTAGAGAACGTGGTGGTTTCGGTCGAGTTGGAGAAATGCCGGTGGTCTGCGTGTCACCATGGGCAGCACACATGCTTGTGCCCTTTGTATGACTGTGGTCTTCCTGGAGGTTAGTCCTCTAGGAAAGCCGGACACCAAAAACCAGGGCTACCTCTGCCCCACTGTTTCGGTGGGTCCTGTGGTCTGGTGCCGTGGACGTGGTGACCATTTGGAGGAAGTGAGCACGTGCAGTGGAAATCGAGCCTACCCATCAGTCCCCACTCCTTCCCTGGAAAGCATGGAGGAGTGAGGCACTGGTGGTCACCGGGCCAGCTGTGCTTGATCTGTAAATGAGAATTAACTAGAGAATAATCTGGAAAGCAGTCCTTTAAACTGGTTCCAGTAATATTCGTAGACTCTGACATTTTTGTTTTCTCATGAAAACCTTTTAACCTTTATGCTGTCCTGATATAGGAGCAAATCTGCAGAAGATGCCAGGAATTATTTGGAATTTGAGGAATTAACTGTGAGCCAGCTCCTGCTTTGTCTAAGGGAAGGAAACCAGAAGGTGGAGAGACTTGAACTTGCCCTCAAGGAAGCCAAAGAAAGGTATGAAATAGGCAACGCGAAATATGCATACATTGCTTTTTTTTTTTTTTAAGAAGATATTGGGGGTAGGAGTTTATTAATTAATTAATTAATTTTTGCCGTGTTGTGTCTTCGTTTCTGTGCGAGGGCTTTCTCTAGTTGTGGCAAGCAGGGGCCACTCTTCATCGCGGTGCTCAGGCCTCTCACTATCGTGGCCTCTCTTGTTGCGGAGCACAGGCTCCAGACACGCAGCCTCAGTAGTTGTGGCTCACGGGCCTAGTTGCTCCGTGGCATGTGGGATCATCCCAAACCAGGGCTCAAACCCGTGTCCCCTGCATTAGCAGGCAGATTCTCAACCACTGCGCCACTAGGGAAGCCCCATACATTGCTTTTTTAACAGTTTTATTGAGATATAATTAAGATACCATACAATTCATCCATTTGAAGTGTACGTTTCAATTTTTTTTTTTTAGAATATTCACAGAGTTATGTAGCCTTTACCACATTATAATTTTAGAACATTTTTCCTTCCAAATAAGCAACCCAATACCTTTTAGCACTCACTCCCCATTCCTCCTAGTAATTCTACTTTCTGTCTCCATAGACTTACCTTTCCTGGACACTTCATACAAATGGAATCATATAACATGTAGTCTTTTGTGATTGGCTTATTTTATTTAGCATAATGTTTTCAAAGTTTATCCATGATGTAGCATGTGTCAGTTCTTTTCTCGTTGCCAAATAATATTCCGTGATGTAACTAGACAACGTTTTGTTTATCTCGTCATCATTTGATGAACATTGGGGTTGTTCCCACTTTTTTCCCATTATGAATAATATTTGCTCTCAACATTCATGCACAATATTTTGTGTGGACATATCTTTTTAATTCTCTGGGTATATACCTAGGAGTTGAATTGCTGGGTCACATGGTTGCTGTTGAATATTTTGAGGAACTACCAAACTGTTTTCCACAGTGGCTGCACCATTTTACATTCTCACCAGCAGTGTATGAGGGTTCCACTTACTCCACATCCACATGAACACCACTGTTGTGTATCTTTTTGATTATGACCATCCTCGTGGATATGAAGTGGTATCTCATTGTGATTTTGATTCTGTTTCCCCAATGGCCAATAATGTTGGGCATCTTTTCATGTTGGCCATTTGTATATCTTCTTCTTTGCCCATTTAAAAAAATTGGATTGTCTTTTAATTATTGAATGGTAAGAGTTCATTAATATTCTGGATACAAGTCCTTTATGAGGTATATGGTTTGCAAATATTTTCTCCCAGTCTGTGACTTATCTTTTCACTTCCTTGATGCCATCATTTGCCAAAAAAATAAAATAATTTTGATCTAGTCCTGTTTATCTGTTTGGTTTTTTGTCCCTTCTGCTTTTGGTGTTGTATCTAAGAAACCATTGCCTAACCCAAGGTTACAAAGATTCACCCCCTGTGTTTTTTCCTAAGAGTTTTATACTTTTAGCTCTTACATTTAAGTCTGTGATCCATATTGAGTACATTTTTGTGCATGGTGTGAGGTAAGGGTCCAACTACATTCTTGCATATGTAGATATATTGCTGTCCCACACCATTTGTTGAAAAGATAATTCTTTTCCTCACTGAATTGTCTTGACACCCCTGGTGTAGATCGGTTGACCATAAATGTAAAGATTAATTCCTAAAGACTCAATTTTATTCAGTTGATCTATATGTCTATCCTTATGTCAGTACTACACAGTCTTGATTACTTTAGTTCTGTAGTAAATTTTGAAATTGGGAAATGCAAGTCCTCCAATTTTGTTCTTCTTTTAAAAGACTGTTTTGACTATTCTGGGTCCCTTGTTTTTTTTTTTTATGTAATTCTTAAGATAAGTTTGTTAATTTGGGGGGAAAAGCCAGCTGGGATTTTGTTAGGGATTGCATTGAATCTGGAGATCGATTTGGGAAGCATTGCCATCTTAACAATATTAAGTCTTCTGATCCATAAACATGGGTGTCTTTCCATTTACTTAGGTCATCCTTAATTTCTTTCAATGATGTGTTGTAGTTTTCAGCATACAGGTCTTGCACTTCTTTTTCAAAATTTATTCCTTTGTATTCTAGTCTTTTTGGTGCTATTATACATGAAATTGTTTTCTTAATTTCATTTTTGGTTTATTCATTGCTAGTGTAGAGAAATACGACTGATTTTTTTTTTTTTTTTTTTTTGCGGTACGCGGGCCTCTCACTGTTGTGGCCTCTCCCGTTGCGGAGCACAGGCTCCAGACGCGCAGGCTTAGCGGCCAATGGCTCACGGGCCTAGCCGCTCTGCAGCATATGGGATCTTCCCGGACCGGGGCACGAACCCGTGTCCCCTGCATCGGCAGGCGGACTCTAAACCACTGCACCACCAGGGAAGCCCCTACAACTGATTTTTGTATATTGATCTTGTAGCCTGCAACCTTGCTGAATTCATTTATTAGTGCTAATCATTTTTTTAGTGGATTCCTTAGGATTTTCTGTAAACAAGATCATGTCATTTGCAAAGAAATAGTGTTACTTCTTCCTTACCAACTAGGATTCCTTTTATTTCTTTTTTTTGCATAATTGCCCTGGCTAGACTTCCCATACAGTGTTAAATAAAAGAGCAGAAAGTAGACATCCTTGTCTTGTTCCTGATCTTAGGAGAGAACGCTTTCAGTCTTTCACCATTAGGCTGCTATTACCTTTGTTTTTCATAGATGCTTTTATCAAGTTGAGAAGCTCCCTTCTATTTCTAGTTGCAATTTTTATCATGAAAGGGTTTTGGATTTTGTTAAATGCTTTTTCTGAGTCTATGAAGATGATTGTATGGGTTTTTTTTTTTTTTAATATTTACCTTTATTTTTTTGGCTGTGCCAGGTCTTCACTACAGCATGGGGGATCTTTTTAGTTGTGGCATGCGGGCTCTTAGTTGTGGCATGCAGACTCTTAGCTGTGGCATGCATATGGGCTCTAGTTCCCTGACCATGGATCGAACCCGAGCCCCCTGCATTGGATCACAGAGTCTTAACCACTGGCCCACCAGGGAAGTCCCTGTATGGGTTTTTTTAACCTCTATTAATATAATGTATTACATCGATTGATTTTCCAATGTCAAACTAACTTTTCACCCTTGGATAAATCCCACTTGGTCATGACGTATGATCTTTTTTATATGTTGCTGGTTTGGATTGCTAGTCTATTGTTAAGGATCTTTGCATCTGTATACCTAAGGGGTACTGGTCTGTAGTTTTCTTTTCTTATGTTGTCTTTGTCTGGCTTTGGTATAAGGGAAATACTGGCCTCATAGAATGTGGTATACACACGCACTTTAGGATAAAATTTATTTACCTCATAGAGTTGTGAAGTCAATGAATTTCTATGTATGAATGAACTTTTTATGAAGGCAAAGTGCGAAATCACATAAGACGGGGGAGATAATGCAACAGTTTTAGGGTTCCACTGATTGCAACATTTATAATAAATATACTATAAATAGGATATATTATAATATACATAAATATATTATGTCTGAGACATAATTAATTCTCTCAGACATTATAAATGGCTCATTAATCTTAAAATTATAGCACTATAAGAAGCACTTTCTAACTGAAGCAGTTGAAATTTTTAACTATAAGATCTGTTTTTAAAATATGAAGCGTAAGTTATTTATTCAGAATGAGGATAACCTAGAATATTCAGTGTTTGTCCAATGACTTATTTGATCGTCAGCTCTTCTCAGAGGTGAAAAGGTATGATAGCTATGAATCGTAGGTTTTTACCCCATATCCTTACTGCTGTCCCTTAGAAAAGTTCAGAGGTTAACTTCCAGGAAACTAGTACCATGTATTCTAATGGAGTAAAATATTCATCCTGCCTTTTTGACAAGTCCCAAAATCTAGTAATAATGCACAGAAAAATAATTAAGTAAAAGCATTCTTTTTACACCTTAATAATTCCAGCCAATTTTTAAAGGGAAGATGTTTTACTTTGAAAAAGACCCTTAATAGTCATAAGTAATCAGTGTGTTTCTGTTTCATTGGCATGTTTACCCTCCTGAGTTCTGCACACCATTCTAAGAAGTCAAGTTTAGCCAGTAATTCATCCTTCCTCAGATAACATGATTAGCTTTAATAATAAAAGTGTAAACTTAGGAATTTTCTGATTATACATCCGGATCTTTCATATAATCTAGTATATATTGCCTACTTTCAAAATAATGATAGCTCTCTGTCTGGAGGTATAGCTTTTCAGATTGCAGCTAGGAAGTCAGGCCTGACTTTGAGATGGGTGTTTCCCTCTCTCACCCTGAGCTCCCTGTAAAGGACCCCTTTCTCAATAGCATTAAATTTCCATTTTGTGAGTCAGCCTTCTCACAGTATTTAACACCTGGCAAGTCAGTGATTGGTTGCCGAGAGTAATGTTCCCCATGTGGGTATTAGGATGACCTCCTGGCTAAGGTCGGACTGAAACCAAGAAATAAAATCACTGATTCCTGGACAACCTGGCTTGATTTACTATGTGGGATATGATGGAAAAACGTTCCAAGACCTAATATGTCTTCTTCTCAAATACATAAGTCAGTCTTCAACCATTTTCATGAGAAATAGGGGTAACAGACAGTTTAAAATTTACTCTGAAAAGTTTTAGGGATTTGTGGGGACAGCGGACAACAGACTTGCCTTTCTTCCACTGTTTGCCAGGATTCATATTTCGTGCAATTTGTGTCTTCTGAACAAACTTAAACTGACAGCCAGGAAGGAGAGAGAAAGTATACATGAAGTGTGACCCGGGATAATCAAGAGGTAGTAGGGAAAAGTCAGCCGAGATGAAAATTTGCCCTACAAAATTAAGTTGAAATTCAAATGTAGGTCAGAAGCCTGCGTCATATGTGAGTGGTGTGATAACGGCCCATCCTTCAACCTTGCACCAACCAGCTCTTGGCCCATTGATTTGCTTAGCTAGAAGCAGTGCCTGTGCACCAGTTAGGTTGGGCAGTTTGCAACAGATACTAATGCTGTTTGTTTATTTGTTATTATCACTAAGTTTTTAATTCTTTTTAAAATTTTTTTTTTTTCGGTATGCGGGCCTCTCACTGTTGTGGCCTCTCCTGCTGCGGAGCACAGGCTCCGGATGCGCAGGCTCAGTGGCCGTGGCTCACGGGCCCAGCCGTTCCACGGCATGTGGGATCCTCCCAGACCGGGGCACGAACCCGTGTCCCCTGCATCGGCAGGCGGACTCTCAACCACTGCACCACCAGGGAAGCCCCTATCACTAAGTTTTTTAAAAATCAGGTTTGAATTCACATAGTTTAAAGAATTGGTTCCACAAGCTTTTTTTTTTTTGCGGTACGCGGGCCTCTCACTGTTGTGGCCTCTCCTGTTGCGGAGCACAGGCTCCGGATGCGCAGGCTCAGCGGCCATGGCTCACAGGCCCAGCCGCTCTGTGGCATGTGGGATCTTCCCGGACCGGGGCACGAACCCGTGTCCCCTGCATCGGCAGGCGGTCTATCAACCACTGCGCCACCAGGGAAGCCCGGTTCCACAAGCTTTTTATGGAAAAACAGTAATTCTTTGACCAACCCCCCTCCACCCCCCACCTCCTTTTCCTGCTTCTCAGACAACCACTTGCAACATATTTAGCTGGTTCTTTTGATACATACTCCCATATATCAAGATTAAATTGCTACTTAAATTTTGTTTCCTATTTTAGACATAATCTATTGACCTGCCGCTATGAAGGATTAGGATTTAACTGCCTTTCACCCTCACCATTGTCACTCCACACACTTCCGGGCCCTTCTTCCCACCCCACTCCAAAACTGATTGTATTGACATTCAGTTAGGTCACTACTCAGTGTTTATTATCATTATGTGTGCATACCCACGCACACATACAGTTCTCTGTTGAGCTGTGCTCTATGCTTTGACCACTTTTCCTTTTTTATACTTAAAAAAAACTCTATGCAGAATTCCCTTTATAAAAATTTGCTTAGTTTCACCATACTCTTCTCCAGTGAGGAAATCTCAATTACATTCAAACGTGTTAGTAGTCTAATAGTTTTCTCTTGAAGACTTTTCTCCTGGAGTCAGCCTGGCTGTTATCTAGGTCCTGCTGTATTGCAGTCATCTTGGAATCTCCCTTTGTCATTGTCCTGTGGAATTCCTTCATCTCTACTGTGTTGGATCACCTGTTTCCTGAATCCAATGCCTTTCTCATTCCCTAAATATCTTTAAATATCTCCACTAACTTACTAAGAAAGAATATATGGGAAGGATATTTTCTGAGAACTGCATATCTGAAAATGTCTGTTTCTACCTTTTTATACTTAATGGATAATTTGGCTAGATATAGAAATCTGTATTGGATATAACTTTCCCTCCAAATTTTGAAAGCATTACTTCATCATATTCTAGCTTTTTGTGTTAATGTTGAAAAACTCATTGCCATTCTGATTCTTAATCTTTTGGTTTAAAACTTCTTTTATTTTTCCTCTCCCCCAAAGGTTCTTTGCTCTGTCCCAAGTTTTCTGACATTTCACATGTGCTTTGGTGTGACCTTGTTTTCATCCATTTGTTCTGGACATTCTTGGCCTCTTTCATTCTGCAAACTCATGTCTTTCAGTTCTCGAAAAATGATCTTGAAATAATTCAGGGATAATCTCTTATCCTCGGTTTTCTCTGTTCTCTCATTCTAGCACTACTGTTATTTTTAATTGGACCTCCTGGACCAGTCCTCTGACTTTCTCAACTGGGTGTTCCTCTTTTCCATTTTTCTCTCTCTCCTTATCTCTTTCTCTCCATCCCCTCTTCACTCTTGCTCTTTCTCTTCTTTCTGTTACATTTGATCAACTTTCATCTTCTTTGTGGGGCGGGGGACAGTTCCTTTGAATGTTCCTCTTCCATTTTATTATGGTGGTAATATGTTTCCTTCTGTCCCTAAGGATATTAATGATAGGTTTTTTTTTTGAAGTTTTTTTCCCCTTGGCATATTCTAATTTCAGTAAGTTGTTTTATTTTCTGGTTTACTTTGTCTGTTTCATTTTAAGGTTTTCCTGAAATGTCTGGTAATCTTTACTGTTTGATCAGATTTAAGACTGGGGGGTTAGATGCTGATCAAAGTGCTGTGTGGGGCTTCCCTGGTGGTGCAGTGGTTGAGAATCCGCCTGCCAATGCAGGGGACACGGGTTCGAGCCCTGGTCCAGGAAGATCCCACATGCCGCGGAGCAACTAAGCCCATGCGACACAACTACTGAGTCTGTGCTGTAGAGCCTGTGAGCCACGACTGCTGAAGCCCACACACCTAGAGCCCATGCTCTGCAACAAGAGAAGCCACTGCCATGAGAAGCCCACACACCGCAACAAAGAGTAGCCCCCGCTTGCCGCAACTAGAGAAAAGCCTGCACGCAGCAACGAAGACCCAATACAGCCTAAAATAAATAAATAAATAAATTTATTTAAAAACAAAGTGCTGTGTGCATGTGTAGGGAGATCTGGCCGGGAGGTTTCCTTGGGGAAGTCTTATGTCAGAAACTTTAAATCTTTTCCTTATCCTGATCAAATTCTCCAGAGGAGACTTTTCCAGTCTCCTGTCTGAAGGGTACTTTTCTAGATGCCAGCGTTCTGGAGATGAGTAGGAACAGAAGGCTGAGGGTCTTAGTATTCTGTAAGTTCCCCTCTTTTCAGTAGGGAACCCAAACCCTCAACTCTGATTAATGACTCTGAGTCAAGAGACCCTTTATTTTATGACCTTCTAGTCATTCTTAAACAAGTCCCAACTTTATCCCCATGTCCAGAGGTACCTGGTGTCACTGATTCCTGAGCCTTTGGGGTCCCACAGTATGAAGTGGGTTCCATCGTGGCTCTCCCTACTGTTGGCTCAGATCCAGTCCTCTTGGGCTATCTAGTCAGTTCTCACTCATACCTAATGCTTCCCAAATCTTCTTGCTATTATTTCCTCTCCCTTTCTCTTTGTTCTTGTAGGTGTGTGGCTTTTAAAAGTCATTTTAGTGGCATTCAAGGTGGGAGAAAAATTACATGCGTATATTTAAATCTACCGTCTTTAACCACAAGTCTCTTTATTTCATTTGTATCGGGATGGCTTTCATATGATTATGATTCAGTGTAAGAATGTTGCTATATTTGTTTGTTTTCAGGACCTCATAAACTTATATGGGTCCCAAAAAACAAGTCTTTCCCTCTCTGCCGAATCCTTATAAAGGGACACCCACTCTCATGTAGCACATATGCATGCACATGTGTACAAACATAAAAACACAAATTTAAAAAATATTTCTGTGCATGACAATGACGTGAAAAGAGGCAGTATTTTTCAGTGTTCAAGATAAATTATACATATCTTATACCTCCATGTGCATTCATCCCTTAAATCAATTCTAGCCAATATCAGGTTGAAAGCAAAACCAGAGCTGATATAGAGAATGTGAAGAGATTTTGAAAACATTGATCTTTTATCCAGATTTTGAACATTGTTCTTTTCAGTGCTTCCACAATTGTTTTTCCTCTGGAAGCCAAAGAGAAAGTAACTTTTCTATATTTAATTTTTCAGAATTTCTGATTTTGAAAAGAAAGCGAAGGATCATTGTGAGATTGAGACCCAGACAGAGGGGCGCACAGAACAAGAGAAAGAAGAGGAGAAAGGCACAGAAACTGTGGGTACTAAGTGTCTAAGACTGTTACTACACCCCCGATGGACAAAGAGTAGTGCAGGTGCTGGAGCCACGTCTTGTGATGTGTTACTGGCTTTAGCAATAGAGAAATAATTTCCATGTTGAATATTTTCTATTTCTCTCATATTTCCTTGTCCTGATCTGAATTTCATTCATTGTAAATTGTACTGAGATGTATTCCTGTCCTAGTGATTCTAAGAAATCACGTCTCTCTCTCTTCTTGGCTGATTTTCTCTCCAGAATTCCTAAGTGGACAGGCCCACTAATTGAGAAAGGAATTTTGTCCAGCTTATAATAAGATCATTTGAGGATGTGACCCAGAAACGTAAGGTAGCATTGAAAGACCTTGGTTCTATGCCACTACTTGTTTGAACAAAATACTATGAACAAAAAAGGCTCATTTTTATATACATGCTCATATACATTTCTGTTCTGTGGCAACTCAGAACAAGAGACGTGCCTTGTAGCCTGCAAACAGTCCGAAGCTTGGGGAAAGGTGATGAAGGCAGGAAGTTGTAAGACCCACAGTAGCCCGTGAGAAGGCATTTACATAAAATACTTTAGCTAATTTATTTATTCAGCAAATATATATCAAATGCCTACTGTATGCCATGCTCTGGGCTGCGTCTCCTACTTTCAAGAGAATGGAGAATATTTTAAAAACTGAGATGAAGAGAACACCTGTGAGTCGTAGTACCCTGTTGACTAAAACTAATCGATAACTAATAATAGAGAAGTACTGAGACTTCCATGGCACCATAAAACTCACTGACAAAAATTCTAGAGCTGCCAGGGAAAAGGCAGTACAGTGAAAATAGTTGAGTAAACTAGAAAAATAAATCAGCCAGGGAATATGGGCATGAGTTGCTAGCTGGATAGATTGTGCTTTGACATCATTGTGACCTATAGTCCCTTGAACTATGATCAGGATTCTTTTTTTTTTTTTAATTTATTTATTTTTGGCTGCTTTGGGTCTTTGTTACTGCGTGCGGGCTTTCTCCAGTTGCGTCGAGCAGGGGCTGCTCTTCATTGCAGTGCACGGGCTTCTCATTGTGGTGGCTTCTCTTTGTTGTGGAACATGGGTTCTAGGCATGTTGGGCTTCAGTAGTTGTGGCTCACGGCTCTAGAACACAGGCTCAGTAGTTGTGGTGCACGGGCTTAGTTGCTCCATGGCATGTGGGATCTTCCTGGACCAGGGCTCTAACCTGTGTCCCCTGCGTTGGCAGGCAGATTCTTAACCACTGCACCACCAGGGAAGTCCAGGATTCATTTTAATCAAGATAAAGACATTATCACAAGTGCATCCAAACTGATCAGTTAATGATCTATAATGAAGCAGAGTTGTACCCAGATCTTTTTTTTTTCCATACAAGATATTTGGGGCGTTAATTGCCAAAAGTTTAATCAATTCAACAGTCTTATTTAGACACCAGTGGTTCACACTGTTTTCTCACAAAGAGGTTCATTTAGCCTCTGATAAATGCGTGTTTGTGATTGCCTGGATGACAGGTTGGAAGTGAAGTGGAAACGTTGAACCTTCAGGTGACAACCCTGTTTAAGGAGCTGCAGGAGGCTCACACAAAGCTCAGTGAGGCTGACCTAATGAAGAAGAGACTTCAGGAAAAGTAAGAGTGAGATGAATTTTATCCTCCTTCGAAAAGTGTACAGTTTTACAAAATACGTTAATATACAAAAATATAGTTTTATTACTGTTTTACTGAGTAAAAGAAAAAGAGACCTAATTAAAATATGAATTCAGAAAACACTAATGTTCAGGTTAATATAGAAACATATTAGGAAGTCCTTGTAGTAATATGGGGGAATGGGCCCAAGGGACTCTGATTCTGCTGTTTGGGGACATTTGTTAAGCGTATATGAAGACCTGGAAAAAGCAGTGAGCCAGACTTCCTGTGACTTACGTGAGCTGACAACATTGATGTGAACCAACATAAAAGCTACAAAGGGCAAGAAGAACTTGAGTGAGATTTACTTAGGAAAAAAAAATTGATTTTCAGTCAGTTATGAAGTCTAATTTATAAATTGGGAGAATTTTGCATTTGCTTGTTTCTCTTGATGTAAGAAGTTATCCCAAATTTAGGAAAGGTAAGTTGATGTTGTTCTTTTGGATTAGTTAGCAAACATATTTCCAGCCCAATATACAAGTGTATGTTTCCATGGAGTTACACTGACCAAGGCTGTACAGTATTAATGGTTATCTAGTACATCATAGCAGCTGATGCTAAGGACTTTGGATAAACAGACCTAAGGTTGAAATATGGATCTACCCCTTATTTGTGGTATTGCCCTGGACAAGTTATTTATTTAACCTCTCTGAGTCTCAGTTTTATCATTTGTAAACTGTGTGTCATAATTCTGACTTTGTATTAAGTAAGCTAATGTTTAACATGCTTTGCGTTAATGCCTTGCACATAGCTATCAATGGTTTGTATTTGCTGTTATATTGAAGATTTCTCTCTGATCTTTAAGAGGACTGAAAGCATTTCCTTCTCCCCTATTGAATCTTTGTCAGAAGTCATATTTTTTATGCTTAACAGAGCCCATAGTTTTAAAAATACTAAAGATATCCATGGATCACTATATGAGAAGCACCTCTAGCCAATTACTAGTTTGGTCTGTATCTAAACCACAGAAATATATTTGCATGACTAGTTGAAACAATTACTCCAGGTAGACAGTAGCTTGTGTGATCTTAGATCTGTACTTGTTTATGCTAGGCATAAGGGTTCAGAAATATTACTTACTTCTAGTAAAGAAGCAGGGAGGATAAAATATTTAATTTTGTACTGTTAAATTTTTGAAAAATGTAATCCTAAAATTCTTTGCATTTTGCTACATAATCTGGGGATTCGTTTAAAAGCCACTGAGAAATGAAGTATTGTTTTGTCCTCATGAAATTTTGCTCTTTCTTAGATGTCAGGCCCTTGAAAGGAAAAATTCTCCAACCCCATCAGAGCTGAATGAAAAGCAAGAGCTTGTTTATAATAACAGAAAGTTAGAGCTCCAAGTAGAAAGCATGCGATCAGAAATCAAAATGGAGCAAGCAAAAACAGAAGATGAAAAGTGAGTATGCTGTGACTGAATGGCTACTTGCTAAAAGAAGATAGAATAGCTCTTTTATGCAGATCGGAATCAGGATTTAAGAATAAATTTAAAATTTTTTCTCTTTTATTTATTTGAAGGCGTACTAGTAGACTTTTCTGAGGAGATAAATGTTAAGTTTTATAATAACAATTATGAAAATTATTTGTAATCTATCTTGATTGGGGAGGGGGGAATTGTTTTCTTTGCAAGTAAGCACATGCTAGTAGGTGGTGGGATGATAAGGGTGGGAGGGAAGATTTTGTCACCTGAGTGTTCAGAAGAGGGTTGGGAGGTAAGACTAAGCTTCTACGATATTTTTCCCAAGATTCCATTTTAAAATTTCTTTCTAAATAGGTCCAAATTAGCCACTCTACAGTTGACACACAACAGGCTTCTTCAAGAATACAATAATGCACTGAAAACAACCGAGGAACTAAAAAGAAGAGAGGTACTCATAGGAAAAAAATTACTTTCATAGCCATTTAACATTTTATGTAAATATCTAAAGTAGTTGTGCTAATCCTTAACTAGGTCTGGTTTCAAGGGTTGTTTTTCCATTTATAATTGATTTCTTGTGTCTAAGTGTTTATAACATTTTATAACTCCTGATATTCCACACATGTATAATGTGCCTTGTGTACAGAGGTGATGTGCATGTCCTACGGTCGGAGTACAGTTTTAGCATTTTTATAAATAAATTTATTTACTTATTTATTATTTATTTTTGGCTGCATTGGGTCTTTGTTGCTGTGCGCGGGCTTCCTCTAGTTGCAGTGAGTGGGGGCTACTCTTCATTGCTGTGCATTAGCTTCTCATTGCGGTGGCTTCTCTTGTTGCAGAGCGCGGGCTCTAAGCACGCAAGCTTCAGTAATTGTGGCACACAGGCTCAGTAGTTGTGGCTCGCGGGCTCTAGAGCACGAGCTCTAGAGTACGGGCTCAGTAGTTGTGGCGCATGGGCTTACTTGCTCCGTGGCTAAGCTTTTAGCATTTCTAACAGTGGATGGGTTTGTAGGAGAGCTGAGCCTGGGCTCCTACATGAGTAATGACTGTATAGTGAGACTGCTGCCTGGAGCTATCACAGGGCTAGCTTGCCTGCTGTCAGTGAACTTGAGGCCCTGGACTTATCCGGCTGCATCTTAAATTATTGTAATAGTAATAGTAATAATGCCCCCAGAATGGTGTGATAATTTAAACACCATGGATAGAGATGTCAGGTGATAGATGTATTAATTAACCCGATGGTGGGAATCCTTTCACGATGTATATGTATATCAAATCATCACGTTGTACACTTTAAATATTTTACAATTTTATTTGGCAGTTTTACCTCAATAAAGCTGGAATAAATAAAGACCATGGGAGCTTTGAATTAGAAGGGGTCTTTGAGTTTATATTCTTAGAAATATATTTTCTGTTTTTCATTTACTTTTACTAGAATATTGTTCCTCTCTAGGACCTAGTAAATTTTTAATTCAAACATTCCACTGACTTCATAAAGTTAAGAGTAATGTGAGTGAAAGAATAGGAGTATCAGCAACTTATACCCGCCCTGAGATAGGGTTTGCTATTATCTCCCTTATTTTAGTGTTTTCTTTTTATAAATCACTATTTTAAATTAGGAAATTATTACCTTCAAGCTGTAAATTAAGTGCATGAAAGTTGTTGAATAAGTTATCACCGCTGATTACCAGAATAGTTTAGAGCCAGTCATTTTTTAAAAAATAAACCTTCATCTAATATTTTACTAAAATAGGTTGAATTATTCCAAAACCATATCTAGAATAAGTTTGTCTTTTTCAGTCGGAAAAAGTGGATAAGGTGGTGCTGCAGGAACTGAGTGGAAAGCTGGAACTGGCAGAGAAAGCCCTGGCTTCCAAGCAGCTCCAAATGGATGAGATGAAGCAGACCATCGCCAAGCAGGAGAAGGACCTGGAAACCATGGCTGTTCTCAGGGCTCAGGTAGGCTTCGTTCCCAAATGTGAGCCGAGGCAGGCCAACCCCGATTATATTCTCTAACAGGAAGGTGATAGTGCTTAAAATATCTTTTGATTTTATACTATTTCCACCAGTATATTTTTAAAAACCGTTTTACCGAAGTATATCACAGGTGGAAAGTGCACCACGCTTTTAAGTGTATTACTCACTGAATTTATCCATTCTACAGTTTATAGACAGCTGGATTATTTCCAGCTTGGGGCTTTGTGTTTAATGTTGCTCTGTCATTCTTACGCGTGTCTCTTTGTTCACCTGTGCATTCATTTCTGTTGGGTACACACCTAGGAGTGGAATTGCTTGTTCATAGCGTATGCATGTTACCCACCTTTAATAGATAATGCCAAAGAGGTTTCCAAAGTGGACCAGTTTTCACTCCCACCAACAGAGAGTTCCTATTGCTCTATATCCTTACCCATACTTGTATTGTCAGAATTTTTAACCATTCTAGTGGGTTTATGATGGTGTCTCATTAAATCTGCATTCCCCTGATGGTATGAGAGTGAGTACTTTTTCAGATGTTTACGGCCTTCTAAGCATCCCCTTTTGTGAAGAGCCTGATCAGGTCTTTGCCCAGTTTTCTTCTGGTTTTCTGGCTTTTTCTTCAATTTATAGGAGTTCTTTATATATTCCACATACAAGCCCTTGCCAGTTATACTTTTTGCAGATTTCTTCACTCTATGATTTGCCTTTCCACTCTCATGAAGGTGTCTGTTGAATGAAAATTCTTAATTTTAATGCAATCCAGTTTATGAGTCTTTTTATTTATGATTATAGTACTTTTTGTGTCCTGTTTTAAAAACTTTCACTATCTCAGGGCCATGAACATATTCTCCTATGTTGTCTTCTAAAAGTTTTATGGTTTTGCCTTTTACATTAAGATCTAAAAACCATCTGGAATTAGCTTTTCTATATGGAGTGAGGTAAGGGTAAAGATTCATATTTTCTTCTGCATGAATATCCTGTTCATTTGGCACCATTTATTTAAAAGGTCATCTTAAGGACTCTGCTGCCCTCTTTGTCACATATTGTGTCCAGGTACCCACGGGTCTATTTCTGGATTCTGTACTGTTCCATTGGGCTATTTGTACATCCTTGCTCTGGTACCATACTTTCTTATTATAAAGAATCAAATGCTTTGATATCTGGTAGAAAGTCTTCCTACCTCATTGAGATTCTTCAAGAGGACCTTAGGTTTTCCTTTTCTTATAAATTTCAGAATTCGCTTGATATTTTCTACACAGAAAGAAAACCCTGGGATTTTGATTAGAATTTTATTAAATATATAAAAATCAATTTGGAGATGATTGGCAACTTTACATCATTGACTCTTCCAGTCCACAAACATGACATATCTTCTTTAATTATTTTCAGTCATATTTTTAATCTTCTTAGTAAAGATTTTGCTCATCTTTTATTAGATTATTCCTAGATATTTTCTATTTTTTTGATATTTTCTATTTTTAATGATAGTTTTATAAATAGCATTTTTTAAAACTTCATTTTCTAACGGTTGCTGCTATATAGAAATACAATTGATTCCTAATATTGACTTTCCATGCAGTAAACTTACTCAACTCACATTTTAATTCTAATAATACTTCTAAATATTCCTTTGGACTTGGTACACTAAGATCAGTTAAATAATGACAGTTTTTTTTTTTTTTCCTTTCCAGTTCATTATATTTTTTTTCTTTCTTTTTCTTGCCTTATTGCACTGGCTGGGACCCCAGTGCAATGCTGTGTAACAGTGGAGAGAGCAGGCAGCCTTGCCTTGCTCTTAGTCTCAGTGGCAGTGTTTCCAACATTTCACTGTTGAATGTGTGGTGTTTGGTATAGGCTTTTCATGGGTATCACTTACTAGATTAAGAAAATTCCCTTCTCTTCCTTGTTTGCCAAAAATGTTTATTTTGAGTGGATGCTGAATTTTATTTAGGAAATGTTTTTCTTCGTATAATGATATAATTAGATAATTATATGCCTTTTTCCTTCAATTTGTTAATGTGGTAAATCACACTGATTTTTAAAATATTAAACTTTGCCTTTCTTGAATTATCCTCTGTATATATTGTTGGATTTGGTTTGCTTATATTTTGCTTAGGATTTTTGTTTCTATATTCTTGAGTAAGATTGGCCTAGAATTTTCTTTCTGCTCATGTCCTTGTTGGGTTTGGATTTCAGGGTTTTACTGGCCTCATAAAAACAAGTTGGGGCACATTTCTTCTTTCACTGTTCTCTGGAAGAATTTGTGTACAATTGGCTGGTTGTGACTGTTTTGGCCCACTTTTCATACTGTGGGTGGAGTCCTTAGAGAAGAGTTTTATTAGTGAACATACATCCTGCCTGAGATGTAAAATCACCAAAAAAGTGGGGGGAAACCTTTTTTTGTTTGTTTCTATTTTGTTTGCTTAATTAAAAGTGGGATCATGCCATACATTTTACACTACTTTTTCATTCATGATATATCTTGGATATCTCTCCATGTTATTACTCACAGCCATATGTAGTTTTTTTTAACAGTTGTATGGTGTCCAAAGTGTACATTGCCATGACAGGTTTAACCAGTCCTCTATTAATGGACCTGTAGGTTGTACCAATATTTTTGCTATTATCAACAATGCTGAACTGAACATTCTTGTATCTGTGTCTTTGTGCACTTGTGGAATCTCTAGAAAGATACAGAAATGGAATGGTTGGGTCATTGGATATGCCTGTTTTTAAGTTAAATAAGTATTACCAAGTTATCTTCCAAAAATGCATAATGAAAATTATTCTCTTACCAGAAGTAGATGAGAGCTCCTATTTCCCCACATCCTTGCATCACTCTTTTAAATGTTTGCCAATCTGAAGAAGATAAACAAATTATTTGTAGTGTAACAATGCCAGAAGTTTATTATTCCCTATATACATACTCAGTACCAGCTGCCCAGAGTGGCTGGCCCAGTGAAATATGGAAGTGGTTGACTGAACTTATGGTTTTAGTTTTATTTCGACAGGAATAGAATTTCAACCTGAGCTCTTTAAGGCATTTCCTTTGTTTGTGCATGATACTGTAGTCATGTACTTTTGCCATGTTCTGTACAGAGACATTTGTTTTGATGGATACTCTTGTTCATTCATTCAACAACTCTTTTCTGAGCACTTTATGTCAGACACTGTTCTCACTGCCGGGGATATAGGAATGGACAAAACAAAGGCCCAGTTCTTACTGGCTCAAAGCTCATAACTGATGGAGGTGAGACTCTAACTCAGATTTAGGTCTGACTCAAAAAAAAGCCCATAATCTATCAATGATAACCATAAAATGTTGGATTACTCACAAATGGCAGAAGTCCCTTAAAATGATCTATTTCATACTTTTTTGGTAACTACAGTGTGATTAGAATATTTAAATTTTTATTAATTTTACTTTTTAAAGTAATGGATAAAAATTTGTATCCAAGAAAATAAATAAATAAATAAATTTGTATCCGAGAACCACTAAATTTGAAATGAAAAACCCAATTTTAAATATAGGAAGTTAAAAACTGGTATTGAAATAATGCTCAATTCACTATTAAGGCATTCATTTTCACTTTATAATTTTTGTAACAGTGAAGAAATTACATATTATGGCATATTTACTTTTTTATAGGTAACAAATTATTCTCCAAACGTAGCAGCTAAAACAACAAGCATTTGTTATCTCACACAGTTGCTATGGATCAGGAATCCAAGAGCAGCTTAGCAGGGTGATTCTGACTCAGGGTCTCTCATGAGGCTGCACTCAGGATGGACTGAAAGATCTATTTCCAAGATGGCTCATTCTCATGGCTATGGGCGGGAGACCTCAGTTCCTGACCGTGTGTGCCTCTCCATAGGGCTGCTTGAATACCCTCATGACATGGCAACTAGCTTCCCCCAGAGCAAGTGATCCATGAGAGAACAAGGCAGAAGCCATGGTGTCCTTTATGACCTAGTTTCAGAAGCCACACACCATTACTTCTGTAATATCCTAGTGGTTACACAGGTTGGCCCATTCATTGTGGGAGGGGACCACATGAGGGTATGATTACCAAGAGGTAAGGATCACTGGTGCCATCTTGGAGGCTGGCTACCACTGTGGAAAGCAGTATGGTAAATGGAAGCGTCCATGGTACATGGGCTTCAATCTGGGTTCAAATGCTGGTTTGAGCACTTAACTAATTTCCCCAAGATTAAGAGCTATTAAATTTATAAATGTAAGATGAGCATAGCAATTCTGCCTTCCCAGGATTTTGGATAAGGAGGAAATAAAATGGTCAATAAGGGCACCAAACATAGGACCCTGCAGATGTTTGGAAGTCAATAAATAGCATCTATTTATTGTTGTTATTTTAAATTTAGCTTAAGGCCAGCCTTCATAAATATACCTGACAGGGTAAATAAACCATTTACCATATTAAGCTAGTGCTGAATATTATTTTTAAAAAAGAGACCAGAGAATTTTACTGAGCTAATGGTACACACAGTATTTAAACTACCTATATCTATGTAATTGCTGGGCTCTGATAGTTTAAAGCACGCACACATACACACACACACACACACACACACACACACACACACACAACTTGTGTCTTCTATTTGAAGGTAGTTGGAAAGTCATGGTGATTACACTGGTTTCTAGCAGGGACAAGTACCTGTTATTTGCAAGGTACAAATATGTTACAGGATGCAGCACTACCTCTTCACCTTATCAGCAGGTGAGCTGTAGAGAATCCACATTTGTCTAGGTGGTAACTTCTGTCTCTTTTTTTCCTCTAACAGATGGAGGTTTATTGTTCTGACTTTCATGCAGAAAGAGCAGCAAGAGAGAAGATTCATGAAGAAAAGGAGCAAATGGCATTGCAGCTGGCAATTCTGCTGAAAGAGAATAATGCTTTTGAAGATGAAGGCAGGTGAATGAGGGGAAGACTTAGAGCACATATCACCCCGTCTGTGGGAGAGGTGACCCACAGTGTTTCCTAATTTGAGCTATAAGAATCGCTCTGGGGCTTCCCTGGTGGCGCAGTGGTTGAGAGTCCACCTGCCGATGCAGGGGACACGCGTTCGTGCCCCGGTCCAGGAAGATCCCACATGCCGCGGAGCGGCTGGCCCTGTGAGCCATGGCCGCGGAGCGGCTGGGCCTGTGCGTCAGGAGCCTGTGCTCCACAATGGGAGATGCCACAACAGTGAGAGGCCCGCGTACCGCAAAAAAAAAAAGAATCGCTCTGAGCACACTTTGCCTGACGGTGTCCCTAACACTTAGTTTGCCCTGCAAGGCCTGGCAGCACCTTGTGGGAACCTGATCGAGTTCTTTTAGATAAATTGTAAAAACGTGACATTATATGTTCCGAAGTCATATCCTGCCATTGTCATGGATGAAATATTCCTAACACTTTAAATAATTCTGTAATGTTTTCAAAGAAAATACTGCTAAAATTACTTCTATCTTTAAAATTCTCATTTTGATAAAAAACTGAAATATTAAGGAATAGAAAATAGAAAACTACAGAGAATAAAATAATACACACCAATATGTATCCATCCAGAATCGATAGTTACTAATATTTTCTTCAAGTATATATATATATATATATATATTTTTTTTTTTTTTTTCCCT